>NW_018406089.1:1979523-2064329 GCF_002113885.1 Mizuhopecten yessoensis
GTCAGCCACACCATTTGTACAATTTTAAATCCCTGCCTCCCAGGAATGCTTTTGATCAAATATGATTGATATCCAGTGCACAGTTCTACAGAAGAAGTCGTTTGTAGCAATATAGCCAAATTGCCCCCTTTTGGCCCCGCCCCTAAGCCCCCTGAAGAGTCAGCCCCACCATTTGTACAATTTTTAATCACCACCACCTAGGGATGCTTCCAGTCAAATATGGTTGATATCCACTTCTTAGTTCCAGAGAAGAAGTCGCTTAAAGCAATATGGGCAAATTGACCCCTTTTGGCCCCGCCCCTCAGCCCCCTGGGGGGTCAGCCCCACCATTTGTAAAATTTTGAATCCCCACCACCTAGGGATGCTTCCAGTCAAATTTAGTTTAATTCCAACCGGTGGTTAAGAAGAAGAAGTTGTTTAAAGAAATTGTTGACGTACGGACGGACGTACGGACGGACGACGGACGCCACGGTATGGCATAAGCTCACCTTGGTCCTTCGGACCAGGTGAGCTAAAAAGGAGTGTTCTTGGACAGGTCAGTCACATATACATGTACAGGAGTGTACACAGAAAGGGCCTACAGAGCAAGAGGTGCTATACATGATGCATGTATAGACAATGCCTAGAGATACATATGGATATGTACGGAAAGGGTATTGAATTAGACTACGTAAAATACTATAGAGCCTCGTGCTAGTCACACTGATATGTGTGCATTACAATACAGAGCGGTTGTGTCAATCAGAACTCTTTGTAATCACCATTACTTACATGACCAATGCTTTGTCGCTGATCCTATTACTACCTCGCTCTGACATGTCTTTAAAAGTGACATATTTTACAGGAACAGATCTATCACATGTAAACATTTCCACATCCAGTCGTCTCTGATCAAGCGAGTTCCGCTCCGGCTCCGACACTAGGAACAGCACACATGCTCTAGAATACAAATACAACATAACATTACAGAATTGGTATAGATGACAAATCTGTGATGTTCCTAAGGATTTTACTGTGTGGCTCCTCCTCTTCCTCAAATAATACTTTTATGTTTACATAACAAAGTGATGGAAAGATTAATTAGAGGTTGATATTGTATGCTAAAGTTATTTGTAAGACATTCATTGAAATGTGTTTTGCTATTGTGAAGTAATGTAATGACTCCTTTACTGTCTTCTGTTGAGGACAACAAAGGCACATTTTAAAATGTTATCAATGAAATCTTTTCTGTTTTTAATAACAGTAAAAGTAGATTTTTTTAGGGGGGGTTTATACATCATCAGAATATATTAAACACATGCACAAGTATTTTACTAGCCCGAGTTTCCTTTGGCCCTAACACCAGACTTTGACATTTTGACATATATATATATATGTCTGTTGTTGAGCCAGAGCGTGCTGCTTTATATTTATGAAGAGTTATGAGGTTCTGACAAGAAAAATCTACTGTGACACAACACATACCTCACATATATCGATAAATGGATTATTTAATTGATCTATATCAGCTCTTATTATCACCATCAGCTGCTTAATTCTGTCAGTCGAGTATTTGATTTTCAATTGTTCAAAATTTACCAAATGAGCAAACACCATTTTTGTAGGTCATGGGATGACTTTAATTATCAACAAACCATACTGATCTGGACCGAAAACAGAATTTATTATTCTTATTTAGAAGATTTCCAGACTGCGTCTTTTTGTTGATAGGCACTCCCCGATTCGAAATGGTGTCGGAGAATTTCACGTTTTCATATAGCAGTGTGCTCTGCCCCCACACTAGATATCTATATGTCAAAATGTGTAAGTCTTGTGTTCGGGCCAGAGGAAACTCGGGCAAGTATTTTGCATAGCTATGAGATATTAATTGAATTTAATCTATCAACCTGTGTTATATAAATAGAGAAAGAGTGGTTTGTTGAGAATGAGGCTTTCCTGTGTTATGGACACTAAAAAATCTCATACATATAATTATGATCTCTTTTGTTACAGACATGGGATTGCATATGATTCTCTTCTTGATTTTTTTTGGTATACCAACATTAAAATACAGTCTTCACATTGTGTTGCAAGTCATATCTTCAACCATGACATCACTTCTTTGTAAATATCTATTATCTATTTTTTAATTTCGTGTGACATATTTAAATAGTTCTAAACGCGAAAGAAACTGAAAATTATTTATAAAAATTTCGAAGTTAATTCTTGTATGTTAATAAACTACCTTTTATTTCCATAAGCCTTCCATCCTTCGACCAATCCTTGGGCCAGTCCATTGGCAGGGTTGTTTGGAGGTACCTACAGGAAAAACGAGCCAAATTTTATCAATCAAAACAATCATACCTTAGTTTCAAATTATATTTTGAATGAGCATGGAAAGCCATCCTGATAAATGACTTTTTGAGAATACTTTCTGTAATATTGATCACAGCAATAAAACCCGTGATTAGGTTTTTTCATTGTCTTATTTAAGGCAGTTCAGAAGACAGACAATATATACAGTGACAATTAATATGACATTACAAGATGAGAATTTCGCTAACTCTGAACTTGTTAAAAAAATCAAAATTTCATAGAAATTTAATCAAAACTTATCATCAATGTTGTCAACCTGTACTGTACTGTCTGTTTGAAATTCCAGTTTGATTGTGAAAAACATAATCATTAAGCAGTTTGGCATTTTGTACTTTCACTGTATTTGCCAAATTTTGCACAACAAATTAAATCAACTAATTATTAAATAGCAATGATGCATTACAGAAGGGACTATACAATTATGTATCACTGACCAAAATATTGTGGTATTGATACTTATCAATATATAGATTACCCCGGGTAATAGCCCTTATTAATATTGGGGAAACATTTTTCAATATTTCCCTATCTTAAGTATACAATTTATTTTTTTATTTTTTTAGGGGGGGATTAGTTATAATATCTGGTGTTAGGCACTGCTGTCCTAAAATGAAGTTTGAAACGTCTCAAAAATAACATTCTTCTGGTAATAGACAACAATATGTTTTCTCATTATTACAAGGACAGCAAGAAAATAACTTACTTGTGAATCCTCAAACTGTTTCCCAGCAAGTGTTAGAGAGTACCTGAGAAAATTGTGACATGATCAAAATTTATTCTTATCATCTTTACTTTAATATTGTGTAACAAATTAAAATGAAATTTATTCCAAGCTGAAAAGACAGTAATGTTTGTATGGACCAATCATCGAAACAACCGTTTGAAATGTCATTAGAAGGGGTCACAATAAATATCTAAAAGTAGGGTCTGGAACCTTATATATATATATATCTATTCAAACATTAAACTATTCTAAGGAAATGTAAAAATGGGGGAGGGAGAACGATGGTTCTGTATATTTTATCATCTAGTTTATCATTACCAGGTATAATATTAATATGTATTTTTTGCGGAATATTTTACAAAATTAATATATGCAATGTAGTTTTTAGTATTAAGAGTTGATTAAAAGTATTTTAAAGTAAATAAAATAGAGATACCTGTATATCTATATAAGTCAATGTTTACCTGCCGACATAAATGGAAACACCAAAAAACCCATTCCAAATGTATTTCCAGCCTTGTTCTTATTTCATAAAATGAATTTTAAATTCCAAACAGCAAAAAAGGTTGACATTTAATTTTTTCCCCAAAGTTCACATTTATCATACATATGCCAATAATGAAAACTTTAACTTTAATAGTTGGAAAATTTCCCCAAATACCATGAAATAATATTGCAAGAATTTGCAATAATTTTATCAAATATTTAATGAAATTTAAGGTGGCTCCACACATCGTCATCAGTGTCCATTTTTGTGACGTACTTCCGGAAAAAGTACAGCTCGGACTCAATTATCTCGAACTAAATGTGCATGTACACAGTGCCGTCATTTCCGTATTGTGTATCGGGCCTTTCAATGCCGTAATGTAAATTATAGCAACACCTGGTAAACAATAGTACTCGTACGTGACGATGATACATGTATGTCAACTCCACATTTTGAGATTTTGTTGGAAAATCACACGTACTTAAGATATAAAGCTTCTAATACAAAGACATAAACTGACTCACAGGAAGACACTGACATAAGATCAGACGAATTCAAGAAGGTCATAATTTAATGTTATATATGTGACGCATGGAATGCAGACTGTTTATGTACCGACCTCACATGTGCATATCACATCCTTACACGAGTTTACAAGCTTGATGTCGTTACAATTTTCACTATTGAGCAAGTTTCGCTCTGTTGATTAAATCATTTCAACAAATGCAGTACACTAACTCTGTGAAAATAGTGTTTTTTAAAATATCAAGATCCCTATTAAAATGCATATGTGGGTTGCACGTGCGAACGGCATACCATGCGATAGCCTCTGGTCACATATGTACCCGACATGTAAATATATACCGTGCGTTATTGGGCTATGACGTCCAAAGTGTACATGACTGAAAGTAATTTGGTTCCATAAAAGAACAATAAATTGACGACTTTGATATCCTAATTTTTAATAGATTTCCAGCACTTTTGATATATGTAAAAAGAGATACCAATTGTCATTGTGTAAAACTCTGTCCTTATCTTTGTTTCCTGTTTGCTTTTAGCTTGTAGATAATCATTTTAATCCGTATAATTTCAATGTTGTTGTTTTTTTTATATATTTTGCAATAAATAACATATTTGTAGGGTTAATTAGCAATGCTTCTTTTAATTTTTTCATTGTTGTTTTTGTTCCGAACAATGCCACACACAAAAAGAAACCTAAAATATTAAAATTGAAGAAAAACTCAATTTTTGGGTATGTTTTCCAAAAAAGTCCCAAATCCATAGGAATGCTTAGATTTCCATAAAATCAACTCTACATAGTTGCATAACCATTGTATAAAAGTTTCAACGAATTTTGCTGGTAAATTGCGAAAGTGTGGAGCCTCCTTAATTCCTCATGTCTCTGAAACCCTAAGTAGATTCATCACAAACAAGTCACACATAATGAACCTGGTGATATTAGGTAATCAATAAGTCTGTGGTGATACATACCGATGTACATTAAAGAGAGGTGATACCAGACCAGCAAAGCTAGCCGCTATCATGTTAAATTCTATCTGTTTCATCTGTACAGTTTCTGGTACTGAGGCTGGGGCTGAAGCGTCAATAGGACTGCTCTGTTTCACATCCATCATAAAGTCATTACGGAACAAACCAAGGCTTATAGGCTGGAAATACAAAAATGTTCTCTGTGTAAAAATATTCATGGTTTTCGTGGTTGCTATGGAATTTAATTGATATAGATGACAGATGTTTGTAACCAATCAAATTTATTTATTTTAGGTTCCATGACAACTCACCTGTGTAACACCTTCCTCAGTCACCACTTGTAAAATGTCCCACAGGCGCTTATTAAAGTCGTCAACTTTTACTACACTGGAAAATATATGATGTTTTTTGGAAATAAAACAATAGACAGTAAGTCAAGTCCTCAATAGATGGATGACAAACTAGCCAGACATCAGAAAATGTTTAAGTACAGTTAATTCTTGCAGTTGTGAAACATTTGGAGTATTTGATTTAGTGACACTTAACATTCACAAGAGGCTCAATGAGCCTAAATCATTCACCTGGTTTTAATCTCACACTTGTAAACTTGAAAGTGGGCTGAAATGTTTGGTTCAAAAGGATCTATTAAAAGATTTAAACATGTGACACATGTGACTTGAAAGCCAAACAAGGACATTAAGTTGAACAGACTTTATAGCCTGTCATACCAGCATACTTCTGGCCAAATATCATTACCCTGGACCTTTAGATTATTGTGAAGTTGTTTAAAGATTTTAACATAATCGACCCCTGTGACCTTGCAAATGGGTGAAGGTCATTCATTTGAACAAACTTGGTAACCCTTTATCCCAGCATGTTACTGGACAAATATCATCACCTTGATCCTTTTGGTTATGAAGACAAAGTTGTTTACAGTTTTCAATATATTTGACCCCTGTGACCTTGAATATAAGTCAAGGTCATTCATTTGACAACTTGGTAGCCATTCATCCCAGCATGTATTTGGGAAAATATCAACACCCTACGCATCTTGGTTATTCAGAAGAAATTGTTTAAAGGTTTTAAACATACTTGACCTCTGTGATCTTGAACAAAAGTCAAGGTCATTCATTTGAAACAAACTTGGTAGCCCTTCATCCCAGCATATGACTGGCCAAATATCATCACCCTAGGCCTCTTGGTTTTTCAGGAGAAGTTGTTTAAAGGTTTTGAACCCTGTGACCTTAAATACAAGTCAAGGTCATTCATTTGAACAAATTTGGTAGCTCTTTATCCCAGCATGTTACTGGCCAAATATCATCATCCTAGGTCTTTTTGTTACTGAGAAGAAGTTGTTTAAAATAAAAAGTTGACGTCGTACCGACGGAAGACGAACGTAGCACCGTGGCAAAAGCTCACTTGTCCTTCGGGACTTGTTCCAGAAACTAATGGTTAGGATATTGCAGCATGCAAATGAAATCTATGCAAATTATGACGAAAATATTCTCACAAAAAGTGAAATTTATCTAAACAAACTTGACACACTTGTACCAAGAAAGCTACTATAACAGGCTCAATATCATGTAACTCTATTTAATGTTATTGGTGCTTGTTGAAGATTTAGATTTGAATTTTGTGTACTTCAAAGTTGGTTGAAGTCAATTAATTGATAATCTTTGGATAGTTTGTGTAAAGCAAGCAAAAAATTGTACATGCCAAATATTACTCCTGAAGTAATCATTGCGACCAAACAAGTTTGTTCATATCATTTATTTACAATCAAACATATTTGATAGTCCTTTACTACCATAATCTACATACCAAATATCATAATCATGAATCTCATCAATCTTTAACCATTTCAAAAAGGTTATTTTAAACATATTTGACACATGTGACCTTGAAAGTGAACCAATGTCATAAATTTGACCAAAACTGATGGTCCTTTAATTTACCTACACAGGATACAGGTCACATTTCATTACCTTAAGCCTCTTTATTATTCTTTAGAAGTTGTTTGAATATTTTCACTTCTTTACCCCCTGTGACCTTGAAAGTAGGTCAAGGTCATTCATTTGAACACACTTGGTAACACTTAATCTGAACTAGTACCAGACGAATATCCTGCACTGATCGAGGTGTTTTTATTATTCAGAAGCTGTTTATAAAGGTTCAAATACATCTGAACCGTGTGACCTTGAAAGTGGGTCAAGGTAAATGATTTAAAAAGCGATTCTAGACCTCTTGATTATTCAGAAGACGCTGTTTACAGAAATTAACATAGAACAGAGACTGGATGAAAAAAAGGACCCTGGGTTATGGCAAAAGCTCACTTGCCTTATGGTCGGGATTTTTGACAGATTTTATAAATTAATATACAGCTAGATTGTTATTTTGACTTTGACCTTTGTGCCAAAACTTTAAAATAACTTTTAATTTGCAATTTTATCCCAAATCAAATTTCCCTCCAAAGTTGTTTGTGGGGGGGTTAACAGGAACATAACATAAGAACAAAATCCTAATCACATGTCAAAAACTCTGGTGATTGATTTACCAGAAAATGTCAAAATAAAACTCACTTGCTCAAACATTTTTCTAGGAATTCAAAGTCATGTGCCACCATGTGCATCAGTTTGTTGAAATGTGGTTGTATGGCCTTCACCTTGGCTAGAGCCTCTCGTGGTACCAGCGACGGAAAAAGAGTAAACGGAGCATATTGCACTGTCTCTGAATTGCCTGGTGATTCTGCTGTCCGCATTAGTACACCTGTCAGTGCAACACAATTAGACATCTCACTTTAATGATTTACTTGTTATACACAAGACAAGCTATCTTCTTAATCATGACATAGGTTTCAAACCTGTTGTACGTACCAGGGCCAAAATGTGTCAGCAGAACCTATAAAGAGGGTCTAAGGCAATTGCATTCAGAATTTTTTAATTATTGATCGCAATTGTTTATGTCTTTTAAGCTTATATATATGTCTTTAATGTATATATGATTTCTTTTGAAGCATTTGGCAAAAAACACTAATTGTTTACCTAAGCCAGACCCATGATTTTAACTTTTTAATTAAAAAATCTTGAGAGAAAATACTTCATTGTATTTAATATAAATGTTACATTTTTTTTACTGATTTTAAAAAATACCTTGAATCTATGTTTCACTACATATAGGAAAGTCATGTTCAGGAAAACAATAAATGTTATAGGCTTTAACTCATTCACTCTTGAAATTTCATAATAAACTATTCCAACCTTTGATTTGGAAGAGTTCAAATGTGTTTTCAGGGGTGAATGAGTGGATCAGTCATCTAGCTAGACTGTCTCTCAAAACAAATCTGTGTACTACAAACCGTGTAATAATGCATGCTCCTTTGTTTTCTTGATGATTTCTTGAATCTTCTTTTCATTCAGAGAAATTTGATCTAATACTGTTGCCATTTTGTGAGATTCTTGACAAACGCCTCAGCTCATAGGTCTTAAGAAACTGGAGGGTCTGTAAATATAAGAAAGTTTTCCATAAAAATAATAATTAAGAGACAAATTTTACCATATGGGCCTGCACAAAGTGATTTAATTAAAACTCTCCTTGATAAAAATGCTCTAAATATATCTGTTAGTCACTGTAATCTGATCCTGTGCACGGTGAAACTTTTACCGGACAGCTAAATGTTCACCTATCACTCATTGACAAAAGTTTCATCATTCACATGAAACTAGCTTGTACATTTAATTCAATGCACTGATATTCACTGTCATGATATATTTGTCTTCATTATGGAAGACAAAATAAGTGAAAGAAAAATTGAGGCAAACATCATTTCTAAGTTAATAAGTCTTTCTTTTTCTTTTTTAAGGAAAATTGAGGAATTTGTTGTCTCACATATTACCTGATTTTAGACATTTTTACACATAGATGTCTTATAATGTCCACACTATATATACACTGGACATCTAGCTGTCAAAATGCCAAAATCTGCTGTTTGTGCCTGAGGATAGTCCATCTAGTCTCATTCATAATATCTCGGTTCATAGTATTTTAGGGGTTAAAGTGCATGTTTTCTGTAGATGGTGAAGAATCTTTTTCAAATAGAACCCATACTTGCCAATTAAGTCTCCCTGTTTTGGCGAAAGGCTCAATTCACATATAAACAAAGTTCTCTTTGAAGCTAAATTTTGTATGATTATAATGCATGATTCAATAATCTGGGTTGAAAATAGTGTTGTTTCAGGGGGCGAAGATTAAGAAAAAGAAATGTAGAGGAACTGGACTTGGCCAATTCTTTGCGACCAAGCTACATTATTTATGTAGCCTTTTTTTCCAGAGCATGATATACGATATAACTCGGAGATGCGCTCACTAGTTCATCAATGTCAAGCAAGATTATTGGCTGGATGGGTGTGTGCCTGCATGTAACACGGCAGCTAGTGTAGTGACCTGTGGTATCAAGTAAGGCCAGTAACTGATGGTTAGGGAAGGTGAGTTGGTTTACAGGGAGAATCCATGGGATTCCCCTGGCCAAGTGTCCGGATGAGACTTCTCAGATCGGGGAATAATGTAACAGCCAAGGAATAGTAGACAGAAATACTGCCTTACAGGCAAGTTTAAGTTGTTACAGTGATAATTCACCCAAGAGCATGCTCACTATAGTTCAGCCGAAGTCTCCTCTGGCCCTAGCCTGACACCACACTTAGACATTATAGATGTCTTGAACTCATGATCTGTCAAAATGTGTAAGTCTGGTGTCAGGGCCAGAAGAAACTCAGGCTGACTATAGTTCAAGAATGTTGAGCATAGTCAGTGGAAAATGGCTGGATAGGTTCTACCATGCATGTTACACAGCCGAGTTCGGAGGGTACTGGGTTCGATCTCGGTCTGGCTGTGCATATTTCCTCTCCTGTTACAAGTTTGTTATACACATGTTATTGTACGGATTTTATAAAAAGATGTTCGACCATGGTAAGCAGCTCATGATCCACTTCCACGATATACGAACTTTATCTAGAATGGACATAATAAATCAGCAACATGTATTATTGACTTTCCCACAAATACCGTTATGTTTTTGCATACAAATTGGGTAACGTTTCTAGATGGCATTTACTATACAAAGGGCACAGGATATAACAACTTAATAAGCACCCCGTTCAGACCGAGTTAAACTCTAAAAGGGCGAATAGAATGTAAGATGATGTGCTCATTATCCGAGTAAACTATTATCGATAGATATATGATCTGTTTCTTATTTTCAATAGATTAATTGACCGAATTACAAACACCTGTTTATAACTGGCAATGTGCTAATATAAAATCAAATAAGTGTTTTTGTATATTTGTGTAAATTAAGTCGAATTATAATTATAAAATACTCAATACGTGTGTACATACCTTAACTCCCGTCTTTACTCCCAACCATGTTCTCCTTATTCAACTCAATGTATTCTATACGTAAAACGAAAGTAAACTGTTCCTTCGGAAGCTCTTGGATTTTATATATCAACAATGACAGATACAAAATTCAGAATACACACTTTAAATGGAATGTAACAGCGTTGGTAATTTCAATACTGTTTTAAAATAACTGATAGTATATAACATGTATTTTGTAGATATTTCTACATTTTAAAGAAATTAAAATGATTATATATCGGCATTAAAATGCCTGCTATTGTTAAAAAACAGAACAGAAAATATAATAATGTCTACTGTCGTTGTAAGAGTTACGACCCTTTGGACGAATTTTTATTTCAAGTTATTTTCCTGAAACAAAATTGGGATTTGATTTGTTTTAATGCACAGATTTTCCAAAAAACAAAATCGTATGTGATGTATACCATATTACAGACATATGTACGCTTTTGCATCTGGGTATCAATAGTACGTGCGTACGTGTCTATACACTTCAGTGTATACGTGAGGCAGTATCTTATATATATATACAATTATCGATTTTTTTAGAGCAACCTGCTCCTTTACAATGAATATTACATACATACATGTATATACATATACCCACGTCAATTATACAAGTAAAACACCAGGTGCATTAATGCGCACGATAAACATAAAAATAACAAATAGAAACAATTAACAAAACGCATTGGAAGAAAACATAAGGCACAATCTACAAAAAAAAAAATCAAGAAAATAAAAATAATAATAAAACATATGTATTTTATTATTATTTATTCGTGTAAAACGCAATTTTCATGAAACCCTGAAATGTAAAAAGCCGCCATTTTGACTCCAATGCACAAAGTCTGTGACGTCATGTACTTGTCCTATCCGTGACGTCACAATTGAAACAATTGAATCTTACAACAAAACACAGGGCTGATAGGTCATATTACATAGGTTAATACGCAAAAAATATGACATAGGTATATTCACTGGATAACACAGTACATTATGTGATTAAAACGTTGATTGTATGTTTTCCCAGCAAATCCAGAGTTGATTGATGACCTGACGTGGCTACATGTATCTCGCCCTATGGGCTGACAAGCTGATCTTTTCCGTCTTAAAAGGAAGACACACCTGTGAAGGGTGGAGTAATCTCCCCCCTTACCCTGTTGACCATGTCATATTCACAACGCGATTTTGAAATTACAGGCTCATTGCATTGCTGGCGTTGATTATATATTAATATATATAGTGCATTAAATAAATTGTTGACGAACGTTATTGCAATGTCGACATGTCTGGGGAATCCCCCGTTTCATTGGAAATAGGCTTTTATCTTTGTGTGATATGAAGGTCGAGGTTTTGATTATGCTCATAAAATTAATGTGCCTAATTATTGTTTCGTTGTCACAACCTCTGTTTTCGCTTTAATGACATGAAATTACTAGCATATGAACCTGATTTACATGACGCTCAACCTTCCGGAACACCCGTTCCGGTATTCTCCTGGTAATTTTTGCATGTGTATCCATGTAACTATTTCCTTTGTTCATATTGTCTCTATAATAGTTTTATCGATTTTGAGTTCGAGTTATGGTTTTGTTAACTCTTCGGTATTCCCTTCTTGATGTTTTTTTGTAACTGGTAAATATGCTAAAATGTCCTTGGGTTACTGCTTTTGACTGTCTATTTATTGATATAAGCTATAAAAAGCTAATAGTTTTTGTCACATTGGAACTGTATATTAAAAGTTTTATCGAGAGAAAAAAAGCAAAATAAAATTACAGAAAACAAATATTTTATTGATGCAGATTTCTAATAAACAAATAACAAAAAAAAAAACCGCAATAGTAGCGTATAGGCCCATATTGACGTTAATTGTCATCTGAGTTAAAATGCAACTTTTATTTATAAATATGATGTGACAAAGAATAAAAGTACATTGTACATGTAGCCATCAACGTCGTTTTGAGTGTGGATTAGCGTTTACTAGTGATGTTGGAGAGTTATAGATCTAGTAAATATCAGTAAAATGATAAAATAATACTACAATAAAATAACATTTCCCTCTAAAGGGAGGATAGTTAAACTGAAATAATATGATTAGAATTCTTACCAAGTGTTGATTACTTCCCACTGAAAATTAACAAAACATACAATATTAACCGTCAATAAACATTATCACCTGACCGGAAGGGGGGTAAATGGATTTCCCAATTTTGATAAACCACCTTTAAAGGTAGGGTCAACGCCTTGGGAGATTTAACATTAACGTCGGCCCTCGCTTGGAATTTCAAAACAAGATAATTCATTGACTTACACCTGTGTGGGTGTTAAAGGTGCGGTGATACAATTCCTCCTAGAGCATTTATATGACACAATTACTATAACATTATATCATCATTATGTGTAACCTATTTCAACTGTTATTTTGATACCGAATATAACACTATTTTAAGAAAGTGTCGTTCTTTTTTTCTAATTCTTTAGCAGAAAAATATGTGAAATTTTATTCATAATGAGACGTACTTTACATAGTTCTAAAATGAGTCTATATCTTATACTTGCTGAGAAGTTGGCTACCAATAATATCTTTCAATATCAGGAATTCCCCAAAAAATGACAACCGGTAATTTTGCCATATAATACTTTTGATTGAAAAAAAGAAAAACATAACTTTCTTTCCACTTTTCCTTTAACTTGTTTTTCTTCTTGACCGTAGGTCCCTGGGTCTTGATATTTTGCAAGAAGGTTGTTCATGTTAATTGATTTAAGTTTTGCAAAAGTTGATGAGATGACCATGACCTTCGTTTAAGGTCACAAAAATCAATAAAATAAAAAAATTGTATTGGGATTTTAGAGTTAACGATATAAAATAATATTCCTTCATATTTTGTTTAATGAATGGGCAATAGGTAAAATAAAATAATAACTAGAACTGTAAGCCAAAGGCTAACTTATACCCCCGCTCCTATATAAACCAGAACTGTAAGTCTAACTAAGGCAAAGCATTGCAAATCAATCCATAGTCTCCAACTAGTAATTATTTAAGTGTATAGGTCACTGACAGACTTCCTGTACTACCCCTCCCCCCATTTTAAAACATTGCATACCAAATCTTGTTAGCCCAGATTAACCAGTTTTGCTGAAATCGTCCTAGTAGTTAAGGAAGAGTTGTCCAGACAAAGTTTTTTAAACATAATTCCATAACTAAAAATCTAAACCTTAAGTAATTCTCCAGAGGAAAGATTACTTTGTCAGAATAAATATTCATGAGTTATTACTGCTGCACATAACTTAAAGACATGCGTAGCATAATAAAGTGTTTTGGTATGATGCACAAAAACAGAAAATGTATCGGCATTTACCATAATATACATTGATAATCAAATCTTCCTGATTATGTAAAATTGGGCATTGATCATATTTGGCATGCTAATAAAGTATTTTACCGGTTTTGATATTACATAAAAATGATTATGCAGACAGAATATATATTTGGAAAGTTTTTAAAGAAATTTTAAATATAGACTACCAGTGTAACTATATAGGCAAGTTGACAATGTTGGTTATATTTTAAATTTTGTGAAAATTTGCATGTTTTTCTAATTAAAAGTATCACTACGCTTGCTTCATGCATACCAATATGACATATTAAGTATCAAAATAACAGTAATTATATACACTATACACCATCATAGCTCATTTTCAAAATAACATTCGCCTGTGACATTTATCTGTCATTTTCAACCTGGTGTTGTGCAAGGAGGTCCACTATGGTTATTAGTAGTAATTATGAATAATCATTTATGCAGTTATTGATCATTCTATATATGGCAAAAGAATAAAAGAAATCGAAGTGGGGGCCAAATGTTGACCCCATCCTTGGGCCTTTCCATCTAAAAAAAAGAATATGATTCTAGCATATCTGGGTATGAGGAAGAAGATTATTAAGTTGTGAAATTTTAACCAATCTGAATCTCATCACTTATGGCTCCGTCACTCAGGCCCCTGGCGAGTCAGACTTCCTCATCACTGGTTGATGATTACCCACAAATTAAAGCGCGCCCAGCAGTGTGATGTAGACAAATAGAAGTCAGTATTTTGAAGGTTTTTACCCACTTATCTCCCCGTCCCTCAACCCCATCTCGATTATAGATTCTGATCCGTACCTCAGGCTAATAAGTACCACCAAGAATCATCAAAATATCACCGAGGTTGTTGCAAAGAGAAGTCGAAAATGTGATTGTTAACGCACGACGACGGGCGAAAGGCGATCGCAATGTCACCCGAGTGACCTAACAATAAAACAAAACACAAAGGAAACCATATCTGCTGAACTTTAATGAAAACAAAGTATGAAAAAAACACCACAAAAAACCAACCAATGTTTTTATAAAAAAAAACGCGGCATTAATTTGGATTCGAACAATAGACTCCTTATCACTATATAGGTCGCTTTAACTATATAGGGTACATGATCAGCGATAGTTCCATGTATGGAAAACTAATGTAAAATTATAAAGTTTTTTGCAAGCAGTAAGATAGAAATCCTTAGCTGACTGGTAAAATGTAGAAGATCACAACAGAGACTAATAGAATCTATTACCCAGTGTGATGTAGATTAATATAATCTATTACTCCAGTGTGATGTAGACTTATATGATCTATTACTCCAGTGTGATGTAGACTTATATGATCTATTACTCCAGTGTAATGTGGACCAATATAATCTATTACTCCAGTGTGACGTAAACTTATATGATCTATTACTCCAGTGTGATGTAGACTAATATAATCTATTACACAAGGGTGATGTGGACCAATATAATCTATTACTCCAGTGTGAAGTGGACCAATATAATCTATTACTCCTGTGTGATGTAGACTTATATAATCTATTACTACTGTGTGATGTAGACTAGTATAATCTATTACTCCAGTGTGATGTAGACTAGTATAATCTATTATTCCAGTGTGACATAGACTTATATGATCTATTACTCCAGTGTGACGTAGACTTATATGATCTATTACTCCTGTGTGATGTGGACTAATAGAATCTATTACTCCAGTGTGACATAGACTTATATGATCTATTACTCCAGTGTGATGTAGACTAAGAGAATCTATTACTCCAGTGTGATGTAGACTAGTATAATCTATTACTCCAGTGTGACGTAGACTTATCTGATCTATTACTCCAGTGTGATGTAGACTAATATAATCTATTACTCCAGTGTGACGTAGACTTATCTGATCTATTACTCCAGTGTGATGTAGACTAATATAATCTATTACTCCTGTGTGATGTAGATTAATAGAATCTATTACTCCTGTGTGATGTAGACTAATATAATCTTCTACTCCTGTGTGATGTAGACTAATATCATCTATTACTCATGTGTGATGTGGACTTATATAATCTATTACTCCTGTGTGATGTAGACTAATATAATCTATTACTCCTGTGTGATGTGGACTAATAGAATCTATTACTCCAGTGTGACGTAGACTTATATGATCTATTACTCCAGTGTGATGTGGACTAGTATAATCTATTACACCAGTGTGACATAGACTTATATGATCTATTACTCCAGTGTGATGTAGACTAATATAATCTTCTACTCCTGTGTGATGTAGACTAATATAATCTTTTACTCCTGTGTGATGTAGATTAATAGAATCTATTACTCCTGTGTGATGTAGACTAATATAATCTTTTACTCCTGTGTGATGTAGACTAATATCATCTATTACTCATGTGTGATGTGGACTTATATAATCTATTACTCCTGTGTGATGTAGACTAACATAATCTTTTACTCCTGTGTGATGTAGATTAATAGAATCTATTACTCCTGTGTGATGTAGACTAATATAATCTATTACTCCAGTGTGATGTAGACTATTATAATCTATAACTCCTTTGTGATGTAGACTAATATAACCTATTACTCCAGTGTGATGTAGACTAATATAATCTATTACTCTTGTGTGATGTAGACTAATATAATCTATTACTCAAGTGTGATGTAGACTAATCTTTTACTTCAGTGTGATGTAGACTTATATAATATATTACTCCTGTGTTATGTAGACTAATATAACCTTTTACTCCTGTGTGATGTAGACTAATATAATCTATTACTCCAGTGTGATGTAGATTAATAGAATCTATTACTCCTGTGTGATGTAGACTAATAGAATCTTTTACTCCAGTGTGATGTGGACTAATAAAAGCTATTACTCATGTGTGATGTAGACTTGTATAATCTATAACTCAAGTGTAAAGTAGACTTATAGAATATATTACTCCAGTGTGATGTAGACTTATATAATCTATTTCTCCAGTGTGATGTGGACTAATATAATCTTTTACTCCAGTGTGATGTAGACTAATATAATCTATTACTCCTGTGTGATGTAGATTAATAGAATGTATTACTCCTGTGTGATGTAGACTAATAGAATCTATTACTCCAGTGTGATGTAGACTATTATAATCTATAACCCCTTTGTGATGTAGACTAATATAATCTATTACTCCTGTGTGATGTGGACTTATATGATCTATTACTCAAGTGTGATGTAGACTTATATAATCTATTACTCCAGTGTGACGTAGGCTTATATGATCTATTACTCCAGTGTGACGTAGACTAATATAATCAATTTCTCCTGTGTGATGTAGACTAGTCTATTACTCCTGTGTGATGTAGACTTATATAATCAATTACTCCTGTGTGATGTGGACCAATATAATCTATTACTCCTGTGTGATGTAGACCAATATAATCTATTACTCCTGTGTGATGTAGACTTATATAATCAATTACTCTTGTGTGATGTAGACTAATCTATTACTCCTTTGTGATGTAGACTAATAAAATCTATTACTCCTGTGTGATGTAGACCAATATAATCTATTACTCCTGTGTGATGTAGACTTATATAATCAATTACTCCTGTGTGATGTGGACTAATATAACCTATTACTCCAGTGTGATGTAGACTTATATAATCTATTACTCCAGTGTGATGTAGACTATTATAATCTATATCTCATTTGTGATGTAGACTAATATAACCTATTAATCCAGTGTGATGTAGACTAATATAATCTATTACTCCAGTGTGATGCAGACTTATATAATCTATAACTCCTGTGTGCTGTAGACTAATGGAATCTACTACTCAAGGGTGATGTGGACCAATATAATCTATTACTCCAGTGTGATGTGGACCAATATAATCTATTACTCCTGTGTGATGTAGACTTATATAATCTATTACTACTGTGTGATGTAGGCTAGTATAATATATTACTCCAGTGTGATGTAGACTAGTATAATCTATTACTCCAGTGTGACGTAGACTTATATGATCTATTACTCCAGTGTGATGTGGACTAATGTAATCTATCACTCCAGTGTGATGTAGAATAATATAATCTATTACTCATGTGTGATGTTGACTAATCTATTACTCCAGTGTGATGTAGACTTATATAATCTATTACTCATGTGTGATGTAGACTAATATAATCAATTACTCCTGTGTGATGTGGACTAATTAAATCTATAACTCCAGTGTGGTGTAGATTAATCTATTACTCATGTGTGATGTGGACTTATATAATCTATTACTCATGTGTGATGTAGACTAATATAACCTTTTACTCCTGTGTGATGTGGATTAATCTATTACTAATGTGTGATGTGGACTTATATAATCTATTACTCCTGTGTGATGTGGACTAATATAATCTATTACTTTAGTGTGATGTAGATTAATCTATTACTCATATGTGATGTGGACTAATATAATCTATTACTCATGTGTGATGTAGACTAATAAAATCTATTACTCCAGTGTGATGTAGATTAATCTATTACTCATGTGTGATGTGGACCAATATAATCTATTACTCCAGTGTGATGTAGATCAATCTATTACTTATGTGTGATGTAGACTAATATAATCTATAACTCATGTGTGATGTAGACTAATAAAATCTATTACTCCAGTGTGATGTAGGTTAATCTATTACTCATGTGTGATGTAGACTAATATAATCTATTACTCATATGTGATGTGGACTAATATAATCTATAACTCATGTGTGATGTAGACTAATACAATCTATTACTCCAGTGTGATGTAGATTAATCTATTACTTATGTGTGATGTGGACCAATATAATCTATTACTCCAGTGTGATGTAGACAGACAAATTCCAAGCCAAAGGTAACATTTTTGAGTCTTTTCCCCGATTGCTGAAATTTAAAAACATACAGTGTTCGAAACGTCAATAATGATACATCACAAAATATCACGTTTCTTATAGCTCTTGTGAATAAATATTTTGTTCTTCCGAGTTCGAATGAAATAATTAAATAAAAGAAATGTAAAAGGATAAATCCTATTTAGCAATGAGTTATCCTGTTAAATGTATATCAATCATTCGAATACAAAATCGAGCCTGATATACGTTGTCAAATTTTATATTTTGGGCAACTGTCAGTGTCCTCCTCCAGTCACCAACCTTTCCTGCAACAAAACAAAATGTATGAAGGATATAAATGACACAAATTATGATAATCAGAATTGATAATTACTGCCGAACACTCAAGGATAGAAGTATGCAAAACAGTTTTAGTTTCAAGCGAGCTGGAGAATATGTTACGGAACTGTATTTCATACGATCGTAAATGTTTCGAGTAGTGAGAAGGTTCATAATACACAAACTTTATTTAACATTTAATTTGAATTTATCAGAACTCTTATTTTTGAAAATCGTAAAATCAAGGTGTTTTACGCTCCTCCGCTTCTGTCTCAACAGTAGTTAAGGTCTTTTAGGATTTTCAACTTTGTGCAAACAAGCATGACGTATAAATCATAGATGGACGACACAGTTGTATGATTTGAGTGCAATTCATTTTTGGTATACTGTTTCTATTACCAACATTTCAAACTCCTCTGTTGTATAGTGAGTATGCGCATGTCGTAATTAGCTGCCCGTTTTCTGGTGTGTAGTAAATGTATCATACACAAATCCAATGAAACCAGACTTTATAAAGTGATATGACGTAAGTCTTTCACAACTGCGTTTTAAATTCTTAGAAACAAGCTGGTTAAATATCTCCATCAGAAGTGTTAGTGATTTTCTAGATGTGTGACGAAATTCATCAATATAAAACCCAATTGGACCCTAACGTTACACGTAAGACTTATGGCACGTCACTGCATATCAATATTATTCACAGGACTATGTCTTAGCGTAAAGTGCAATTTACCTTTTCGATAAATTGGTAATATGCCGTCACTGGTCCAATCCTTCCACGTATCTTTGGCCCCTCTGCCTGTAGCATGACTCGTCTTGAGGTTATCGAACGACACAGCCTCCACCACTTGTCTCAGAAAGGCATCATCGTGTTCTACTTTTAGGAATCTAGCTAAGTCAACGACATTGGAGTATAAATTCTGAAGCATAAATAAAAATAAGATGCATCGTGCAATACTTCGTGAAGCAGGAAAAGTGTAGAGAACTGTAAAAATAAAACATGACATGTACCCTCAGTAAAATGTTTGTTATTTCCTGGTTAGTGCATATCTGTTAAGCAATAATGTCTTTCTTATCTGTAGAGTTATTTAGTCATTAAGTGGATCAAGGTCATAAATTGGAACGCCATCCGCGCAAGCTATTAGCCAGATACTGTATGATCACCCTGGATCCTTTGGGTATTGAGAAGAAGTGGTTTAATTATTTTAACATGTATGATCCATGCGACCTTGAAAGCCAAATGTCATCACCCGTGTTTTTTTTGTTATTCAAAAGTTATTTGAAAATTTGAACACATTTGACATCTTTGACATAAAGGTCGTTTACGGTCATGCATTTGGAAAAAACACACCATTGGAAGCTCTTCATCTGATCATGCTATTTGCCAAATATCTTCACACGAACCTTTTGGTTATACAGTAGAAGTTGTTTGAATATTTATTATTGCGCATCAGTGACCTGGAAAGTGAGTCAAGGTCATTTAATTGAACAGACATTTAGTCCTTCATCCAAGTATTCTACTGAATATAAATACCTTTTGATAATTGAGAAGTTCTTAAAAGATTTCAACACCTTTGAATGCTACGACCTTGAAATTGGGTCTATAAACTTGGTAACCCTTCATACCAGCATCAGACTGGCAAACTATCATAATCCTTAGTCTTTTCCTTGTTCAGAAGATGTTGTTTGAAGATTTGCTTAAACAGTTGACCCACGTGAGCTTGACAGTGTGTCAAGATCATTCATTTACGCAGACATTGTAACCCTTCATCCCAGCTTGATATTGAACAATACCATCACCCTGGGACCTTAGGGCAATATAGGCTAAATTCTAGTCTCTACAGTGTTAACAGATTTCAATGTGACAGCTGGCGGCCAGAGAGAATAACAGGATATTTGGTTTTATATGGTTTTGATGTAATTAACGTCTTTTTAACAGCTTACGTACCCCTATGTGTGTAATGTACATGTATGCGTGCATGGGTGTATGGATGGCCAGTATTCATGAAACCGTTCTCATACTCCAGCCTGGATTCTGTGCTCAAACCAACTTCCTTGTTATTCACTAAAATCCTATGACACGGTCAAAAAAAGTCAAGTATAAACATTTAAAGTGGTATTAAGCTTGTCGTATGCCTAAAATTCTTCCAAATCATTGACAAAATGTTTTTAATAGATATTTCAGAAAAAAACACATATATGAGTTTGAGCATGAACACGGTTTCATGAATACGGGCCCTGGATGCAGGGTATGTGGTATAATCGACTCTAGTGCTGCCTCACTTGAATACCAAGCCGAATTCAATCCGTTCCCATTTTATTGACAACGGAAAATTCAGTTGTTGCGATAATTTGTTTTTGTTTATGTATTGTGTTACAACCCATCGACAATGTGTGTCATTTAGGGCCAACGACAATGTAAAGATAGACATTCACACGAACTAATATTTTAAACAAAAAACAGTTAGTCTAAAATAGTTAAAAATATACTTAATAGCGAACGAATTGGTTGTAAAAAACCTGAAATCTTGTTATTAAGAACGATCGAGTGCAAAAAATCATGTATCAATTGCACAGAGACTATCAAAACATCTGTCCATAGACGGTACATTAATTGTACATCGTAGAATCTGTCGCGGATTTGTTTGACATTAGCGCACAAGTGTGCAAATAACGTTGGTCTAGGGATGTTGGTAAAACTGCTCCATTGCGATAGCATGCATGTGATGCTTCGTTTGTTGGTTTGTTTGTATTGGATAAAATGTCATCACAGCATCTAGGGCCATATGGATACATGTACCTAGAAGGGACACTGCAAAAGGAAAAGGATAGTGAAAACAGAAAAGATACATATCACCAGAATTGCAATTGGGGGCTACAGATACATTTTGGTTTCTTCTTCGCCTCCTTAGTAAAATACTATGAAGAAAACATCATATTTCTTCTTGGGGCCTAACTTTGTTCGTCTATTACTACACGATACAGCTGGTCTATTTTTATCCGAACCTGGCCCTTTCGGCTTCGACTTGCTACCTCAATGATATACAATACTGAATGCATCTTGCACAGTGTTCCATCTGGTTCCATTATAATGACAACCAGGTAGTTGTGTTTATACTAAATCCCAAACGTTTCAGCAGTGAATGGCAACTACCAGTTTTAAAGAATTTCCTATATATGCCATTATGCACCTGTCATGTGCCTAATTGGCGAAAGAGGAAAAATCCTGGTGTGAAAGGTACTGATGGATTGCTCTTCGTCTGCCCCTCCCCCTCAACTAGTCTAATATGGTTGTATATAATCAACTAATCCCCAAATTTCATGTAACCGATTTCAACGATTGAACGATGTAGATTACAGGTAACGTCGTAAGAATTGTACCTGCTGCCCCCATTGCATGATCGTAAGAGGCGACTAACTTTTGGATCTTATCTTTTCTCTTCTTTCTAAACAACGTTTTCCTTCCTAATGTCTCCCTTGACAATACCTCACTTTTGGCCTTTAGTTGAGCGTTCGCCCATGTGAGGAAGGCTTTGGGTTCTGTCCCCTGGCGGAGACATACCGCAGTCTTTAAAAATGGTAGTGTCTACTCCTGCTTAACGCTCAGCAATTAAGGAATGGGACGACTGGTTCGCCCGTTGACAGTTTAATGTGACCGGGTGGGTGTCCTGCTGGGTGTTTTCGGCAGTATGTTTCAGTGAGGTAGCACTATAAAATCGGCATCAGTTCCGCGCTATCACAGGGAGACAGACACGAACATATCGCAGCCTCCCACAACACACACGCATGCATCTTGCACACAGGGGAGGTCGTCCTTAAATGACCGTAGCTGTTGGTAGGACATTAAACAAATACTAAACCAAACTAAACCAAACGTAGATTTACCTGAACCAGGTCTTCATATTGCAGTGTAAGGATGTCCAGGTCCCGGTTCGTCCTCTTAGCATTAGCCCATTCTTTCACGTATGTGAACCAAGTACCTCCACAGTGACGAACTATTTATCAAACAGAAATATTTACAGATGGGTTCATGCTGGTAAACATCATAGTTGTCTTGCTGTGAAATGGATTAGTTTTTTTAAACGTTCTCTTAACAGATTTGGTAATGAAATGGGGGAAATAAAATTCTAAAAATAATAGATGGAGTAAAATGGTGTTTCAAACGTCTCTACGGTCGATTATTTTCAAACTTAATATGTGTTACCGAGTAATGTTGTAACGTTTTTATACGCTTGCAAATCTCATTTTGATTGACTGTAAGCTGTTACAGGGCCATGAGATTTCTTTTCGTTGATACAGCATCCTTCTTCACAATAACTAAATTAGAACTTATCTGCGCATACGCCTGCGAATCATACACATATTAATAACAATTTTAAAGTTAAACTAATTGTAATTATAATAAGGGTGGTCTGGTGGTGCACTGGTTAGCGTAGTAGGGGTCACCTGCCCGACCACGTGGGCCTTTCCCGGGTGCTTCGGTTCTCTACCGCGTGCTAACATCCGGGCCAATAAGAGTGAATAATACAAGTTGAAATATTTAATTTTATTGATCGCATATGACAGATGAATGTTATTGACCAAATCTGTAAAACTATTTGTTCAAGCTAGCTGAAATTCTGCATTTTATAATTTAGGCATGTATCTTTGGAGATAGATATCTCAAGTGCTACTGATTTCAAAGTCAAAGTGTCCGTGCTATTATTTTTATAAAATTGCTTTCTTTCACTCTTAAATGAAAATAGTCCCGAAGACAACCGGGAACTTGCTTATTTTCGGAAAGTTGGCATAAAAACATCACTAAAAAGCTGTAATTATAACGGGGTCGTCAAAGTCTTAAATTAACCCCGCAGTCGTTAATAACTTTTTTTGAAGTAACTTTACTTTTCGTAATACCTACGCCATGCACGCATACACTACACACATAGAGGCACGTCCTTAAATGATCTTAGCTGTTGATAGAAAATGAAACAAAATAGAACCAAGCCATTCCAAATTGAAGGGACTAGAGCACTATGAACGTTTTGGCAAGAAGTAAACTTTATATCAAACACTTTTAATATATTTGTTATTAGATCACCTAATCAACAGTGAATGTGTTGATGTAGGAGACATTCTATAAACCTCAGCGAAGTGAGTTGGAAAATGACTATAAACATGTTACAATATACAAGCTATGCTTTTCACAGATGGAAGTGCTCAAATGTCTTCACGTGGGAGGTAACATAATGCTTTTTTTGTTAAATGTGGATATCAAATTCCGACTGTCTTTATGAAAGACGATATTCATCTATCGATCACAATCCACGTTTTAATACAAATCCGTATAGTTATTAATACCCGTTTTCTTTTTTATTTACGGAAACAAAAACACAACGTTACTATCACAGGGAGCAATTTCATAACCAGGTAAAACTTACAGTCATCCGATAGGAAGAAATTAACAAATCCATCAAATGTTCCTTTATACAGCTTGTTGTTGAGCCGCCTCAGGGATTAAAGGATAAGTCATGTGGCTGTGGTATGTTCTGGGAGAGTCCTTCAGATCCATATCGGCCAAATCTTCATATTCAAGCGTGTCTGGTGATCCGCGGTATTCAATGCTGTTAGACCGTAGCATCTTGATGATATTAAACACCCAATGAGTACCTATATTAGGGTCAAAGAGAAAAACCCAAATAAAATTCAACGTTTCATAAAGATTAAGGATAATCAATTGTGTATGAATAGCATATACTTGCATAAACATATTATGTACCGCAAGATGCAGTCTTTTTTCTGCTTACTTGGCATATGTTTTTATTTAATATTATTATTTTATGTTTAACATGCACACCTTTAAACATAAGTATTCACTGGTTCATTTTTTTGTTGAAATATCTGGTATAATAGCAATTTCGATTGATGATTGTCTCAATCCGAATTTCCAGTAGTATTTGAAATGGTATGCCAAAAAATGGTATTGATTGCTTATTTTGTTCGAAAAGGTGTGTATAAGTTGGATAAATACTGACTTTAAAGATATTTACTATTTGATTGTAACTGGTTAACGAACGGGAGAAATACTTTTGTTATTCTTTCGTTTGATGATGCATGGTTTATTTGCTTCAAAACATTCACAAAATGTAGCACCGGTCATATATTATATTATGAAAATATGATTTCTTGAGTACATACCTGATTTTGGATACGTACAAAGGAGCACATCATCCGGACGACTTTTAAAGGAAATTATATTTTCCACTCGTTGTGAGGGCTTTCCGACCATACCCGGGTGAAATTTTCTCCCCTGGTACAGTTTAAACTGTATTACATTTCCTTTGTCGTCTGATAGACTTGATTCATCCATTGTGTATGTCCAGTAGCTGTCTCCGAATAATAACAAAAAATAGCAGATACAATTTTAGGATAACATTATATAATGAATACTGGAACAGTTTCGTCTAATCAAATATTTCCTTTCACCGGTAAAACCCATATTCACCCAGTGCAATTTCGCTGCCCTGCAGGTAGGGCGTAAGAATTGTACCTGCTGCCCCCAATTGCATGATCGTAAGAGGCTACTAAATTTGGGACCTTATCTCTTCTCTCCTTTCTAAATAACTTTCTTCTTCCTAATGTCTCCCTTGACAATGCCTCACTTTTGGCCATTTGTTGAGCGTTCGCCCATGTGAGGAAGGCTTTGGGTTCTGTCCCCTGGCCGAGGCATACCAAAGTCTTTAAAAATGGTAGTTTCTACTCCTGCTTAACGTTCAGCAAATTAGGAGGGGGACGACTGGTTCACCCGTTGTCAGTATAATGTGACCGGGTGGGGCGTCCTGCTGTGTGTCTTCGGCAGTATGTTTCAGTGAGGTAGCACTATAAAGTCGGCATCAGTTCCGCGCTATCACAAGGAGACAAACACGAACATATCGCAGCCTCCCAAAATACACACACATACACTACACGCATGCATCTTGCACACAGGGGAGGCCGTCCTTAAATGACCTTAGCTGTTAATAGGACGTTAAACAAAATCAAACAAACAAACAAACAGTGCAATTTCGCCTTTCCCATGTACATGCTTGGTAAATTCACCTCACTGCGTATGGCGAAAAAGGCGCAAGGTAAATTGCGATTTCCCTTAGTATGTATATACACAATATATAAAAGTATTAAGACAAAGTATAATACCGACACTTCTTCAAATTAGAAGAACGTAAAAATTCACCTATGTTGAGAACTAGATTAGATTTGTACTCTATAGTGGAAGAATCTCAAAAAAGGCATTTCTCGCCATTTGTTCTTTTTTCGAATTTTTCATTTTCTTATATCTATAACCTCGTAAGCTGCACAAGGTGTATATAATATTGTTTCATATAGAATGTACTAAATGTGCGCTCACCCGAAAACAATGTACATTACCGTCCAGTCGTCGATACTCGTATAAGTTTACATTTCTGGTATGACTCCTACTCTTTACAACACGATCCACTTGTTGAGACACGTATAAGTTACCTTACTTGTTAGATTAAAAGAACCGTACAACACAAGATTGCTTGAGCTGTCAGATTTAAAGAACTATACAACGCCACTGGTCGTTTGTACGCGTATAACTTACATAGCTGTCATACGCAACTCCACAACACCACCCAATAGTTGATACGTCAGTTGACTCTTTATTGATATTTGAAGAGTGATTCATTCTGCATTTACAACGGCGTCTAACAATTGACAGTTGAGCAAGTGATATATCATATATATTGAAATAATGTTTTAAAATAACGGATACCCTTTTTTTACACTTCATATTTCCATCACTTTCAAACGCACATTAAAAAAGTATTCCAAAGTTCCAGATTGAGTAAATTGAGTTCAATGTTAAATTCTTGGTTGATTAACGGCGGCCCATCAACGGTAAAATCAACAACAAAGTACAGTTAACAAAAGGAGTTAAAAAGTTAAGAACAACATACACATATATTTTATACAGTGATATTCTTTTATTGAGTTACAATATTCACAGTATTTCAACAAATTAGTTGTATGGAATATTTTATGAAGTTAAATAAAAGCTAGAAATACGAAGTTGATTCATAAAGCCAAAATAGCTTAAATTGATTGCACCGTATGGCCACTTGCTTTTTAACCACTTTTCAGTGTTGTACCTCAGGTAAATTTGTGTCCGATACTGCGATTTTGGTTTTCATCTTATTGAACGTCCTATAAACAGTTAACGTCATTTGTCCTGCATTTCGGGGATCGAGAAAAGTATGAAAAGGTGAAATAGTATAGTAGATATGCACTGGACAAACTTTTTGGACAGAAGGACAGACGGAGTGCAAACCTATAGTCCCTCTCGGGAACTGGTTGGAGACTTAATAGCTCGAATCGAATGCCGACGTTTTAGTGTTACCTCGCTGAATTACACTGTCGGTGGCACCAAGGAAAGTGTTCCACCAGACAGTGAAAGGTTACAATTTTGTTCCTAACCATTTTTCTCAGGTTGGTAATTAGGAATAGTAGAAAGAAAAGTAGAAATGTTATTTATAAATCAGCAGGTGTTAATGTGTGCTATTTCGACGACTGGTACAACACGTTGCAACAGTGTGGTTGTAACAAACAATATCTACCCAATTCAGTTGTTGCTTATTATGTGATTCAACAAATATATGTTCGTTTGCCAGAAAAAATCGATCTTGGATTTCGAGTAAAAGTTTCGAGCATGATATTGCAGTGAAGTCGCGCTCATTTAGGTCGGCATTAGATTCGCGCTACCACAAGGGGCCAACTCACCAACAATCACACTCAAACACACAATCATACATGGTGGCCGAGCTGAGTGGTTTGGATGTCTGACCGCCTATGATTACTGACCCTCCACCACCGGGTTGTTGGTTTGAAGCCTACATAGGGCAGTTGCCAGTTTCTGGCTGCAGGTCGGTGGCTTTTTCCGGCCTGCACTCCTCGTCCACCAAAACCTGGTAACGTCCTTAAATTACTAGCTTTTAATAGGACGATAAACCAAATATTTTTGAAGTATTGATAGTTTTTGTATAGCTATTCGAAGTAATGAATTCAGATATATACATGTACACAAAGCTATTTTTTGTGCTTTTTTCAAACAGGTTTCAGTTTTATCTGTAACTTTATAATACTTAGTATTTCCCACTGCAACCCGTTTGAAAATATACATTTTTAGTGATACTAGGATGCTATAATCTGTCAATACAAATCATTTTAATGGTTGTTGTATAGAGAATCCTATATAACTATGGGTTAACAGCTTGAGTGTTATTACTTTGTTGTGACATCCAGATGTTACCAACTGTCAAATTACGGTTGTCTCAGTATTTTTGTATCATAAAAAAGCAAGGTTTTATCTGTGGTCGTTAGAGTTTGTTTTGCATACCAATTTATCAGAAAGTCCTTTTTCTGCATAGGTGAAAGTGTACGTCTGCGAAAAAAGAAATCCGATGAAGACACGTAATATTGTTTTCAATAATACACGTACCTGCAATTGCTTAAAAATGTACATTTACAGTCGAACCCACTTAATTTTAACTCGGATATACTGAAATACCGGTTAATTTGAAATAAAAAAGAATCCCCGTCCACATGCCTTCTTTGTCAAATCGGTTGATTTGAAATACAGCTTTAATTGAAAGGTAAATTCTGGCTCTCGGCAATGCTAAGTTATTGTTTTCACATCGCATATATTAAAAGCCGCCAAAGCCAGCCGTCACGCTATAGTGCGTCCGATGTTTCACCAGGTAAAAATGGATTTCTAATACAATACCAATAAATTGTGAGTTTTAATCAGTCAGCGGTGTTTGTTATTGAACATGTATCTTTTGGTTGTGTACAAGTGTGTTTAGAAAACGACAGTTGTATGAAATGGCTTCCACCAACAAAAAGCGGAAACAACTCACAATAGACGAAAAATATAACTTTGACAGACGATGACATTATCAGCAATATTAGAGCCGATAATAACGCCTCGACATTGACGATGATTCACAACAGTTGTTTGTAAAACCATCAATAAACGATGCACGGGAGGGCGTACAAACTACTCTCACCTACCTCCAGAGTACCTCGGATGTTCCAGATTTAATATTTGAGTAGCTATTAACATTGTAATGCAAAAACTGGAATCATCCCATGTTGTCGGAAAGTCTAATTTGATTTAGGACGGAAGAAGTCAATAACACGCGTTTGTTTTCGTTGCTTCATTTGAAATTGCGACATAAGCGTGTCGAGCTCGCGCACGCATGTGCATAATGAGTCTCCATGTACACACGACAAAAGAATTAGGTGTTTTCTCTGTGTGTTACTCATAAGATAGAGTCAGCAGACGACAGACGTGCAATCCAATTAAGTTGCGTTAAAATTCGGGCCAATCAGTTTGCAAGAAAGACTTAGATAGGTTCAGAGTACACATTTTTCTTCATGCGACCGATTTTTTTTCGTATTTCTTGCGAATTGTTGTATTTGATGGTCACCAGTGTAAACAACATGGCGATGAGCACGTTTGACATAAACGTTGAGGCTGCATTAGATGATGAAGGAGGGGCTAAAACCCCAAATGACGGCAATGATTTTGGCAGATCCGACCTTGATTTGGTTTAGTTTGGTTTAGTTTAACGTCCTACATTTAAAGTTCGGTTTTATTTTGTTTAACGTCCTATTAACATCTAAGGTCATTTTAGAACCCTAATTTCCGTCTATTTCTACCCCACATAACCATTCACACTTTCCCCCCTATACTACTTCATACCATTCTTCCATTTATCTTGATACCTTATTTCCAATCTTTTCTCTAGGCCCCAAACCCAAATTGAATTCCCGCCATCTCTCACACCCAATCTAATGAACTTCCAGGTTTTATATCAACAAACCCGAAGCTTCCGCTCCATCTCCTCCTGCCTATAAGATTTCTAGTAAAGGTAAGACACATACACTGTGATACACAACACACAATGAAGTTCACATCATTTATTTTGGCCATAGCCCTGCTAGCCTTCTGGACAACAAACAAAATAGACATCGACCATTCATTAGGCCTATCTACACTCGCCGTCACACCGACACACACACAACCACATTACCTGGCACTATACCCATCTCTCTGACAAGACTAAAACATAAGACAACCAAACCCAGCTGCACATACCTTTTCATCCTCCTACTTTCCATATCATCAGATACAGAATTAAACCCCGATGAAAGAGCCCCTAGATACCCCTGCGGTACCTGTGGCAAAGCAATTACATGGAAATCCATTGCCATATGCTGCGATACGTGTGACACCTGGTTACATGTCGACTGTCAGGGAATGAATCAATCATCCCTCAAATACTACGACCATAGCGGGGTATCTTGGACTGTCTAAACTGCGAGCTTCCAAACGTTTCCACAACCCTATTTGACAACACAAGCATTGACACATCAAACATATTTTCACGACTTTACAACTCTAGCATACACTCAAGCTTATATGAGGACCGAACCAGCCCATGCCCACCCACAGCATCCTCCTCGCCTATAAAACAAAACAACAAGACTGCCACTAGCTACAACAAATTTACAAAACCAATACACATAGCCACCATTAACTTCAAATCCATTTCCAACAAAAAACCTGACCTCGACCAAATAATACACTCGCTCAAACCAGACATCATAATAGGAACAGAAACATGGCTCAACAACACAATCTCCTCGTATGAATACTTCCCAGTCACCAAATACACTGTCTACCGAAAAGACCGCAACCCAAATAAACATGGCCAAAGCCACGGACGTGTCCTCCTTGCAATTACAAACAGATACCACACAGAACAGATTAAAGAATAAGAAACAGACAAAGAATCAATTTGGGTAAACATCTCCATGACAAATTCACACAACCTCAGCATAGGAGCATATTAAAGACCGCCATCAGACAAAGGACACAACTAGAAACCTCTATGAACAGACTAGGTCAAAACTACAACACAATAACATACGTAAGTGCAGATTTCAACTTACCACACATAGCTTTGCAAAACAACACAACCATACCAGGCAAACACGAACAAAAACTTCACCAGCACCTTCTGGACATTATAGACAACAACTCCCTCACAAAAATAACGACAAAGCCCACCAGAGGAAACCATATACTCGACCCGATACTTCCAAACAGACCATCAATCATTAACCACACCACATATAGGTAAATCTGACCATGACATAGCCTACACTGAAATTGACGTTCGACTGAAAAGAATAAGAAGAGAACCTAGAAACATATACCTCTACAACAAAGCTGGCTGGAACAACATAAGAAATTACTTCTAAACACAAAACTTAACGAACAACCTAACCAAACCGCAGACAATCTTTGGAACATGTTCTAAACAACACTTGCTAATTCAGTCACAAAAAATATCCCTCAAAAATGCATCACATACAAATCCAAACTCCCTTGGATAACACATTCTCTCCTTCGACTCGTGAGAAAATGTAAACAGTTACACACGAAAAGCAAAACAAAACATGAACATATATAGAAATACAAATCAGCAAAATCAGAACTACAAAAACAAACACGCAACGCATATCTTAACTACATGGAAAAAGTGATAGAAAACCTACCAATAGACGAACCCAGCACACCCTCGCCTAGTAAAATAATGCAATTGCAAAAAACTATTATCCTGCATAAAAACCACAAGAAAAGAAAACACTGACATAACCGCATTACGTAAAGATGGACAACTAAAAACTGACACTACATGCAAGGCAAACATCCTAAACGAACAATTTGAACCTGCCTTCACCACAGAACAGGACTGCCCCATACCAGACAAAAGACCTTCTACACACTCTCTCATGCCAGAAATACACATCACAGAACAAGACATCTATAAACTACTCAACAACATCAACCCACATAAAGCAACAGGACCTGACAATATAAACGGCAGAATACTTAAAGAATTAAGTGACATCCATCCCAGGCCCCATTCTCACAAAAATCTTCACCCGCTCACTCACTACAGGAACACTACCATCAGATTGGAAACACGCAAACGTACACCCAATATAGTAAAAAGGAGACAAGTACAAACCAGCAATTAAGGACCAATTTCGCTAACCTGCATCACAATTAAACTTATGGAACACATCATAACAAGCGCCACAAAGACACATCTGGAGAACAACAACATATTATGACCTTCAGCATGGCTTTAGATCCTCCAGATCCTGTGAAACACAGCTCACCTCATTCATACATGATCTACACTAGCTAGATATAAACAACAACATCAACAAACAGACAGACATCATCATTATGGACTTTGCCAAAGCTTTCGACAAAGTCCCACACAAACGACTAAAATACAAACTCAAATATTACGGGGTAACAGGGAACACACACGCATGGATTACAGACTTTCTCTCATTCCGTACCCAAACAGAAGTACTCGAGGGCAAACAATCAGACAAAATACAAGTAACCTCTGGGTCCCTCAAGGAACCTGTTTGGGCCCCATCCTCTTCCTCATCTACATCAATGACTTCCACGAATACATGAAATACAGTACACATAGACTGTTTGCAGACGACAGCATCATATACAAGACGATAAATCTAAGAAAGTGGTCTTTTGGTATGACTTTATCAAGATCAACAATGAACACAGTCTGAAAATACTTAAATGACAAATACTCAGATATTTACCAAATGACGTGTTATTCCGATGATAAACATAATTAACATTGGAAACGAGACAAAAGAATAATTGACACAGTACATTATTGAACAATAAGTAAATGTAGTCACTTTAGTAACATAATAACTTAGTATCAATGATCACTTACATATAATATGCTTTAAATAGGCTAGTGTTAGTGTTTCCTCAAACGTCGACTTTGCATCAAAGGGGAGTAACTCTTAAATGCCTCGACTATAAAGGGAAGTAACTATGTAATTACCATTGTCAATAAACAATAATCATGTATCCCCCTTCGAGTCTTTTGTGATATAGAGAAATGATAAGATCCCTAATGTAGTCGCCTCTTACGATCATGCAATGGGGGCAGCAGGTACACCTCTTACGCCCTACATGCAGGGACAGCTTGCGGGGGCGTTGGTGAGAAAGATAATGGGCAGGGGGCTAAAACATAGAAGGGCCAACAGGTTCAGGGGCTATTGCGGAGCTGTAAGAACAGGAATGTGGTTATTAGGCAAGGGGGCTAATAGTTACAGGGGTCAACAAGTACAGGGGATTTCAGGTAGGGGCTACAACTAAAAGGGGGCATTAAGTAGGGGATTATTAGGTAGGGGGCTAATGGATGGGGGCAACAATGGCTTATAGCTAAGAGGAAAAACAACTAGGGAGTTAGGGGGCTCATTGGTATGAGTCAGTGTTAACATGTAGGGGGTAATTATTAAAAGGCCTATGGTAAGGGGGCTAGAAGTAGAAGGACCAATATTAAAGGGGTTTCAGTTAGGGGTTAAAAGTAGGAGTAAGCATATAGAGGCTAACAAGTACATTTGTAGGAAGCCCATCGTTAAAATCAAATGTTTAGGTGTAGGGGATGAAAGGTTGAAAGGCCTATGGGTAGGTAGATAAGGAGTATTTGTTTGTTTATGGTTTAATGACCTTGCAACAGGGAGACACAGCCACAACGAGATAGTATAGGGTGCAGGGTGCCCTATATAAGTCACCGTTTACGATACATATGAAGTGGGATACTGCAGGTACACCTGTATAATTTAAAATATTCTTGTTTTCGTTAACTTACCCTTAACATGTACAGAGGGTGGGGGACATGCAGGGGGTATATTGGTATAGATTGTTAATGCTGGGGGGCGGAGGGGTTAAAATTTTAACAGTAAGAACAATACTGAGTAATTAAAGGGACTAAAAGGAGGAAGGATAATGGGTACAAGGGTTCATATATAAGGTGGCGGCTATTGGGAATGTTGCTTTTAGGTAGAGGAATTCATGTTTAGGAGGCAATTTGATACAAATAAACAGATAAGGCCTACATGTAAAGAGCTAATAGGCTAGCTGATGGGAATGGGGCTGACTGGTAGGAGGAAAACTAAAGTGAATTGCTTAATGTGTAGAAGCGAGGAGGGTGAATGGGTCGTATTGTCCGTTTACTTTCTGATGAACCTAAAACCCTTGCGCTTGCCATGAAGAAAGTTTCAATCTTGTCAGATGATTGAGTGCACTCTCTTCTTTAGGAGAAATTGTAATTAATTTTATCATACATAAGATATTTAACGGACTTGACTGGGTAGATCAACAGCAACCAGGGCACAACAATAGTCACGTGGCATCAAAATCTAAATATAGCATGGTAATCATTTCAAAGTAATATGCATACAAGACAAAATGTTCGAAGGTTAATTATACCTATCCACTGTATTTGCCAATTTGACATACCTGTAACAACATGTGAGAGTATGTCATTCCTGTAAAATGACTTGTTTGTTAAAAGAACATCCTGCATATACCATCCACGAGGTCGAGCAGACATTTTGAAGTGCCCCTTATGGCCATGCAAATCATACTCTCAACAATGAAAACAGTTTATTATATTCATACGTAACGTCTGCTGGCTTTGTCCTGTTACACAGGCATACATAAATTGAAAAGATGTGTTTAAGTTGATGTATGATCAGGTAAGATTATCATATGAGTAATAAATATAATGTTTTTTTGTAGGGACTAGAGCTATAGTCTGTTTCCTATTTACACTCCCTTGTACATTTTGTAAGAGTTATCTTTCTTTGTGCCTGAACAGTTCATAACAGCAGTGCAACCAGAATAGAGAGGTCCTGGGATGAAGCCATCAGGAGGATTACAGAACATCCTCCTGGTCAGTTGTTTGCTGATGATGCATAGGACGTTGCAGCAACAACAGAGGCAGCAGCATCCTCTGCATCATCACAAGGACAAAAAAGGTAAATAAATCTAGCTGCTAGAATATAATGCATCTGTTGTACATTTATACACATACATGATTGTATATATTGTATATAACTCGTAAGTGCAATCTTTTGTGTACAAACTTTGATTAGTATATTACATGGATCATTTTTCTTAAGCATTGTCTTGACTGACTTGTTCCTTATTTGCAATTTTACTTATTGTATATAACTTTGATGCGAAATTGGGCATGCAGTATATATATTTGTCAATCAGTATTCTGACCTTATATATGAAATTTGGCCAATATAACGATACATATGAAATAAAATATTTCTCCTGAAATTCTACCTTGATTGGTTAAGTGATATGTGAAATGTTAGAATGCCACGGACAAAAACATTAAATCATTATCATGCATTTGCATATATTTACATGTAGGTATTTACCTTTATATTCTATAGGTTACCTGTACATTTAAAGATTATTATTAAAATGTAACTGCATCTTTTTGATCACTTTCAACATTTGAGGATTAAACTTTAAATGGTGTGTATCTTAAATTGTGTTATTCTATTTTATGTAAGTAATTTTACCTAAGAATTTGGCATTAGCATAAGTGTGTGTTAAATTCAGTTTTACATTCCATTCATCGCAGATGCCGAACAAAAGAGGTGCAGGCCACAGACAGGCAGAAGAGGAAGAAAACTGCTGAAGATGTATATACAATTCAGCATGCCTACTTTGAGAGGGAGATGGTTAAGACCGATCTACAGATCATCCTTTTAAAGAAAATTCTTCAAAATTTTGAAGGTCAGCAAGACACTGTCAGCCTTCTAGCTGCTTCGTCTCATTAGCTGAATATTGCTTACATGCTAATGATACAAAACAGACAGAATGCTGTCAATCTTGTCTGATCATTGTAGTTATCCCTTGCTCAGCATTAGTTAAAATTATCAACATTAATAGTTCTATATGTAAATAATTGATGTACGTCTTATAGTGAAATATTGCAAAAGGTCAATGTAGACTTACTGATATTTTTCAATGTAATATTGATGTCTTGTAGATCTGATATTTGGCTGATAGGTTCCTAGGATGAAGACTGACAAAGTATGTGAAAAGAAATGACCTTGACCCATATTCTAGGTCATAGGGTTAAATTTGTAAAAACCTTTAAACAACTTCTTCTGCATGCCCAAGAGGCCTAGGATAATGATATTTGGCCAATAGCATGCTAAGATAAAGGGCTACCAAGTTTATTCAAACAAATGACCTTCGCCCATGTTCAAGGTCACAAGGGACAAATATGTTTAAATCTTTAAATTACTTGTTCTGAATATTCAAAAGGTCCAGGGTAATGATATTTGGCCAGAAGCATGCTGGGTCGGAAGGCTATAAACTCTGTTCAACTTAATGTCAAGGTCACATGCGTCATATGTTTAAATAATTAAACAAGTTCTAATGTATCGAACACAGATATTTTGTAACTGTAGCTGTATATTAGTCCACTTTTAAGATTACAAGTGTGAGAATAATACCAGGTGAGCGATTCAGGCCCATTGGACCTCTTGTAATATTAAAAGTATGTATAATATCATGATTTATCTGATGAGCGAGGGGTATCTATGACAAAATTTTCTTTTAGCCATTTCCCTTTCAAAGTAGGTAGAAATATGCCTCAATTTTGTCTCCTATCATTAGTTTTCAAATAAAATTTCAAATAATTCAAAATTTTACATATCTTTATGGTATATCTATTTACTACATATCCGTATCTGACATTATACAAATTTTAACCATATGACCATTTTCATATCCTACTCGACCCATATCAGCCCACGAACTACTTGCCCATTGGGCTGATATTGGAGTCTCTGGCTGGTACACAGTAGGATATGAAAATGATCATATGATAACCTCTAAATAATCTTCTATACCTTTCCACCTGTAGTTTGTCAGGGGCATATCTTCTATACTATTTCATCTTCTAATAACTAGATTTCAGAAAATTCAGAAAACTAAGAGATCAGCAAAGGTTTGTTGTACTACCAATGGATACCTTATTGAGGCTAATATTTATAACTATTTAATTGACTTAATTCATGTATATAAATTTGTTGAAAATTGTATTGTAAAAGATTATTTGAATGTAAATTATGTTTTTACTTATTAGCCCACCATCATTAAAGTATGGGCAGTTCAAATCTCATTTTGTTTATGGTATGGCTGTACATCCTGAAATTTTTTCAATCAGTTTAAAGTTTTTGGCCAAGTTTTCTCCAGACAGTAAAAAAATGTTTATTATAAGGTTGAAGTATTCTTATGGAGTGAACGCAAACCATGTTTTTATATTTAAGGGGCAATTTTTTCACAATTTAGGGGCCAAAACTGGTTAATTGGACTTGGTTAAAGTTTTTGGGCAAGTTTTAGGTTAAAGTTGGATCACCACCATCAATAGGCTGTTGACTATTTTACAATGTCTGATCATATCTTTTCTTTAGAAATGTACAACATGATGAGGTACAGCAAAACCTCCTTATATTGCCCCATTTTGATCAAAGAAATGTTGGCATTATAAAGGGATATGGCAATAAATTGAGGGACACATTAAGGAATTCTTTGGAAATACAGAGTACCTTGAAACATGTTTTGGGTGAGCAAGGTTGCAAATGAATTAATTGATACTTGGCTGCTATCTTATAACACTATCTAATACATATAGGCAAGTTATGCTGTTCTCCAACAGTTTTGTTTGAAAAGTGATCTGCTTTCACAAACTAAAATGTAATACTGTGAATATAAAACAAAAACAACATAACATCTGATACAAGTGCATTTATTAATGAAATTTTAATTCAAATTTGCGGGCAACTTTTATATTTCATCTTCATGGAGCAGGGGCACTCCACGCGCTCCCCAACTAAATTTCAACTACGAGGAGTAGGGGCACTCCAAACTCCTAGCGCCCCTTAACTAAATTTCAACTACATAGAGCAGGGGCACTCCACGCGCCCCTCAACTAAATTTCAACTTCATGGAGTAGGGGCACTCAACGCGCCCCCAAACTAAATTTCAACTAGATGGAGTAGGGGCACTCCTAGCGCTACCCCCCCCCCCCCCCCCAACGAAATTTCAACTACATGGAGTAGGGATACTCCACATGCATAACAAGAATTTTAAAAAAAGTCCTAAATATGTGGTCCCTAACAGTACGGCCATCCTGGGGTCCTTCATAAACATCGTCAGCAGCTTGTATAGGGTTGTTATCCTCTTCAATTACAGGCTCCTGTAATGTGATTGCAATGTTGTGGAGGACCGCACAGGCAACGATTACTTTTGCAACCCTCTCATGTTTTATGCGATTCTGTATCAAAAGGAAATCATTCTTATGGTAATTCTGAATAAGCAGTGATGATATCGAGCAAACATGTACTGAGGTGAAAGGCTACCAAGTTTGTTATACTGTATATGATCTTCACCAATTTTCAAGGTCACAGGGATCAAATGTATAAAAAATCTTTTTAATATTACATCACAATGCAAAGATGGTGATTCCTTAATTAATGTCGCCCATTTTAATATATTTGCCCTTGGTCCACTTTGATGGATACTGGTGTGAAATTGAGCAATTCATGCCCATTGAGACAATACCCAACACTACTGCACATCATGTGGACATTTCTCAAGTTTATGGTATTCATTTTCATTTAATCAAGATAATGTCCTTATTAGTAGTGTCATAGGTTTATCAATATAAAACTGCTCATAACAAGAAAAAAAAGTAATCATAGAAGATTAGCTCACCTCTAAGTGAAGGACATGGAGGCGTCTTTTCCATCTCCCAAACGTCCTCTCAATGGTGCTCCTTGTTCTTGCGTGAGCCACGTTGTAACGCTGTTGTTGAGCATTCTGAGTTAAGGTACGGGGTTAGGAGGAAAGGTCGGCAGGGATAGCCTGAATCTCCTAAAAGGACCCAATTCTCCCAATTTTGGTGCTGCTCAAGTTGCAGGCAAACCTGAAGAAATAAAATATAAATTCAGAATCTTTATTTAAAATAAAATTGCAAACTTTATCGGTCGAATAAATACTTTGGTATACCACTAGTGGTATATGACTTTGTGGAGTTTTGATTGGCTGAACTTTGACCAGAATTATGTCACTTCTACATGTTTATTTACGAAAAACTGGATGTCAAATTTAAAACATGTTCAACTAGGGTACTTCACATTTGTTATGTGACTGTTCATAAATGAATTATTTAAATCTGCTGAGATTCTCTGGTGTTATTCATAATCTAATTTCTATCAGTATTCCTCTTCCCTGATGTCACTCAGTGTCTAGCTTAAAGTAACCATTAAAGTCATCATTTTCTTGATATTTTCTTTCCGATTTGAGTAAAATAAGTGAACATTATTAATTTTCAAGGTCACAATGGTAAAACATGTGCAAATACTTAAACAACCTCTCCTAAATAAGGAAGAGGTCTAGGTCCAAGATGTTTGACAATAAGCATGGCTGAAATGAAGGGTTTAAATATAATTTAAATGAATGACCTTGACATAGATCGAATGTGATTTGAACTGTAACTTCCAAAATCCATCTTCATATTTTGACAATGATGGCATTGTATCAGTACTTTCAGTACTTTGATTTATATCAAAATAAAAACAAAGCATACTTTAATTGAAGTACTGTAGATTATCCTCTGTTCTCCATAGAGGATAGTCAAATTGTTGATCAATAATTTGTAGTTAGTTCACCTGCAGCATCCGTCCGGCATCGACTGTTGACTTTAAACAACTTCTTGTCAGTAACCAAAAGGCCTATATCTATATGATGATGATATTTTGCCATTTACATGATGGGAAGAAGGGCTACCAAGTTTGTTAAATCTAAAGTCCTTATTTAACTTTCAAGGTCACAAGTGTCACATGTTTAAATCGTTTAATAGATTCTTTGGAATCAAACACTGATATTTTGCCTATAGTTATATTTTAGTCCACTTTTAAGATTACAAGTGTGAGATTTATGCAAGGTGATCCCACTGAAAATTCCCAGTGGGATTACACTACACTGTATACAGATAATAGGATCCGTCCTTGCCCCAGGGACTGGAGGGGTGGGGCCAAAAAAGGGTAAAATGGCTGATATTTAAAAACCCTCTGTACTCAGATGGTACAAAAATTGGCTAAATAACAATAGAAATTATATTTCGATATGACAAAATAATTTATTGGAATATTTTTGTAAGTTCTAATCCTGTGGTTACATGACGAGTATTGTATTTCACTTGGTTTACAAGTTGATTTCCACATCACATCTCAATAATGAAATTAAGCTACCAGTACCTATAATATAACTCGGGTGACTGCTTAAAGGCACTTGGGCCTATTGTCTTTGGGGAAGCTGCTCATTTTTAATATGCTGTAAATAATGTTATTGATATTACTGTTAAATAAAGATGTAAAATGTTTTCTCTGTTTGTGTTGATTGTTATTAAATTATATCCTTTGGCTGAGGTCGATACCTGGATTTATCAACCCGATAAAAGATATATTGAGTTTATATTAAAGGGAAATAAATATATTTTCAACTATTTTTCTTTTATATCAATTTGTATTACATAAGAAACTCCCATACCTGAGAGTTTCTGAAAACATGGGCATCATGCGAACAGCCAGGCCATGCAGCATTGATGTTGAGGAAATTGCCTATTAAAGAAGAAATATTGAAGAGGATTAAAATGCTACGAATGCTATTTGGTAGTAACTGTATTCATTGCATGAACTATTTATCAGTGAAGTCATGGACAGAATTTAATCATTGCTATGATGAAAGGAAAGTATATTTGTTTCACTGGATCCACATCACTTTTGCATCACACAAAACATTAAAATTTCATCAAATATATAGTGCCAGAATAAAACAATGTTCATAAAAGGATGCTTGTAGGACTTTACATGTGAATTATGTAGTCACAGATTTTAAAACACCCCCATTATAAAAAATGTGCAGGAATAGGTTAATTAAAAATGTTTTTTTTTTAATTATTTCATTATACATCAGAGTGTTCCTGTAATTGAATGTGATTTGATAAATGCAGCTTTATATTAGCATCATTGCATGGAGGACTGCATGGATATTCTGAATCAGATGTCACAGGTAACTCATTTTGATTTTAACGCTCTGTACCTGTTACAACTATTTGATCTCTTTCAACGCGTTTAAGCTGTTTTGAATCAATAATATCAGTTGTTAATGTGTGTGACACTTTCTGAATAAATTAATCATTCAAGATATAACAGTTCAACAGTTTTAATATTGAAACCTATGATTTATGTGTCCCATTTAAAAATTAACAGAAGTTATTCCACAGTGAATAGGTTTTTGGTAAAATGTCATTTGTTTCTTGAAATGTGAAATCATGATTTTCTTAAACCCAAATGCTATATATATATATTGCTTTAGGGCCTAGCTGAAAAATAAAATATCCCATTTGTATTTTATTTTTGTAATTGAATAATTTTTAATATGAACTAATTAAGCTGTACAATTTCCAATACTAATGCAACTATAGACTACTTAATTTTGTTATTTTCATAAACAAAAACTATGTTTGGACAACAGTACTGTGTCTGTGAGATGAGTTATGGACTTTTTGAAACAGACTTTAGATTATATAGGTCATTTTTTTATCAATGTTCTAAGCGACATAAACAAAGTTTAGGAACGCTGAGTCCAACATGATAACTTCCCATTAGCATCACATACAGCTTGCACATTTATGCTGTGATATCTCTTCCTGTTGACATATGATGGCTCATCTTCGTGTGGTGCCTGCACTTTGATGTGGGTGCCATCCACTGCCCCAATGACCGAGGGAAAGGCGGATATGGTGAAGAATTTTGTTTTCCCTCGCTGTCTCTCTTCCAGGGAAGGCCACTTCAGTGCCTGGTCTTGGAATTGGCACAGGGCTGCACAAACATCCCTAACACATCTAGATACTGTGCTTTTGTCCAATCCTTTCAATGTAGTAAGTTGTTTACAGTAAAAAATGTGAGACTTTCATAGATTTTATTACATGAGATTTGTTTCTGGCCTTAGCAAAGAAAGTATAGTGAATAATGTTACACTTAAAGTGACTTGCCACTTCCTTTTAAAACAAAGGAGTGTAACCTCAAGTTCATTGAGTCAGTCAAAGGTGCTTGATTATTGTAAATTGGTTATTGCAATTTGTTTACAGTAAATTGGTTGTTGCAGTTTGTTTACAAAGACAATTTTTGACAGCACTGTTGGCAAGAAGTTTTGTAACACTTGAATACATACAGTTTCATTCTTATTACTTTTTCAACATTCAGTATAGAGTAATAACAGATGAGACCACTGCTGTATTGATGAAAAATAAAAGCCATTTAAAAATAAGAGAAATTAAAGTGTACAAATATATATATACAATATTAGTACTTTAAGTACTTTTAAGTTTTAGATCCAAGTTTTAATGTTTATATAATTAAATACCTGTAGTGTCTCCAACAACTTGCAGGAAGCTGCCACTCGCAAGAAATCTCAGGCTGCAGGCTACCTGCTGCTCAACGGATAGAGCATGATTTCTCTTTGAATTTCTCGTCAAAACTTGTCTTAAGAGACCGGACACAAATAAAATGGACTTCCGTCCAAAGCGATACCGCTGCCTCAACTCTTGATCTGTAAAGGTCCCATCCAGGATCTTCTGGTGCCTATAAATTCTTTCTTTTCTATGAGGAGGCACAATTACCAAGGCTAAAGGCCACATTTGACGAGTCGTTAATAATCATGGGTAAGAGAATGATTAAAGTAAGCGACTATTTAACGAGTCGTTAAATCTTAACTGCCCCAATGACCGAGGGAAAGGCAGATATGGTGAAGAATTTTGTTTTCCCTCGTAGTTTTTCTTCCAGGGAAGGCCACTTCAGTGCCTGGTCTTTGAATTGGCACAAGGCTGCACACAAACATCCCTAACACATCTAGATACTGTGCTTTTGTCCGGGGGGGGGGGGGGGGGGGGGGGGGGGGGAGAGAGAGAGAGAGACTTGTAAAGAGGAGGAAGGAATGAATGTAGCAGAAGTGGACTGGCCGGTCAATCGTCAGTGACCAGGTAACTCAATTACTAGAACTTCTGTCTCAGTTCGGAGGGTCCCAGGTTCGAATCCGGTGTGGTCGTGCAGTTGTCTTCTCATATAACAGATCTGTCACCAGTATATTTGTGTCAAATCACAAATACAAAATGTTGTATATACACATACTTGCCAACTTTTTGAAATTTCCAGGGGCGAGGGGGTGAAAGTCTGGAGTCTCCCTCCAAAAAGGGGAAAGTTTGCAAGTATGTATACATCCTTTAATTGTACTATTGGGAATCCGTTTTCCCCACATACAAACATGGACATAGTGTACTAGCCACATCTAGAATAGACTACTATCTGTACGTTTACCCAAGTAAACGTGTTTTGTTAACAACGCAATACTTGATATACATAATACAGCTCGTATGTTACGAATTCAGTCAGATGTCAGTTAGTTTACTGCTAAAGAGTTACCAAATAGCATCATAAGGTGTCCGACAATAATTCCCAACCGTGTATTCTAACCACTGAATTATTTCAAGAGATTCTTCTCATTCCAGCAAAGCGAAAGTAATGCGCTACCATGTTGTATATTATTTGGCTTGCGATCTGAACCGGTCACGTCATGCACGGAGTATGATAAATATATCCAATATAAGCTATAAAAAGCTAGTAGTTTTTGTCACATTTGAACTGTCAATTGAACAGTTTTATCGAGAGAAAAAAGCAAAATAAAAATATAGAAAACAAATATTATATTGATGCAGATTTTACATAAACAAATAACAAACAAGAACGGTGGAAAAGCAACAGTAGCATAAAGGCCCATATTGGCGTTAACTGTCATCTGAGCTTAAGTACAACCTTTACTTATAACTGTGATGTGACAAAGAATAAAAGGACGTTGTACATATAACCATCAACGTCTTTTTGATTGTGGATTTACGTTTAGTAATGATTTTGGAGAGTTATAGATCTAGTAAATATCAGTAAAATGATGAAATACATTACATTAAAGTAACATTTCCCTCTAAAGGGATTACAGTTAAATTGAATTAATATGATTAGAATTCTAACTAAGTTTGGGTTACTTCCCACGGAAAATCAACAAAACATACAATGTTAACCGTTAATAAACATTATCACCTCACCGGAAGGGAGTTAAATGAAATTCACAATCTTGATAAAACACCTTTAAATTTGGGCCTGTCCATCTATAAAGAGGATATAATTCTAGCATACCTGGGTATGAAAAAGATTGTTAGATTGTGAAATTTTAACCATTCTGAATATTACCACTTATGAAACTTATGGCTCTGTCACTCGGCCCCTTTTGCACTCTATGGCCACTTATCTTCACGTCCCTCAACCCTATCTCGATTATAGATTCTGATCCGTACCTCAGATTATGATTACCATCAAGAATCATTAAAATATCACTGAGGTTCTAAAGAGAATTCGGTGTGTTTATTCACGCACGACGAACGATGGACGACGACGGGCGAAAGGCGATCGCAATGTCACCCGAGTGACCTAACAATAAAACAAAACACAAGGAAACCATATTTTACCGAACTTTAATGAAAAAAAATATATGAAAAAAACCCAAAAAATCCACCACCGCCACAATGTGCAAGATGGCCTCCCCAATGTACAAGATGCATGCGTGTAGTGTATGCGTGAGTATTTTGAGAGGTTGCGATATGTTCGTGTCTGTCTCCTTGTGATATCGCGGAACTGATGCCTAATTTATAGTGCAATCTCACTGAAATTAACTACCGAAGACGCCCGGCAGGACACCCCACCCGGTCACATTATACTGAGAACGGGCGAACCAGTCGTCCAACTCCTAAATTGCTGAGCGTTAAGCATGAGTAGAAACTACCATGTTTACCGACTCAGGTATGTATCGGCCAGGGGACAGAACCCAAGCCTTCCTCACAGGGGCGAATGCTCAACTAAAGGCCAAAATTGAGGCATTGTCAGGGGGAGACATCAGGAAAAATAGAGTTGTATGGAAAGGAGAGAAAAGATAAGATCCACAATTTAGTTGCCTCATACAATCATTCAATGGGGGCAGCAGGAACAATTCTTACGCCCTACATGTAGCGACTTGATGTAGACTTATATAATATATTACTCCTGTTTGATGTAGACTAATCTATTACTCCAGTGAGATGTAGACTTATATAATCTATTAGTCTACATCACACTCGAGTACTAGATTATATCAGTCTACATCACACTGGAGTAAGAGATTAGTCTACATCAATCAGGAGTAATATATTATATAAGTCTACATCACACTGGAGCAATAGATTATATTAGGCTACATCACACATGAGCAATAGATCATATTAGTCTACATCACACTCGAGTACTAGATTATATCAGTCTACATCACACTGGAGTAATCTATTCTATTAGTCTATATCACACATGAGCAATAGATGATATTAGTCTACATCACACATGAGCAATAGATTATATTACTCCAGTGTGATGTAGACTAATATAATCTATTGCTCATGTGTGATGTAGACTAATATAATCTATTGCTCATGTGTGATATAGACTAATAGAATATATTACTCCAGTGTGATGTAGACTTATATAATCTATTACTCCAGTATGATGTAGACTTATATAATCTATTACTCCAGTATGATGTAGACTTATATAATCTATTACTCCAGCGTGATGTAGACTAATATAATCTATTACTCCAGTGTGATGTTGACTAATATAATCTATTGCTCATGTGTGATATAGACTAATAGAATATATTACTCCAGTGTGATGTAGACTTATATAATCTATTAGTCCATTGTGATGTAGACTAACATAATATATTACTCCTGTTTGATGTAGACTAATCTATTACTCCAGTGTGATGTAGACTTATATAATCTATTAGTCCATTGTGATGTAGACTAACATAATATATTACTCCTGTTTGATGTAGACTAATCTATTACTCCTGTTTGATGTAGACTAATCTATTACTCCAGTGTGATGTAGACTGATATAATCTAGTACTCGAGTGTGATGTAGACTAATATAATCTATTACTCCAGTGTGATGTAGACTAATATAATCTATTGCTCATGTGTGATATAGACTAATATAATATATTACTCTTGTGTGATGTAAACTAATCTATTACGCCAGTGTGATTGATGTAGACTAGTTAATAACCTATTACCCCAATTGCGGGTGGATTGGTCGAGTGGTTAACACTTCGGCCTTCCACGCTGACGGCCCGGGTTCGTCGTACGCATGGAATATCAGAGAAAGTGTTTTTCTCCTGCCCAGACAACTCCAACAACCCAGGTGGAGTATAACATGGTCTGGGTGGATGTTGCGGTATCTGTGCTGTAGCATTCAAGTGAGGTGGCACTATAAAAGATGCCGTTGGAAGCACGGTCTCATTACAAAACAGACCACATTACATCTCCAGCATACACGCAGGCATACACACATAGGGAGATATTAGCCAGGTGGCACAGGACTAGTAGTTAGCCCCTCAAAATTAAATTAGTTAATGTATATGATAATTGGATTAATTGTATATTTATGCACTTTAAAGCGCTTTAGAGTGGATTATTATAGCTAGATAGGGCGCTATATCAAATGTTTTATATTATTATTTTTATTATCATTATTAATGTCGACTAATAGAATATATTTCTCAGGTGTGATATATCCTCATATAATCTATTACTCCGGTGTGATATAGACAAATATAACCTATTACTCTTGAGTGATGTAAACTAAACTATTACTATAATATATATCAATCATTCGAATACAAAATCGATATCAGTATTCATTGCAGCCATTTTTTCCTGATATACGTTGTCAAATTTTGTGTTTTGTGCCGCCGTCAATATCCGCTTCCAGTCACCAACCTTTCCTGCAACAAAAAGAATCATATGAAGTATTTAAATGAGACAAATTATGATATACGGAATTGATAATTACTGCCGAACACTCAATGATAGAAATGCATTCTTTTAAATATATGATGGTATGCAAAACAGTCTTAGTTTCGAACGGTTGCGCAAGCTGGAGAATATGTCACGGAACTGTATTTCCTTATTCATCATTTAGTTTGATGTAGTAAATGTATTACACACAAATCCAATGAAACCAGACTTTATAAAGTGATATGATGTAAGTATTTCACATTAATATTAATCACAGGACTATGTCTTAGCGTAAAGTGAAAATTACCTTTTCGATAAATTGGTAATCTGCCATCACTGATCCAGTCCTTAAACGCATCTTTGGCCCCTCTGCCTGTAGCATGACTTTTCTTGAGGTTCTCAAACGACACAGCCTCCACCACTTGTCTCAGAAAGGCATCATCGTGTTCCACTTTTAGGAATCTAGCTAAGTCCACGACATTGGAATATAAATTCTGAAATAAAAATGAACAAAATGCATCGTGCAATACTTTGAGCAGCAGAAAAAGAAAGTATAGAGAACTGTAAAAATAAAAGATGACATTTACCCTTAGTAAAACGTTTGTCAATTCTCGGTTAGTGCATATCTGTTCAGCAATAATGTCTTTCTTTCTGTAGAGTAATTTAGTCATTAAGTGGGTCAAGGTCATCCATTGGAACAACATCCGAGCAAGCTACTGGCTAGATATGATCACCCTGGATCCTTTTGGTATTCACATATATGACCCATGCGACCTTGAAAGTGAATGACTCTTGCCATATGTCATCATTCGTGGTTTTTTGGTTATTTAAAAGTTATTTGAAAATTTGAACACATTTGACATCTGTGACATAAAAGTCGGTTACGGTCATGTATTTGAAAGAAACCATTGGTAGCTCTTCATCCTATCCTACTATTTGCCAAATATCTTCACACGGATCTTTTGGTTATACAGTAAAAGTTGAAAATTTGTTCAATACAGTGACCTGGAAAGTGAGTCAAGGTCATTCAATTGAGCAAACATTTAAGCCTTTCATCCCAGTATCTTACTGGATATATATGTCCTTTGATAATTGAGAAATTGGTTAAAGATTTCAACACCTGTGACAGTTATGACCTTGAAATTAGGTCAATGTGATTTATTTTTAAACATGGTAGCCCTTTATACCAGCATGACACTGGCAAAATATCATTAGTCTTCTGCTTATTCAGAACATGTTGTTTGAAAATTTGCTTAAACAGTTGACCAACGTGACCTTGAAAGTGTGTCAAGGTCATTCATTTAAGCAAACTTTGTGACCCCCTATCCCAGCTTGCTATTTTATAAATACCGTCACCCTTGGCCCTTAAGGTAAGATAGGCTAAATTCTAGTCTCTACCGGGTGTTTACAGATTTCAATGTGACAGCTGGCTGCCAGAGAGAGAAAAGACAGGATATTTGGTTTCATAAGGTTTTGATGTGTTTAACGTCTTTTTAACAGCTTACGTACCCCTATGTTTGTAATGTACATGTATGTGTGCATGAGTGTATGGATGTATAGGACCCGTAAATGTGTTAAATAGATATTGCAGAAACAAAACCAAAAATCTGGCTTAAGCACAGTACATGAGTTTGAGCATGTTCACGGTTTCATGAATACGGGTCCTGGTTGCAGGGTATGTGGTATAATCGACTCTAGTGCTGCCTCACTTGAATACCAAGCCGAATTCAATCCGTTCCCATTTTATTGACAACGGGAAAATCAGTTGTTTCGATAATTTGTTTTTGTTTATGTATGTGTTGTTTTACAACCCATCAATTTTGTGTGTCATTTTGGGCTAACGACAATGTAAAGATAGACATTCACACAAACTAATATATTAAATAAAAAACAGTAAGTCTAAAAGAGTTAAAAAAATACTTAATAGCGAACGAATTGGTTGTAAAAAACCTGAAATCTTGTTGATTGTAAAGATCTGTTTGCCGGTTTCATAGTGCTGCCTCACTGGAATATGAAGCCAAAGTCAACCAGCAGAGTATTCAATCCGTTCCCATTTTATTGACAAGGAAAATTCAGTTGTTGCGATTTTTTTTTGTATCGTGTTCCATCCCAAGTCTAAAAGAGTTTAAACAAAATACTTGATAGCGAACGAATTGGTTGTAAAAAAAACATAAAAAATCTTATTGTAAAAATTGATCGAGTGCAAATAATCTTTCCATAGACGGTACATTGTACATTGTAGAATCTGTCACGGATTTGTTTGAAATAAGCGCATAAGCGTAACAATAGCGTTGGTCAAGGGATGCTGGTAAAATTGCCCTTTTGCGATAGCATGCATGTTATGCTTCGTTTGTTGGTTTGTTTGTATTAGATAAAATGTCATCACAGCATCCAGGGCCATATGGATACATGTACCTAGGAGGGACACTGGCAAAGGAAAAGGGTAGCGAAAACAGAAAAGATACAGATCACCAGAATTGCAATTGGGGACTACAGATACATTTTGGTTTCGTCTGCGTCCCCTTAGTAATATACTATGAAGAAAACTTTGTTCGTCTATTACCACATGCAGTTGGATACCTGTACAACGGGTCTATTTTTACCCGAACCTGTCTATTTCGGCTCCGGAATTGCTACCTCACTGTTATACAATACAATGCATCTTGCACAGTATTCCATATTGTCCAATTATAATGACAACAGGTAGTTGTGTTTATACTAAATCCCGAACGTTTGAGCAGTGAGTGACAACTACCGGTCTTAACGACTTTCCTATATATGCCATTATTTACCTGTCATGTGCCTAATTGGCGAAAGAGGGAAAATCCTGGTATGAAAGGTATTAATCGTCTGCCCCTCCCCCTCAACTAGTCTAGTATGGTTGTATATAATCAACTAATCCCTCAGTTTCATATAACCGATTTCAACGATTAAACGATGTAGATTTACCTGAACCAGGTCTTCATAATGCAAGGTAATGATGTCCAGGTCCCGGTTCGTCCTCCTAGCATCAGCCCATTCTTTCACGTATGTGAACCAAGTACCTCCACAGTGTGGAACTATTTATCAAACAGAAATATTTACAGAACGTTAGCGATGGGTTCATGCTGGTAAACATCATAGTTGTCTAATTGTGAAATGGATTAGTTTTTTTAAACGTTCTCTCAACAGACAAGGTAATGAAATGGGAAAAATAAAATTATAAAAATAATAAATGGAGTAAGATGGTGTCACAAACGTCTCTACGCTCGACTATTTTCAAACTTAATTTGTGTTGCCAAGTAATGTTGTAACGTTTTTATACGCTTGCAAATCTCATTTTGATTTGCTGTAAGCTGTTACAGGGTCATGAGATTTCTTTTCGTTGATACAGCATCCTTCTTAACAATAGCTAAAATATAACTTATCTGCGCAACCGCTTGCGAATTATACACAAATTAATAACAATGTTAAAGTTAAACTAATTGTAATTACAAGAGGCCCAGGGGGCCTGTATCGCTCACCTGGAAGCAATCATGGCAAACTATTCTCCAAATGAGATCCAAGGGAATATGCCAGAATCCAAGGCCAATCCTTGTAGCATATCTGTATTTGATTTTTTATGCCCAGCAATTTTATGTATGGTTGTGGGTTGGGGATCTCAACTGTTTCCAAGCTGTGACTCAGAAACTAGGTCCCTAGGGTTGTGGTCAGACCCCAGGATCAATTATAATATCATGGCTGCATTTGTCTCTTTTTGCCCAGCATTTGTATATGTAGTTTTGGGTTGGGGATCTCAATCGTTTCAAAGTTATAACCCAGGGGTTATGTCTGCAAGGATGGGGCAGACCCTGGGATCAATTCTAATATCATGACTGCATTCGTCTCTTTATGCCCAACAATTGTATATATAGTTTTGGGGTGGGGATCTTAACCGTTTCAAAGTTATGACCCAGGGGCTAAGTCTACAAGGGTGGCGCCAGACCTTAGGGCCATCCTGGAAGCAAATGTGCATGCTTCTCTTTATACTCAGCAATTGTATATATGGTTATATGGTGGGGATCCCAACCATTTCCAAGTTATAATATGTTTGGCCCCACCCCTTATCCCGGGGGGTCGGCCCCACCATTTGTACAATTTTGAATCCCTGCCTCCCATGAATGCTTTCGACCAAATATGATCAATATCCATGGTATAGTTCTACGGAGAGTACGGTATAGTTCTTCCAGAGAAGAAACGAAGTCGCTTAAATTAATATAGCTAAATAACCCTTTTTGGCCCCGCCCCTCAGCCGCCACGGGGGTCAGCCACACCATTTGTACAATTTTGAATCCCTGCCTCCTAATCGATAGTTCTAAAGAAGCCCCTGGGGGTCAGCCCAACCATTTGTGCAATTTTGAATCCACACCACCTAGGGATGCTTCCAATCAAATATGGTTGATATCCATCTCTTAGTTCCAGAGAAGAAGTCTCTTAAAGCAATATAGCAAAATTGCCCCCTTTTTGCCCGCCCCTCAGCCCCCTTAGGGGTCAGCCCCACCATTTGTACAATTTTGAATCCCCGCCACCTAGGGATGCTTCCAGTCAAATCTAGTTAAATTCCAATCAGTGGTTAAGAAGAAGTCGTTTAAAGAAATTGTTGACGGACGGACGGACGCCATGGTATGGCATAAGCTCACCTTGGTCCTTCGGACCCGGTGAGCTAATAATTAGGGTGGTTGGGTGGTGCAGTGAATAGCGCAGTAGGTGGTCACCTGCTCGACCACGTGTTTTTTTTATGGTGCTTCAGAGGTGCTTCCGTTGCCGCCCACATTAAGACCTACTTCGTGCTAACTTCCAGGCCAATAAGAGTGAATAATACAAGTTGAAATTTTAAATTTTATTGATCGCATATGACAGATGAAGGTTATTTACCAAATCTGTAAAACTGTATGCTCAAGCTAACTGAAATTCTTCATTTTATAATTTAGGCATGCATCTTTGGAGTGCTACTGATATCAAAGTTTAAGTGCTCTCGCTACTATTTTAATAAATTTGTTTTCTTTCACTCAGAAATGAAAATAGTCCCAAAGACAACCTGGAACTTGCTCATTTTCGAAAAGTTGGCATAAATACACCACCGAAAAGCTGTAATTACAAACATGGAGGCACGTCCTGATATTACCTTAGCTGTTGATAGAAAATGAAACAAAATAAAACCAAACCATTCCAAATTGACGGGACTGAAGTATTAGGAACATTTTGGCAAGAAGAAAACTTGATATCAAACAGTTTTAATATATTTGTTATTATATGACCTAATCAACAGTGAATGTGTTGATGTAGTGGACATTCTATAAACCTCACCGAAGTGAGTTGGAAAATGACTATAAACATGTTACAATATATAAATCCATATACTTTCTTTACCGGTTTTCTTTTTTTATTGATGGATTAAACGTCCTACTTACAGCTATCAACAACTATGGTCATTTAAGGACGGCCTCCCCAGTGTGCAAGATGAATGCGTGAAGTGTATGCATGTGTGTTTTTATTTACGGAAACAAAGACACAACGTTGCTATCACAGGGAGCAATTTCATAACCAGGTAAAACTTACAGTCATCCGATAGGAAGAAATTAACAAATCCATCAAATGTTCCTTTATACAGCTTGTTGTTGAGCTGTTTCTGGTATTTGTAGAATGAGCACACCACATCTTTTGGGTTCCTCAACACATGCACTATTTTGATTCTCCCATCTTTTGCCGCCCCAGGGATTAAAGGATAAGTCATGTGACTGTGGTAGGTTCTGGGAGAGTCCTTCAGATCAATTTCGGCCAAATCTGCATATTCAAGCATGTCTGGTGATCCGCTGTATTCAGTGCTGTTAGACCGTAGCATCTTGATGATATTAAACACCCAATGAGTACCTATATTACGGTCAAAGAGAAAAAAACCCATAAAATTCAACGTTTCATAAAGTTTAAGGATAATCAATTTTGTTTGAATATTATATACTTTAACAAACATATTATCATGTACCGCAAGACGGAGGCCTGTTTCTTCTCACTTGCCATATGCTTTTATTTGATATTATTATTTTATGTTTAACATGTCCACCATTTAACATATTCCCTCGTTCATTTTGTTTGGTTTTCGTTCAATAAATTTCATTTTCTGTCGTTCATTCATCCTGATTCTAATTGGTTTGTTTAATTATTATTAAATCGGATATCTAATTGGATCAGCGAACAATTATAGTGTATATTGTATTTATTACACAATGGTAGTATGCTCTACCATCATTACAAAGCTGTGACAAACACAACGGTTCATCATTGTTAATATTCCTTTTCTAAATAGCGGTCTACCACCTTCCTAATTTACAAGTTACAGTTACATTTGATTCGCTGTTCCCTAGTCTATCCTAAATAAAAAATCTTTTAAAATAAAATGCGTGCTATTTTCTAATAATTTAAAATATTTTAAATAACCACCTCATTTTAGGTTGTCAGATTTAAGGGTCTTCCACGAGCAAGTAAAATAGAATAGGAATGAAAAAAAAGATACATGTATCACTCCGTGTACAAAAAAAAAGATAAAAGCCAAACTTAAAATACGAGGGCACAAAATGATCACCGAAAAGCGAATCCAAAGTTGTCTTTTTATACGGCACAGTTTTTTCATGATATTCTTTTTATTCAAAGCTCGGACGATAGAGGCATTATCGTGGAAACGACAGGAAGAAGACATGTCGCCGGCAACACATGCTGGTGCATGTTTCTCGTCGACCTTTTGAGATGTCGGTAAATAAGGTTGTTTGTAGGGGAAATAGCGAGATGTACACAATCCTCTGAAGAAGAGCTCGTGCATTGAACTGGAAAAGTGCGAGATTTGTCCTAATTGTGTATTTCTAAATTAATTTCTGGCAGCCGTATAGTCCATGTTGAAATATCCGGTATAATAGCAAGTTCGATTGATGATCGTCTCAATCCGAATTTCCAGTAGTTTTTGAAATTGTATGCCAAAAGATCGGATAAATTGCTCATTTCGTTCGCAAAGTCGTGTATAAGTTGGATAAATACTGACTTAAACGCTATTTTTTATTTGATTTAACTGGTAGCGAACGGTAGAAATACTTTTATTCTTCTTTCATTTGATAATGATTTATCATCTTCAAAGCATTCACAAAACGCAGCACCGGTCATCAATAATATCATGAAAATATGTAATTTCTTGCGTACATACCTGATTTCGGATACGTACAAAGGAGCACATCATCCGGACGACTTTTAAGGGAAATTATGTGTTCCACTCGTTGTGATGCCTTTCCGACCATACCCGGGTGAAATTTTCTCCCTTGGTACAGTTTAAACTGTATTACGTTTCCTTTGACGTCTGATAGACTTGATTCGTCCATTGTATATTCAGTAGCTGTCTCCGAATAATTACAAAAAATAGCAAATACAATTTAAGTATAACATTATAAAATGTTCACTTCAAAACTTTAGTCTAACCAAATATGTCCCCTTCACCGGTAAAACCCATATTCACCCAGTGCAATTGCGCCCTTCACATGTACATGATTGGTTGTGTAATTATAGTCGCCGCTATGATTAAATCACCTCACTGCGTATGGCGAAAAAGGAGCAAGTTAAAGTGCAAGTTCCAGTCGCACTGTCTAAACACGACATATAAAAGTATTAAGACAAAGTATAATAACGACATATACCGACACTTCATCAAATTAATTTGGTTTCTATGATTTTTATATAAAACGTAAGAACGTAAAAATTCACCTATTTTAAGAACTAGATTAGATTTGTACTCTATGGTGGAAGAATCTCGCCAAGAATTTGTTCTCTTTTCGAACTATACATTTTTGTATGTCTATGACCTCGTAAGCTGCACAAGGTGTATATAATATTGTTTCATATGATAAATGTGCGCTCACCCGAAAACACTACATTACCGTCCAGTCGTCGACACTCGCATACGCGTATATTTCTAGTATGACTCCTACTCTTTACAACACGATCCACTTGTTGAGACATATATATATTACCTTACTTGTTAGATTAAAAGAACTGTACAACACAAGATTGCTTGAGCTGTCAGATTTAAAGAACTATACAACGCCATTAGTCGTTGGTACGCGTATAACGTACTTAGCTTTCAGACGCAACTCCACAACACCATCCAATAGTTGATACTTCAGTTGACTCTTACTGATATTTGAAGAGTGATTCATCATGCATCGTCTAACAATTGACAGATATGCAAGCGATATATCATATACATTGAAATAACTGATACCGAATTTACGTCAATAAATAATTCTTTTGTTTTTACACTTTATGTTTCCATCACGTTCAAAATCGTGAACACGAAGTATTCCAAAGTTCCAGAGTTCCAGATTGAGTAAATCGAGTTCAATTTTAAATTTCTTAGTTGATTAACGGCCGCCCATCAACGGTAAAATCAACAACAAAGAACAGTTAACAAAAGATGTTAAAAGGTTAAGAACTACATATATTTTATACAGTGCTATTCTTTTATTGAATTACAAGTCAGCCTTCAAAGTAGTACAACAAATTAGTTGTATGGAATATTTTATGAAATAAAATAAAATCTAGAATTACGAAGTTGATTCATAAAGCCAAACTAGCTTAAATTGACTGCATCTTAATATGGCCACTTGCTTTTTAAGCACATTTCAGTGTGGTACTTCAGGTAAATTTGTGTCCGATACTGCGATTTTAGTTTCATCTTATTGAACGTCCTATCAACAGTAATTTGCCCTGCAGGTCGGGGATCGAGAAAAGAATACACCTGCTGTTTTCCACAGCATGTATCGTAATTAAGAGGCAACGGATGTTTAAATCCCGTACAAAATCTGGATTTACTTTTGTGCTTTATTTGGGTATACAAAATCTGCTGCAAATCTTGCAATATTGTAATTTCGGGGGTTTGTAGGATTCCTTGCCGACGTGGAGATTCTCATATACAATCAAGCCAGGATTTTAGGTTCAACGTTTTTATTCATCCAGGAGTTTCATCCCTGTAAGTCATTAAAATATACATATAAGACACATACATTTCGTATCGAACGCACCTGACTAAAATAACGCAATACACAATACACACGTACGTTGATTATAACATTCCACACCACACGTTTTCCAAACGACCAGACTATAACTGGACAATACATAACTGACGAGATAATTTACACAATGGCGTACGCAAATATATATAAATGTGGTTTACACTATAATGGTACGTTTTCCATTTATAAATATATAAACTAGCATTCTAGCGAGAATAAATACAGACGCTCTACTAAATGACAAAATTATTGACCACGCCCGTCGGCGAAAATATAAAGGTAAATTAGAAATAGTCAGAAAATAATAATTTCAAGAATAAATAATACTTTACTTCTAATTCTATACTAGTTCTATAAAAAGTATTATTCTAGCCTATAAAATAAACAGAACAGTGACCTACCTAGTATGTGGTACCAGGGATAGAATCCGTTCATGATGCTCATAGGGCAGATTGAGATGATCGATGTGTTCAATATGGAAGGTATCGATGAAATGGACAGATAGAAAGTTCAGAGGTAGCGAAGAAAACTTTAGGGCGGGAAAAATGCACGCAATGCACGAGATGTCATGGATCATTGGTCAAGTTGTCAAACTAGTTTACAAAAGACATACACAACATACACAATACGTCACATAGACCACACACGTATACACATCTAAAAACGAAAGTAGCGATGACGTGATACGGCGACTTCGGTAGTGAAAACGCGGCACGGATAACGGAATGAAAGAACAAAATACGGATTAGAATATAGATAATGAAATCGTAAATTATATTGTTACTAAAGAACTCATATTCAGTATGTTCCCACTGAGTATGTACTTATTCAAATAATTATGAATATCAAAATAACAAGGGTGCTACATACACCCCCCTGTTGAGAGAAATGTTGCCCCCAACATATGTATTATGAGGACAAGGTTATCTATATATGAAAAATGAAACAATGTAAAACATAATATGATAAATTCAAAAACTACTAAAAAAAATGTCAAGATAGGACACTGGCGGTTTCAGTACTGGATTACTCGACCACCAATTTGATGATAGCCGCTAACAGTCTTTCTGCACCCGGCACGAAAAGTCCTTCCGGGGCAAGTGACCTCAGATACTCCGCCTTACTCTTCGAATTCCATTGAACGGTTCCCTCCGTCACCATTACGAAGTCGTCGAACCGTGATGGTTGTCGCCGCTCCCTTCCAGATCTCCGTAAAACCGGTGATCCCACAATTGGCTCAACATCTACGGCCCCATCTTCGTCAGCCTCCTCCCCACTGGCCTCAGATTCCTCTATCTCGGACTCGTTGTCCTCAGATTCGGATCCGGCAGTGGATCCAACCACGGTCGACTCATGGTCAGCATCCTCAGGTTCACCTCCATCAACACTCTCCGGAGCATTGTGTAAATCCTGTATTATTTGAGGCACCGGCATCCATTGTTCCCCTTCTCCATCGCTATCGCTGTCCTCGCTTTCTGTCCTTTCATCCACAGATGGGGTCTGTGGGGGCAGAGGGTGGGACCTGAGTCGGGGTCTTGGTGTCGGTCGAGGTTTCGGGTTGGGTGGTATCAACTCGTCTGGTATGATAGTAGGGTCTAAGTACCCTATTGTTAACAGTAGATTACGATGCATTGTTCGCTTCCTACCATCTCCACTCTCCTTCCTTACTACAAACACTGGCATGTCTGGATTGGGCTTTTCCAACACAACGTACACATCCTTTTCCCATTTGTCGGAGAGCTTGTATTTGCCATCAAAAGCGACAATCAACACACTGTCCCCGGTGGAAACACAGGCACCACGTATACGCTTGTCGTAGCCATCCTTCTGTTTCTGCTGGGAATGTGATGCTTTCGAAGTAGCTATATCATACGACTCTTGAAGACGCGTCCTCAGCTCCCATACATACTTCGTAGACGACACCGTCTCCTTGCTTTCTCTACTGATGTCGAAGGCCAAGTCTATCGGCAAACGAGGTTCTCGTCCGTACATCAAATAAAAGGGTGAGAAGCCGGTAGTGTCGTTTCTTGTAGCGTTGTAGGCATGTACGAGAGTGGCGACGTACGCTTTCCAATCTTTCTTTTGCTCGTGTTCCAGTGTCCCTAACATGCTCAATAGGGTCCTATTAAACCTCTCGCATTGTCCGTATCCTTGTGGGTGATACGGTGTTGTCCTTGACTGGTCAATCCCTGCGAGTTTGTAGAGGTCTTTCATAAGATTACTCTGAAAGTTTGCGCCTTGATCAGAGTGTATCCTTTTCGGCATCTCGTAATGGACAACAAATTGATTGAAAAATGCGTCCGCTGTTGTTTTGGAGGTCTGGTTCTTGGTAGGTATTGCCACAGCATATCTAGTGAAATGATCTGTGATGACGAGAATGTGCTGAAAGTTCCCTTTTGACGGTTCCAATGTCAAACAAGAGGCCCATGGGCCTTAACGGTCACCTGATATATTTATACAGAGAGTTGATTTCGTTTTTAACATGAACAGAAATATTATTCAAAGTGACAAAAAACAATAAAACCACCTTATTCAATATCAAGCATACAGATTTCAGACTAAAAAGGATTTGAAACTAGCACCTCTGATTCTAAACAAGGAAAATGAAGAAATTTTAGCACACTGACTCCCTTGAGCCCCACCCTACAGCCCTTGGGGGTAGGGCTGGCTCAAAATTTTCAAAGTATCANCATTCCTGCGGTATAACTAGCTGTAAAATCACCTTTTCATCCACTTGAGCTTCTCTGTACAGTATTCCTCGTATAACTTTGAGGGAGTCGAATTGACGATACAAGCTGGGACTCCAGGAAGCGGAATACATGTCAGCTTTCACCGGTTTGCAGCCACTTGAGACAAAATCGAGGCATGGGCCAAGGACGAGGTCCCTCATTTGTGACTTCCTCAAGTCGCGATGATCCATGTCGAAGTTGCCCTCGTCATCATCAGCTGATGATAACGGTAGGGTGGTCGCGTTCCAATGTAGGCTGTCCATGTGTGGCTGTGCATGGCACATCTGGCAGACCGCTGCCAACGAGTCACGTCCGATTGTCAAATCCTAAAATTCGCATTTGTCTGGTATCCGTGACAATACGTCGGCATCAACGTTCGATTTCCCGGGTCGATACTTGATGTTGAAGTTGTAAGCTGACAGGGCGGCTAACCACCGATGTCCTGTCGCGTCCAACTTGGCGCCGGTCAATACGTATGTCAACGGGTTATTGTCCGTGAGCACTGTGAACTGATGCTGGTACAAATAATCGCTGAACTTCTCCGTAACTGCCCACTTCAAGGCCAAAAATTCAAGTTTATGCGCCGGGTAGTTTCGCTCTGAGCGGGAGAGTCCACGACTAGCATAGGCGATCACTTTCATGCCCTCCTCATGCTGTTGATACAACACGGCGCCTAAACCCTGATGACTGGCATCTGTGTGTAGTTCAAATGGCTTCTCATAGTCTGGGTAAGCCAAGATTGGGGATGAAGACAGTGCGTCCTTGAGTGTCGCGAATGCCGTCTCTTGCTCCTTTCCCCATATCCACTCTTTCTTCCCAGATCCCTTGGTCTTTCCTTTTTTTGGTGTAGGCATAAGGTCAGTAAGCGGTCGTGCTATCTTCGAGAAGTTGCGAATAAACTTTCGATAGTATCAGGCGAAACCTAGGAACCGTCGTACATCTTCAGGGCTAGTAGGTATCCTCCAGGTTCTAATTTTCTCGACCTTCTCCGGATCAGCCTCGATTCCATCCTCACTCACGACAAAGCCCAGATACTGGACCCTTGGCTGAAAGAAGTTACATTTCTTGGGCGACAATTTTATTCCATGCTGCCTGAGTCTGTCCAGCACTCGGTCGAGTTTCTCCAGATGCTCCTCAAACGTATTGGAGAATATCATTACGTCATCCAAGTAAATGAAGCAGTCCACCATATGGAGCTCACCGAGGCACTGTTCCATAAGGCGCTGGTAAGTAGCAGGGGCATTTGCAAGACCGAAAGGCAATCGGTTTTACTCGTAGAACCCGAGGGGGCCAACTGTAAAAGCTGTTCTCTCTTTGTGTTGTTCCTCGACATCAACTTGATGGTATCCGCGCTTCATGTCAAGTACAGAGAAGAACTTGGCTCCAGAGAGTCTAAAATTTCCTCAATCCTGGGAAGAGCGTATGAGTCCTTGATCGTCCTCTGATTTAGCTGTCGATAATCGATGCACATCCTTAATTTACCATCTTTCTTCCTGGCTAATACCACCCCGGATGCTCAAGGAGAGTATGATTTCCGTATAACTCCACATGCCAAAAGCTGTTGCAGGTGGTCGCGGACTTCCTGTACCATTCCTGGGGCACTCGGCGATGGCGTTGTTTGAAAGGACGGTCATTATCAAGTTCTATTCGGTGTTTGATGTCCCGATTGTGTCCTAAGTCAAGTTCTCCCTTGGAAAATACATCCAGGTATCTCCCTAATACCTCTGTTCCTCTAAATAGGTATATGTCATCCAAGACTGGCGAAAATGTCGCTTGATCAAATACGTTTGGCTCAATTGAATTGTCTATGTCCATTTCCTTAAGATTAAGGTTGTTCGCAACAGTGACTGGTTGTATCTCACAAACCAATCCGCGTGGCGGTACGACAACAGTTCGAGTAGTGACGTTCGCTACGTTGACGTTGACCATCCCGTTATGTTGATACTTGTACGTAAATAGGGCCGGTGAAATGTCCAAGTCCTCCGTTAAGACTGAACCGGGCGTAGCATGAATAAGAGCGCATACATCGGGGAAAGGCAGTTCCTTATAAACCTTGCAGCAAATACTGACTTGTCGATTAGGCGGTATTGTGATATTCCCACGTTCCGAACTACGTAGTAACGCTAGACATTTGCTGTTGTGTTGAAGCTGTTTTTCCTGTAGCGAGATAGAGCGGAAAGACATGTACCACGGTGTAGTTAAGGGTGCCTCCTGCAGATATCTTGGACCAAACAACTCTTAACATTGCAGCATGAAGTGGGCAAGTATGTTGGTTCCTAGAAGTACAGGTACTCGTCGATTAAAATTATAATCTGGTATGACGAGTAGTAGACAGTTTCCATCGTCTCCTTCCCTCTTTATCCTGACCACTTGGATATTAACCTCTATATATCCAAAGTAGGGTAGCAGATCTCCACCAGCAACTTCAATCTTAAGTGCTTCATCCTTAAGTGGGTGTAGTGGTATATGATCGAGGTGTGTAAGGTAGAAGGTTTCTCCAACGCTTGATACCGTAGCCCCAGTATCCAACAATGCCTTAGCCTGGAGTCCCTCAATAAAAATATCCGCAATGTTGCACTCCCCTGACAGACCAGGTGATCCCTCACCTGTCTCCAATAATTCCATCCCAATATTACGAGGTTGCTGTTGGTCACGACCTGTGGGTAACCTCTGTCCACAGGTCTTGTTCAGTTTAAATGCCCCCTAAGATGGTCGATCCGTACACGGCATCCCAGTTGTAAATGACCGTACTGTCCACATCGATAACATTGCGGTTCATCCTGGTAATTCTGTTGTGTCGGATCCCTGTATTGTTGACTGTTGTAGGGTTGTTGTTGTTGGGGGTTCCTATATGACTGTCCATTCCCCGATCGGTTATTTCCCCGATATTCCCCGTTTCCATCATTACCATATGTTCCACCATTGTTTCTATTGTTTCCACCATTTGCTCCACCATGTGCTCCACCATTGTTCCCATTTCCACCATTGTTTCTATTGTTTCCACCATTTCCACCATTTCTCCGTCCATTTTTATGGTTGCCACCTTTATTCTTATCTTCCTCCAGTTTATCAAATCTAGTGGACTTTTGCTTCATCATCTGCTTGAGTTCCTCAACATCTGAACTTCCACTAGCTTCTGACATCATCTTTACATGGGCGGTCTCCCTTTTTGTAGATTCCTTAGGTTCCAATCCACGACTGAATTCAATTCGTCTTACTGCCTGTCTTAGTTGGTCAAAATCCTTAATGGAGTCAAACTTATGGCCGCTGACGTCCTTAAGTGCTGGCAATAATCCTTCATAAAATACCGATCGTAGCATTGCATCCGCTTTGATAGGTGTGCAACCTCCTCTCTCTGTCGCCTTAGACAAGATATCCTCCAAGCGCAATCCCCACGATGTAACGGACTCGCACTCCTGTTTTGCACCGTAGAACGCGCCAAGTAGCTTCTCGTCCGATTCATTACGGTCATATACCGACTCCATTTTCTCCAGTATACTGTGTAGTTCGGCATGGGGTCCGAGTCGCATGAGGACGCTTTTCGGCTCTCCTTTCAATGAAGTCCGTACTGCCTCGCAAATACTTTGCTTTGAATGGGTTTCCTCCATCATGTGGCATTTGACCTCGTATTTCCACTGGTCATATGTAACGTCACCCTTCGAAGTGGGTAGATCGCCAGAAAATGTAGACAGTCTAGGCCGGGTCGAGCTCTGTTTCATGTGTGTCGCTAAGAAACCTAAGGCCTTTGCAGTACTGGTGTCTAGCTTTTCCTCCAGTTTCTCCTCGCCGGTATCCTGTTGGGACGCGTAGGTCAAAACCCACTGTTTCAATTCGGTGGCATCCTCCCATTTCCTTAAAGGCTTCGAGTAGGGCTTCAGCCTCCCCCGCTTCATCACACGTAAGTGGCATGGTGCACGATGAATAACGAAATCAATAAATCGAGGTAAAAAAATAATACAAGATCCAATGGATAAAATATGTAACTAAGTTATTAAACTAATTTTTACCAATACATTCTGGCGTTGTGGCAAAAATCCTCAAGTTGGGTTGTCGTCGGTTTCCAAATAACGAAACAAAATGTCAGAAGTATCGAGATCCAAAATTAATTAAACTAAAGTTTCTAAAGTGTCGCGTTAAAAATAAATCCAATCCAAATCCGAAGACGTTATCCAAAATCCAGCGTAAATCCAGGCGAGTCGTATTCGAAAATAAAAACTTAATTAACCCACTTACCAAAATTCAAAAGTCGGTCAGCTTCCAAGATCCAGGTATATTAATTAATTATTAAGTCTAAAATCTAATTAGAATAAATTTAAGTAAACAGTAAACAAGACAACAACATCGTAACTAAATTTTCATGTAAACAATCCGAAAATGACTATCCACGGGAAAAAAAAATATCGGCGTACCGCGACAAAATATTGTTCGCGACAAAATATCGGCTTTTTCGACAAAATATCGTTCACAAAAAAATATCGATGCAAATAAATATTTACAAAGTATACGGTAAGTGATGTGGAGTTATAAATTCAGCTTATCACACCCGGATAACAAAGTAACGCAACGTTTATCGCGTACGAGTAAATATACAAAATTCGCAAAGTAAATATGTATACGCAGCAGTTTTTGTACGGCTGAAAACACAAGTACATATATATCAAACACAAAACATAAATTCACACAAAGTCAAACAAACACAAATGTCACATGTCAGGTCAAATGCTTGGGCCGATGCGCAGTAGACAGTAAAGTAATTTAGAATAGAAAAGCAATTGAGATGTATCGAGTACTCGCAGGTTTTAATTTGGTCACGTTCTTCTGTCTCCTCTCCAACAGTCCTCATTATCCTTCATATTCATTTCTTAGCTTGTGTCCGTATTACATGGCATAACGTACACTTGTGCGTTTCTTATTATTTTAGTAATCCTCTGTAATGTTTAAATTTCTTTAAGTGCACGAGAGCGTGAATGCAAGAAGTGTGCGTGTGCTTGAATGTATGTAATATAGGCATGTGATGGGCCATTCAGTTACAGCCAGTGCGGTAGAAACGAATTTTCGAGAAAGGATGGAATGAAAAGGAGAAGGCCACAAAGCACGGGACGAACTGTTGAATAGTTGAAAGTATGGAATAGTGCCAGGATATTACTGAGCTGACTGTGCTGGATGGTTCCATTTTCATGACCAAATTTCAAAATCTCTCTCTCTCTCTCTCTCTCTCTCTCTCTCTCTCTCTCAATACAAAATAAATCCTAGCAGTGTAAACTATTCAATGGCAAGTACCAAATCACAATTCTAATCACAAAAATCTAACAATCACCCCCGGAAGTATAAATTGACAATACCAAGGTCAATACAGAATACAAAAAATCAATTCCTAAAAATTACAGTGAACATACATTTCAATAGCACATTCAGATGATTCCGATCAAATTTTGTCCAGTAGTACAAATGATAAAGTTAAATGTTCAATTTTGTAGAAATGACAACCGAAAGTTAATGTCACTTCGTAGTTCTAACAACATACCGTTCTTCTGCAGCATTCCATCCAGAATATGTCCATGTCCAGAGAAACGAATTCACAAACACAAACAGTCACAAAAACACGTGTTGACGGACATCTGACTCCGCGGGGGCTCACAACGATACGTCTAGAGGGTATCCCGGGGGCGGCGCGTTCAATTAGAACCGATGTTCCCTGTTCCCGTCATCCAAATATCCCAGTATGGCTAATGTAGTCTCATTCTCCGTTGTTTTTCCGCCTGACAATCACGTTAGGCGCCGTTGTAATTTCGGGGGTTTGTAGGATTCCTTGCCGACGTGGAGATTCACATATACAATCAAGCCAGGATTTTTGGTTCAACGTTTTTATTCATCCAGGAGTTTCATCCCTGTAAGTCATTAAAATATACATATAAGACACATACATTTCGTATCGAACGCACCTGACTAAAATAACGCAATACACAATACACACGTACATTGATTATAACATTCCACACTACACTTTTTCCAAACGACCAGACTATAACTGGACAATACATAACTGACGAGATAATTTACACAATGGCGCACGCAATAATATATAAATGTGGTTTACACTATAATGGTACGTTTTCCATTTATAAATATATAAGCTAGCATTCTAGCGAGAATAAATACAGACGCTCTACTAAATGACAAAATTATTGACCACGCCCGTCGGCGAAAATATAAAGGTAAATCAGAAATAGTCAGAAAATAATAATTTCAAGAATAAATAATACTTTACTTCTAATTCTATACTAGTTCCGAATATATAAAAAGTATTATTCTAGCCTATAAAATAAACAGAACAGTGACCTACCTAGTATGTGGTACCAGGGATAGAATCCGTTCATGATGCTCATAGGGCAGATTGAGATGATCGATGTGTTCAATATGGAAGGTATCGATGAAATGGACAGATAGAAAGTTCAGAGGTAGCGAAGAAAATTTTAGGGCGGGAAAAAATCACGCAATGCACGAGATGTCATGGGTCATTGGTCAAGTTGTCAAACTAGTTTACAAAAGACATACACAACATACACAATACGTCACATAGACCACACACGTATACACATCTTAAAACGAAAGTAGCGATGACGTGATACGGCGACTTCGGTAGTGAAAACGCGGCACGGATAACGGAATGAAAGAACAAAATACGGATTAGAATATAAATAATGAAATCGTAAATTATATTGTTACTAAAGAACTCATATTCAGTATGTTCCCACTGAGTATGTACTTAAACAAGGGTGCTACAATAGTTTGGATCTTTATATTTCTCTCTACTTCTAACTACCTTTATTTCTTAGCGCCTTGCTTGGCAACACCTTAATTTTGGCCTTAATGTTGAGCGTTCGCCCAGGTGAGGAAGACAATGGGTTCTGTCCCCAGGCCGGGACATACCCAAGTCCTTAAACATAGAATTTGTTATTCCCTGCTTAACGTTCAGCATTTATGGGAATGGCAACAACTGGTGCACCCGTTTTCAGTGTAATATGACCGGAAGGAGTGCTATACTGTGTGCCTTCGGCATGGTATTTCAGTGAGATACCCTTACACGTTCGCTGTTCCAACTTGGTGCTACGGAAATGCAACGCAAGTGCTGCGCTAACGGTACGCAAGTGCTACGGATTGACGCTTACAGACGGTCGATCACAATAACGGATTTATATAAAAGTGGAAGCATAAAATAACATATAAAACGAATCGAATATACCCACAATGCATTGGTAGAAATCGAAAGTGGAGGCCCAGCATACGAATGTTTTCATTTTGCAGTTTTCATTTGAATAATGGTATGATTGTGAAACAAACAAAAATGTCCAATAAATTACTAAGATAGATCAAATACAGGTTATATTGTCAATCTGTCCGTCATAAATCCCTGACGTACGCTGACAGATATCAATGCAAGGCTACACAGGTTATAGGTTATGGTCAGAAGTGTATCAACCTGCTTTATTATTAATGAATGATTGACTAATTAATATGGACAGTAAGTATCCCAATGTAGCATAAATCAAGCAGATCGACCGTCCACCCAGACCTGGTGTCACCATGAAATTATGGGCTTGTTCTCAGTTCCCCCGCTTTTTAAAAATAACATGGGGGGAAGAATATTGTTAGAAGGATTATAGTCTGTTTCTACGTACATGTAGTATTGGCAGTATTTACCTGTGCTTTTACCTGTGTTTTTACCTGTGGTTAACCCTTCTATCTAAGGTGGAGTTTTATCATATTTAATTTAATAAAACATTAAGTTTTTTCAGATTTGTAATGATATATGTAAAAATTTAAATTATTTAAATATTGATCCTATATATAAATATATATATTCAGTATTAAATATATCCATTTTGTAGTCCATGATCTGCTGATATGATAAGATGAAATGTGTTATTTCATTTTCTAGTACTTTAAAAATATAAATATAAATATAAATAGTTATTAAATAATCTTTATTATTGTTACGTTTAATAAGATGCCTACATTACCTTGTACAAAATGTAAGAATGTAATGTGTGACTAAGAGTGTGGTGTTTAACAGTTAATTAATCAGTTAATTAATCAAAATTCCTAGATTTTAAAGTATCTTATAACTATCATAAAAATCATTTAACGGATTCTGGACCAAGACGACTGCCGGGGAATAGTTCCTGCTTTTCAATGATGGAGATGACTCGCGCATCATCAGCTTCGCTACTACGGACAACCTCTTCGATCTTGCCAATGCTGACAGCCTCTACTGTGATGGAACTTTCTTCACATGCCCCAAGCTGTTCTATTAGATATACACCATCCACGGACTGATTGGCGGAAAGATGTACCCACTCATCTACTCACTACTACAGTACCAGGCAAGACCCAGCAATTTTACACCCGTTTCCTGACACTACTGAAAGCAACCATGACCGACCTCAACCTACCTCTCAACACAACAACAGTGTTCGTTGACTTCGAGACTGCAACACACAACGACAAGTGTTCCCCGGAGTGACCATCAAGGGCTGTGTTTTCCACCTCACGCAATACATATGGAGAAAGGCCCAGCAGACCGGACTTCAACAACTTTACAGAGAGAACGACATCAATCGACTTGTGCGCTTGGCCGCAGCGTTACCCCTGGTGCCCCTGGAGAGTGTGGACGATGTGTGGTCCAACGATTTAGGTGAACTTGAGGATGCTGACCTACCCGTGAACACAACACCTTTCACAGACTACAGTACGTCGTAACCCAGTGGATCGAGGGATATCGTCATATCTGGAACCATTACAACACTAAAGGACCCCGCGCCACCTATCACCTAGAGACCTGGCACGGGAAGTTGAAGAAGGTTCACCATGCATGCACACCCAAACATCTTCGCCATCATCAGCTGCAGTGTTCCATGAGATTCAGGCAGCCAAACATAACGAGATCAACAGGATACAAAGAGGTGCAGGAGGAGTCAACAGACCAAGCGAGAAACGATACCGAAACATCAGCAGCCGACTGACCCAGCTGAAGGAGCGCCCTGAGAACCAGACGATGGGTCTGATGGAGTACGCCAATGCGGCATCACATCTCTTACATTTGGGATAGATAACAACAAAAATGTGTGCATTTTGGCTGTTGGACTTGAACTTTAAATTGAAGATATGATATACATTTGAGGGGGTCAATTTCGATTGCTATTACTAAACTTTATTATTCTTAATATGTGAATATTGTTAATGCATTTGTATTGTGTGATAAGTAAATGTAATGTACAGTTTATATTGATGGATTTAACTTCTTAACATGTTTTGAAATGTAATGTTAAAGTTAACTTGTCTTGTATTTGGTGGCCTAAACAGTGTAATATAAATTAATATAATTAATATGCATTGACGGTTGTATGCTTAAAAATTGTAATATAATTGAAATGTAATCATTATGTATAAGTAGGTATAGTGAAATACTCGATTGTGAACTCTTATGTAGTGCTGTTATATTCTATATTATCTGTTTAAAAGTGTAATGTAAATATTTGACTGTAAACTCTACATATGTATAAGTATGAAAATATATCGATTATATATAAAGATATTTGAACCCCAAAAAAGTATTAAAACCTTATCAAAACCCAACATATACAACAAAACTACAGGTCACACAGGTAACTTTCACACAAGTTAGTTACTTGTGGGGAAGAAAGAAACAGACTATAATTGGTTTGCCATTGTCTTCCTAAATCAACACTTTCCTTTGTTATATAAAAAGATAGTTGACCTTTTATCCCACTGCAAAAAAATAGACCATGCTTCAAACCTGTTTCTGTGTCACTGTACTGACACATTTCTCTTCGAAGATCAGACGGGTAACATCGATCGGTAAGTATGATACATGAATTTTAATTTCCTAAACATGAAACAATCTACCATACCTCTATTTAACTTCGTATGAATGAACAGCTTGTGTAGAAAAAACTTTAAATACCAATTATAGATTTAATAAAATTCAAAATATTTACACACACACACACACGGGTAAGTGTATTTAATCAAACATACAGTCGTCTAAATTATAAAGAAATTTCATGGTTAGTACTCGTATATCTATACATATTGTGTCATTAAATTTACATCTGGTCTTTTGATCAAGTGCAAATCCCCTTATATCCCTTAAATACATCTTAAATACACCCATATACATAAATGTATTACCTTGTTGTGATAAATTGTTAAACTATTACAACAGATGGATTAACAGAAAAGTTTTTCAATCATTTGATTTGCTCAATTGTTTTTGACGTTGAGCTTATAAAATGTCTACAACAATGGCCTTACAGGAAACATTCTTGAAGTGATTAAATTATAATTTGCATGCATTTAAAAGATTGCATTAACCCTGAATAATGTGCATGGAATTGGCAAGGACCCATCTGTTTTTACAATTAAGTATTATTTTCTTTTGCAACCCAATTAAGTTGCTAAAATTGTTATCAAAACACATAGCACTATCTTTGTCATTCAATTACACTATTGATTTGAAATAATTGTAAATCTTGATCATTAAATTGAAAGGAAGGCCTGTGTAAAATGGAATCCTTAACATGTTGGTACCTGGTTTGGAACGAAATGAGAGAAATCTGAACCCCTTTAAAATGTTACCTTTACAGTCCTGAAGATTCTATTCATAAAAAAAAAACAGTCACCAAACCTGGTTTCAGGAATAAACTCATTCACAAATACTTTAATATGTTTTATTATTATATGCCAAAATGAGCAATAATGCAAATGGAAAATAGTTGTTTTTCCCACAGACACAAGATATCTAATCTAATTCCATGCTTTTCCCAAAATCTCTTGAAATTTTAGTAACTTCAAAAATGAGTAATTTCAAAATTATTACTTTATATCTTTTATCAGAATGTATACAATGACATATAACATCTAACTTATAAATTAAATTATTCTTTAGAAAAAGAATGTCTTATATTTTTTTTAAATGTTTGAAAAAATCTGACAATAACAATATAACATCTTACTTATAAATTAAATTATTCATTAGAAAAAGGATGTCTAATAATGTTTTTAAAATATTTGGTAAAGAAGTTATCTACAAGAGTCGAAGAAAAGTGGTTTTGAATATGAATAAAGAGAAAACAAATTAATAACTTTACAAACCAAAGTTGGTACAATTGTACTCTTTGCACAGATAGCAAAATGATTTAGAACAATTAACAGGGACCTTTTAACCCAAATAAAGTAGTTTTGAGCTGTCAGTTAATATAGATTTATCTGGATTATCTGCCCCTGCCGGGTGAGCGAACACTTTCGATCAGCTCGGATTTTTTTTAATGTAAAAGGTAATTTTGCGAGGTTCCTGAGGTCCATTTTTGAAATGACAGGTTGTTAGATGACTTCCTATTATATACAACGACAAATTGCTATTCAGAAACATGGTGGCCATCATTATTCATAGACTGGGTTAACAGCACAGTTTATCAACTTTTCATCGAATCGTACTTTGTGTAGTTTGAAATTTTAAAATTGTGTTGGTCCCCCTCTGTTGAGCACAACACGTGGTATCACCCTGTGGATATGGTCGATAAACCGCCAGAATTTACTGGTGTCCGGTCATTCCAAAATTGGACAATGCCTTTGATCAGTTATTTGTTTTCTTTGGCTTCACTTGTCGCTGTATGAAATCCTTCATGGTCGACCAAACATTTTCAAGAGGATGCTGGCACAGACATAACACTGATCAAGATTCCCTTCTTTCTCATCCAGTCTTGTGTAAATCTGCTAGTATGTTTTCTTTCATTGTCCTGCAAGTTAAAAAAAAAATGAATATTATTATAACTTGAATGGCAAGACACTGTTCGCCTAAATCCTATGATGATGAACCTTTTACCTCAGAACAATAGACATTTTCTTTCAATTTTGATATGGTTAATTCTAGACCGTATTTCTGACAAGGGTCCAAGAAAACAATGAGGTCAAAGGTTCAAGGTCCAACGTCAAAGGTTCAGGCACTGCTAAACTGAAATACACCTGTTTCATATTGTTTGCCATAATGACTTTGGTGTTTTTTTAGCTCTTCTATTCGAAGAATAGGGGGGCTATAGCAGTACACACGGCGTGGGTGATAGCCTCTCACTTGGTTAAAAATGTTGGGCAAGCTGTGTTTTGGTGTTTAACTCAACTGTTAATTAATATTACATTGTAATAGGGTTACAACAATTGCTTTGAGGTTCCTTAGCAAAAACTTGGACCATATTTGCTCATTATTGCTCAAGTTCTACAGGTTAAAGATTTAGGGCTAGTTCTAGTTCTTTGGAACCTACCGGGCATATTTCAACCAAATTTGGCAGGAAGCATCCTTAGGGGAAGGGGATTTAGGATTGTATAAATGAATTCCCTGAACATGGAGGGATGAGGGGTAAAATAACTTTGTCTACAATGTTAAAAGAAGAACTTGACCTTTTAGACATGGTAGATATATGTATGGAAGAGTGTACAACACTTTCAGATTTTTGATATATGACCCTCAGGGGCCTTGCCAGAAGGGGTGGGTTCAAATATTACAAAAACAAGCAAATTCGTAGAATTTATATCCCCTGCTTTCAGGACATGTTGTAGGTAAACATTATTGAGGTTAGTTTTTTTTTATTTAAACATGTGAGTATCGTGTTTTTGAGACATAATGCATATGTATAGCTTGAAACTCGAAGAAAAAAATCCTTATCTAATATTTGCTAGAGTTATTAGGCGGAAACTGCAGATAGTTACTCTGTGAAATGGAGTCCGATTAAAGTGGTTGTCAAACTTGGCCGAGCACTTAATGCGTTGAACCCTGCTACTAAGTTTGAAGACAATCAAATGAACAGAAACGGGACGATAATGGTGTTATTCGTTATTCAAGGTGCCATTACTCCGCCAAATGGGGTCCGCTGAAAGTGGTCATCAAACTTGGTCGAGTCCTTAAGACATTTAACCCTGATACCAAGTTTGAAGAAAATCGGTTAACATTTGTTGCAATTATTGCACGGAAACGAAACGCAGCAGAAAATGACGTGTACTTTGGGGGGATAGCGGGAGTGTGCCATCGACAATGTTGTTCTAGTTTCCTGATCTTTTGTATATATAACTATCTAAGATAGGACATCCTGTAATAGCCCCATTACTATTACTTGTCTATTAGCACTTTTTACAATTTTGTCTTTGATTGCTGTTCGATTCTCCTACAGTTCTTGTTCTATACAGTAGTTACTGGGAAATGTTAATTACCAAGATTAAATCTACTATTATTTCATTACTATATCAATGTTTAAACTTTATTGTAGACACATAGATAATCACTATAAAAAATAACCTAGGTCTACAGGAATCTTATACTTTATAGACAAAGTTATTTCCTATAATGTAAAATTTTAAGTCTATCAATGAAGGGAAAAAAATTCTGAAGTTTTCTCAACTATTATACTTATTTTCTTCATTACATGTTTGTATCAAGCACTAAATATACATTGAAGTAAAACCCTATTTGTCTGGGTCTGATCTATAAAAATTTCAGTTGGTTTGTAAAAGATCTGTATGAAATAAACTTGTTTGTATGGATGTTGGGTCAATGTCATTCAGTTGACATAAATAACTTGGTAGCCCTACCCCAGCATTCTGTTTAAATTCAATTGAGTAAATCAACACCATGAACTTGCATGGTATAGCTTGAAACCATCTCTAAAGTTGGCATCAACAAATCCTAGCAAATTGTCCTGCAGGATTTCCTGGTAAATTATGGAATCCATGATCCCCGACAAGATGCATACATCGGTCCTTCCCCTGTAGGATATTCCTCCCCAAACATGTATCAAAGCCTTGTTATAGCGATAAGATAGATGATAGTTCCTACCACAGTTCATTCCCAACACAACATGATGATTTGTGACCCTAGCTACGTATACATGTACATGTACATATTGATGCAAGTATATTCCACGTAGCATTTATATATAATTACAATTATACAGATATGGAATTTAAACTTTTTTTCTTACCCAGTAATTTGATATATGATGGTTTGTTTTTTGTTTTTGTTTTTGTTTGTTTTCAAACATTTTACTTCCCCAGCACATTTAGGGCATCTTCACAATCATGTATCCTCAAACAAGAGGGCTATCATACTTTGTTTCATACTTACTAGTAATTATATTATCATTTCTTTATTTTCACTGCCTTAATTAACAATTTTATTTACATTCAAACAGAGACGTATATAACACATATGGCTTTATACGTCTCTGATACAAAGTTACCGTACAAATTATCCTTACATACATAGAAGCATACACTCCCTTTGATGCGCCTCCAGGTGGATTACCCTGTACTGGGCCTCACTTCCGGAACAACTCGGCCTTGACCTTGGCTGTGTGTATAAATAGTAGCAAGATGGAAACACGCCGCGCTGTGGTTTGACAATATAAGGCAGTCTAAACGTGCTTGTAAATCATTCGAGTATGCCTAACATGTTTGTTTTTGAATTTTCTATTGTGAAAAGGGTTTTTGGGGTTGATATTGATGAAGCTGTGTTGTAAGATCAGCTTACTTGTTTCTGTGAAGACGCGGAACTCGTTACGCTAAAAAAGAAAGTAGAAATGTGGATCGCTAATTAGATGAGTAAGTATTTTAAGTAATACTAGAAACACTCCGGCCTACAATATTTCGTTATTATTATATTCACTAGTGTATCAGATGCTAGAAGAAAAAAAAGGTTCAGGTCTTTTCTCTGTTGTGTTGATTTCGTTTTCATTAAATAGTTTTCCAGATCTTGTTTCAATATATTTATAACATTTATCGATAAGGTTTTGCATTCACTTATGTGGTATGTTCTGTAAATGGAGTATCCTATTAGTGTATATATAATGTTGAGTGTTTCATATACAGGGACGCTGATGTTGTTTCCCATTACTATCAATTCTAACATTCTGCTTTTGTTTATTTTACATGTTGACATTGCTGAACTGGCCTTTTCCCAGAACGTTTTAAGTAGGAGCATTCTACAAAGTAATGCTTGTAGTCTTCACATTTCCCACAATGTTTACAATTTTGGGTGTTTGAAATTTTCCATTTTTCAAGTTGTTCCTGTGTAGGAACTATTTGATTAATGAGCTTATATTTAAATTGAACAATTCTATTATAGTGTATTTTCTTGAATATGAATTCTGATATTTCAGACCAACCTGATTTTCTTATAGATGTATCAAATGTTTTATTCCACACTTCATATATATATGTTTTGATAAATTTCTGTTTTATCAACATGCCGTAGGAAGTTTTGCTGTTTAGCTGTTCTATAGAGATTGTTTTATTGGTAGTACTGTCTAAAGCTTTCAATTTTGTTTTGTAGTATAATGTTGGGTAGAGTGTAAGTTTGAGTTTATTCATCCATTCCTTCGGTATAGCCTGTTTTAATTGTGTTAGTTCTGACATCCAGTTTCTTTTGTTTTTCAAGTTTGATAAAATCTTTATTTGAGAGATGGAACCACACTAATATAACTACACTTACCAGATAATGGGCTTTACATTTTTTTTCTTATTGTTTTATATATATATATAGAATATATAGAAGGATATATACTAAGGAAGTCATAGACTCATGAGAAGTCCCTGCAGGTTGGGCATCAGAATTGTACCTACTGCCCCCATTGCATTTGGAATATTATCTTTTCTTTCTAAACAACTAATGTCTCCCTTGACAATGCCTCACGTTTAGCCTTTAGTTGAGCGTTCGCCCCTGTGAGGAAGGCTTTGGGTCCTGTCCCCTGGTCGAGAAATACCAGAGTCTGTAAAAATGGTAGTTTCTACTCATGCTTAACGCTCAGCAATTTAGGAGTGGGACTACTGGTTCGCCCGTTGTCAGTATAAAATGTGACTGGGTGGGGTGTCCTGCTGGGTGATTTCGGCAGTATATTTCAGTGAAGTTGGCATCAGTTCTGTGCTATCACCAGGGGACAAACACGAACATATCGCAGCCTCCCAAAACACACACGCATACACTACACGCATGCATTTTGCACACAGGGGAGGCCGTCCTTAAATGACCATAGCTGTTGATAGGGCGTTAAACAATACTTTAAACCAAACCTGACTCATAAGGCGTCTGTCAAATTCAGAGTCACAAAATGTATTCAGTAAAGTTACCCTAGTTTTGTCACACTGATTCTATTATAAGCTATAGCATGTATAATTACTTGGACATGGACTTAATGTGATGTATGAGAGAATATTGTTAAATAAATGAAGTGTTAACAAACTCGGCATCTGTAATAATTGGCTGACTTTTGACTGATCTAAATTCAGACATGGTTTGGCTAAGCTGACATTTGGTAATGAATATGAACTTGTGCATAACATGGAGAGGAGCCTTAATGCAACATTCACTATTTGACTGCACAAAATAGCTGCTGGTTTCCGTTGGTCAAGATTTCCCCTTAAAGTTGGTTTGTAGGTGTAACATGGCATACTTGGCCTATGATTGATTAACACATTCATTGGTATTAGCCAAGGTGATGCTAGCAGTCTTTCTCTTTGTCTGAGCAGTTTTGGGGACTTGTGTAACAGTTTCTGTTACAATTAAAACTTATTATTTAAAATTTCCTCATTCTATGGTAACAGGTCCTACATGTAAAAAAATGTCTGTTTCAATTGTGATGAATAACCGACTAAAATTCGAATATTTTTCATTTCAAAGCCCTATCATCATTTTGCTATAATGTACAACAAATCATTTGGATATTACAGTTATCTGGTACAGTACTCTAAACCTAACCATAGATGTTTGAAATTCTGATTGTAAATTGAGATAAAAATCATTTAAAAAAATAAAGGGTATTACTATTTTATATAGTAATACCCTTATACATTGGGTCCTTTACATGGCTCCTTAATTTACTACATGTAAAATATGTTATCGAAAAAATGAACACATTTTCTGCTCTAAACTATGGCGGAAATGCAAAACATACATAATTTCTGAACAACTGCATGGTATAATGTATTACTAAAGGATACCTACAGTGCAGTCTCCATACTTGCCAACAATCACATTTTGTGGGGAGACAAACAATTTTGGACCCTTGAATTTTAACATTTTTCAACCAGTGAATTTGTTAACTACTTTTAAATACTGAGATCTGATTATTTCATTTGAGAACAACTCAACAACATATATCAGTGCTAGAAGTCTGGATCCAATGCACTGTCATCTTTATCTAAATGAAATAAATATCATCCATTTGGCCATGGAGAGAAACCCTTCGTTCCCAAGTAATCTATCTTCTGAGTAAAATCCAATTAAAGGTGGTAGATGTTGGGATTTTAAACAAATTCTATGAGAGTTTGTTAGTTGTTTTCAATACAACAAACAGGGTGTGTGTGTGTGTGCGTGTGTGTCAAGTGGGCCTCCTGTTACCACAGAAGCAGATCAATAACATGACATCGCTATATAGAGATCAATGTACTTGCCAATACCCTTAATGCACGTCACTGATATAATATAACCCTACACATTTAGTGAAAAATGAATAAAATACAACAGAAAACCAAGACTACTGCATCGCTTCGACTTTACCGCGATAGGAAGTTTAAGTTTTCCCGAGCATGCGCAGAAAAAAATATGGGTCCATAAAATGAGATTTCATAGGTGCAATGTGCCACATTCAAACGTGTAGAAAGGGGAAGCAACTCTGTATACGCACGCATGTGTTACCATTAAAGAGCTTCGCTTGGGCGCCTTTGGCGACCGAGAGCTACGCTCTTATGTAGATATAATTATTTACCAGAAACGTATAATACACGTAACAAACGTTTCTGTATTAACCGACTCAATGCGGTCAGTTGTTTGTCAAACTGTTTGTGCTAACCTATTCTGATCCAATGTTTCGCCATTGCTCAGCCTCTTCCGATAAATATTAACAGTCTTCCTTGTTGTCAGGATGCCGTACTTTTCCTTCAGGATTTTTGTTGTCTGGACACCAGTTTTGCTTCTCATCAACATAATCTTTAACTTCACTGCCACTGACAAACGTATACATCGACGGTAGTCCATTTTGAATTAACGTGATGGAGAGGAAATGTAAGATTTTCACAATCTCACATTTTTAACCTGACATTTTTGTTTTGTTCTTCAGACTTCATGAGTATTGTCATTCTTTACACATAATGCAGTTATTATTAATTTATAATCAATTCGTTTCGACAAATAAATATTCCGTAAAATTTTCAACCGAACGTTTCACAAACGCTTATTGAATGACGCAAGTGCCAGGCTACGAAAACGATACGGAAGTGCTACGGAAACGCTACACAAGTTTTACGGAAATGGTACGGAATGCTACGCAAATGGTAGCCTACTCAACATATGGAGAAATGAGGGCCACTTTTTCTCATGAATATTAACAGAGACGTATAATACGTATTATACGTCTCTGATATTAATGAAGGGCAGAGCATATTGGATCACGTGATCATCAAAGTTTTTCCGCGCCACCATGGCAACCAACAGAAAAATAATTGTTCCAAGGCTCATTTTAGCTACGATTTTGGCGTATTTTTAGACAACTTTTTAGAATAAAACTAACCAACTGACCATATTGAACAGACGGACGGACAGACAGACAGACATTCTTTATTTCCTCCTGTAGGAGATTTCATATGTCAAAACAGTTTTACAAAATGTGTCTTAATTTATATATAAATATAAGGGGTTTTAAGAAGTAAATGTATTAAATAATGACGTATTTGACATTCATATAACTGCATTATATAATTCATAATACAAAATATTCACTACAATATCTATTCTTCATTCAACTTTTACATATATACGTATACACTTTTATGGGGCAAAGAAGTAAATCCAACAGTGTGGACAAGTTTAGGTTGTCAAATTTTCGGAGCGATCCGCTCCTTTTTCAAGATACAGTGAAACAAAATAGTTACATGTACATATACATCATATTACAAGAAGATATAACTGATATACTATAATTGAAAATATAGCTATTATATAAAACCAATAGTCCCCTCGGCTAAAGACAGCCGAAGGCAGCAATGAAGCTGAGAGCATCGCGGACAAGGAACGCTGATGTAGAGGACCTATTCTTGCGCAAGATGCACTATCACATAAAGTGAGTCGACGAGAGATATCAAAAACGTGGAACATGTGCATGTGGAAATCTGGCCCGGTAAATGTGAAAAATCTCAATTTGCTATAACTCTCCATCCCACATACCATTCCTTTGATATTTCCAGCCATATTTATCATTAGTGTTTCCCACTCTATATATATCAGTCAAGTATACATGTGAATGATCACCAAGTAAAAAGCAGCACTGGTCTTCAATGCTTAATTCTGAAAACTACATATGACAATATTTCTATAGCATTTACAACACCATCCATCATTTTATCAGGGCTCAAGTATAAACCTGGACATTCTAATATAAAATGCAACACAATATCTTTACTTGTTTTCTCACATATCTTACATATAACCACTTCATTCTCACAAGATATTGAGTATTTAAATAACTCTACTTGATCCCATACATGTTGTTGAGAAATTTGTTTAGTGCTTAGTTGCAATATTGGATTTATTCCCGGATCACTATGGATAGCAGCATATCTATTATGCTCATCTCGTGCATTTAGTGTATCTTTCCACCTTATGTAATAAAAATCATATACAAATGTATTAATGAAACGACTCCAGCATAACATCGGTGGTACGAATATATTTAGAACATAGTCATTGATAAATGACTATGTCAAATTTAACCATTATGTTATATATATCAGGCAGAAATCCTATTTGAGTAGTTGATGAACTACCTTACATAAATTGGCATAGTCCAATAATAAAAAGTGTTTTCCATAAAAACTTAGCACCACCTAAACACAATTTGTTCCAAAATAATAGCTCCCTTCTCTCCACTTCGCTCCACATATCAAATGACCCTAAACACTGAGCAGTCACTGCTGAGGAGGAAGTTTTAGGAAGACCAATACAACGTCTACATACATATATCTCTGTGTACGTTCCAACTCTTCTACAGCTTTCTTAGTATATGAATTCCAAAGCTCACACCCATACAAAATACTTGAATGTACAACACTTTTAATAATATTAAAACTTAATACAGAGTTCAGCCCATTGGGGTGAATACCAATACTTAAAATTGAATTTAGGCTAGTCTTTCCTTTCACACAAGCATCAAAAATACTACTGCTTGATTGTAGATTATGGGTAAATGTCATCACAGCGTACGTTTTCTGTGATGTCATTGGAATTATATCGGAACCAATTTTACATTGTAGAGGCCCACATTCTTCTGACATCGCACGTCGACGTGGAGGTTGAAATATTACTAGAGAGCTCTTTGTGGAGTTATAGTTGAGACACCAACGAGTAGAGTATGTATATACTATATCTAATTCTTTTTGAAGTAGCCCTATAGAGGCTAACAATACTGATGTGTCTTTCGCTTATAACACCCATGGTACGTGTATATCTTCTATCGTAAGTCCAAGACCTCGATTGTCTAACTCACTAGCAAGGTCGTCAATCATAACAAGGAAACACCAAGCAGAAAGAACTCGACCTTTACCTACCCCCTGTCCTATAGTGTACGTCTTACTTCTCATGCCGCCGAAAAGCACTGATGCTTTAACATCAATAAACGAGTTATATAAAATTCTCCACAATTTGCCATTGAATCCCAATGTATACACTTTATACATTAGCCCTTTAATCCATACAGTGTTGAACGCTTTTTGATTGTCAAGAAAAGCTGCATATACTTTTGATATCTTCTCAATATAATAAGAGATAGACTCTTTCACAATGAAAGCAGCCGTAATGCTACCGCATTGTTCTCTAAACCCCTTTTGCAATTTGTGAAGGAAATTATTTTCATTGCATTTCTTTATAACTCTAAAGAACAGAACCTTTTCTAAATTTTTCTGTTATATCCCTGTAATTATCCATTGATAGTCTATCTCGTTTCCCTCCCTTGAATAAAGTTATCACAATACCATATTGGAAATGTTCTGGATAGCTTTCGCTTTCGATAATGTTATTAAACATATGTACAATTATCTCCATCATAGTGTTACTAGCATATTTTATATGTTCTAATACTAATCCATCCTCATGATCACATAGACCATCAGAGTTGTTATAACTTTCTATATGCATGTTACGTGCGGCATTCTCAATATAGATCTTAAAGTTATCATCAAAGTGTGGTTGACTTAGGGGCATGCTAGTCTTCTAAAGTGATCGTACCACGCTTCTCTCAGAATATCCGAATCACGCGTGATTTTCCCGTTTACTAAAAGTTCACATGAATGTGAATTTTTCCTTATTGACCTCTTCCGTCGTACGGCCTGGTAAAACGTACCAATATCTATCTCTGCTAATGACTCATTACGAAATGCGAAAACTTCTCTTAGCAGACTTATAATTCGAATAAGATTCGAACTCGAAACATCCTGGTCGACCTTCACTAATCCACAACAACCTGAGAGTTCGCATCTTAGCAGGCAGTGATTTAACTTGACGAGAATTCAAATACGGTTTTAAGTAATGCTTATATTGTTTTATAGGCAGCGTTAATTTCGCGGCATTATTAAACAAATTCACTATATTTTCGTTCCAGTAGTTGTCATCCTGTATACCCGTCCATTCGCGATCGTTTTGTTGGTATAAGTTTTGTGCGTTTCTTGCGTTGAACACCTTGAAACACGTATTTCGATTGTTCGTCTGGTTCCTTGCGCGTGTTAGTCTTCCTACACTCACGTGGACTCGTCTGGGGGACCGGTCTATTACGACGGGACGTGATACCACCTTTTTCACCCGGTCAGAATAGCTGTCCGTTGTGCCGAAGTCTGATTTTGAGTGTACTGTTATTGATAACATCAGAGGAACTGTCTATGATTAAAGTGTTATTGTTCTCTGTTGTTATACCATCATGTCCAATGTTGTTTACCTTTATTTTTCTATTCGATGGGTTTTTTTCAAGCTCATTGTTCTCTGCTACCTTTACACTTAGTAATTGAGTCATTGTTGTCAGTTACATTTCGCTTCGTCTGTGTCTTAGTGGTGTCCGTTATGTCCGATTTTAACATACTAGTTTCTTTCCTCAGCTTTTTCGTTTCATGTTCTATTACCTTTCCATTTTGTTGCCTTATAGTGATGTCATTCCTGTTCGTTACTTCTGTTCTTAGGGTGCTAATTTCCTTGTTTAACTCTCTTATTTCTTCCGTGTGTTTATATGTCATGTAATCTAACATGTCCATTATATCGTTCCGGAGACCGACGATCAGACGAAACAAATCTTCGATAGTGTCTGTCTATTGACGCGTGACCTGTACGGGTGCTATATATATATTGTTAACACTCTCGGTGGAATGTGTACCGGGTGACGGTCATCTATGTCAGGGGTACATGAAGGGGTCACATTCTAACACGAAGACTTTATACGGTCTTTATATCTTAACACATTGTTGAGATCATCAACGTTCATTGAACCATCGACATAGTGAAATAAAACGTACACATCATCCAATAGTTTGTCACTGGCTTGACTGTTTCCACCATTTGTTCTTCTTATCAACTGACCAGTTGGAGTCTCGCTACGTCTTTCTTTGGCCAGCTCAAATAAACTGTTACGAATCGCACTAATTTCATTAACGTCCTCCTTATTTATATCAGCAAGTACTCGTTTAAACTTGAGTCGGTCACAACTACCGACGATATGACACAAATGACCAAATATGTCAGCGTTACTTTGTGATAACACATCGCTGGTGTCGGACTCGCCAGTGGCCCCACCAGGTGAGTTATTGTCCATTTCAAGTTCTTGTAATACACTTTTCCAAGAAGTAAAATCACTTCATATTTATCGAATAGTAGCGGGAATGTCAATATATAATACACATTCAACATTTGTTCAAATTGCTTGCCTAATAATTCTTCGCAAGTGCCAGGCTACAGAAACGAATACGGAAACGCTACGGAAACGCTACACAAGTTTTACGGAAATGCTTCGGATGTTACTTAATTATACTGAAGACTATGTATATCTATATATAACAGAGGAGGGGTGCAAAACGTGGACCAGACTGTCCCGGAGAGAAGGATCAAATTTATATGTCTCGGATAACTATTTCGGAGACTAGGCTGGAATACCAGCTCTTTTTCAAATGTTGAATTTAGTTGGAACGACTGATAAATTTTCATATTCCACTCAACAATAAGGCACACGGATGGACTAATCAATTAAAAAAAAGAGTATCTTCACATTAATTTAACAACGTTTCTCAAACAGGGACAAACTTTATGTCACGGAATGTTTTGAGAGAAAAAAATAACTAAACGGAAATATCATATAATTTACATATAACATTTTAGACCAGTAAGAAGTTATTTTTTCGAATCATATGGCCATTTGTGTACAATAGAATTCTTATAATTCTATCCACAGTAACATATATCAAATTCTGTTTTTCTGAAAGGATTAAAAATAAGTAAACATTTTAAATGAATCCTTTTGGTGCCTCTTTCAAGTCGAGTGAGTGTCACAAAAACATGGAAACTCCTTTCACTTTCAAAAGAATACGATGTTTTTACATAATCCCCTATGTTGCCCCGTTGATTTTATGTCAAATTCAAAAAGATCCACTTTTCCAATGCTCCAGGAACCTCGGATATTGCAAATATTCTTAAAACAATTGATAAACTGTGTTTTTCTAAATCGGAAGCTATCGTGCGAATCTCGGCAACTTATCTAGGTCATGGAGAAAAATTCGATCGAAAGTGCAGAAAATGGCTATTTGGTCGTTCACCAGTATTCGATTGCATAGAACATATAGGCGCCCTCGCTTCAAAACTTCATCTACTCCAGGAAGTTTTTAATAGATCGCGCTAATTAACTGTTTACCCATATTTAGACGGTTAGTAGGGAAAAATGACATCCCGACAAATATTATCGGGATTGCTATCCATCCGATAAACGCAAAATCTTAAAGCCCATAGTGTTATCCCAATGGGCCAAGTGGCCGCGATTTTATCCAAGATTGCGGATTATGCAAATTAGCAAAGTGACCGTCATTTCTCCATATGTGTATTGTTAGAGAACGACACAAAATGATACAAAATGATAGCAACGTTTGTTCATGTTTACCTGTGTGTTTCTGGAAGAAGTGACACCTCGCCTAAAATCAACATTGATAATCCGCCATTTTGTTACAGATGCGGATGAGCGCCTATTAAGGACATCCGGTACGGTTTAGAGTTAAGAACTATGACCAAATAATGAAAATTCTGCCGTTTATCTTTGGTTTTTAACTTTTTATCATTTGTACTATTACGGCATGTGGTAGACTGTGGCATAGAAGGCTGGAAATGCAAAAAAACTAGCTATGTAAAATAAGTAATAAGATTGGCTAATAGTAATATATTTGTTTCTGTTAAATTGTGTTCGTACCTAAATAGATCGCTTTCTGAAGTCGATTTAAGCAGTCTGTGTACCAGGTGTTCCTCAGTGATCAATATAGGATCCCCTGTTCACTTATTTTCATATCAATGACCTTCAATTGCATATGCAGAACACGCAAGCACAGTATTCCGCCTGGTCACATTATACTGACAACGGGTGAATCAGTTGTTGCCATTTCCCTTAAAGGGACATCACGCGAAAAGCCATATTTTTTTTAATGAATGTATGTATTGTATGCACTTCCACTTATGCTACCTCGAGAGGGGCGTCAGGCAACTGCAACTTCCTACCGCACTATGAAACCAAGTAATATGATTTCTAAGTCCGTATTAAAACTTATTGAACAGTAGTTATTCATCATTATAAGTTAATTGCACACTTGCCAATATTCAGAATTTAAATTTATTTAGCTTTAAACATATTTCTTGACAATAAAATTGAACAAGGGATGGGGCACACGTTTTTACAATTTATCACGGGCTTCTCCCGTCATACATTTACAATTAAATGTCAACAATGATAATAGGCATAAACATAAAGTATATATATATAAATATGTATTGAATTTAGTACCGGAATGTGACATCTGTACGGGGCTAAACACCTTTCTTCAACCATGGGACAAACCTTTCTGTAAAAAGGATTATTCACGAGACGAATATTCCTTTTCAAATGTTTTCATAAAGTGCATATATCCAATGACAAACTACACGCGTATAAAAAAAAAGAGAAACGTTTGTGATTTGTTTTATTACATTGTACAACTCAATATCTTTGGCCTATGTTTTTTTTTCTATACCATGCATAAACAAATATGTATACTCTCTTTCCCACTTTCACCGTCTCCATACGCTAACACTTAGTAAGTCATATTAGCAATCACACACACACTAAACTGTATGGCAAAACCACTACGTGTACATGTAGAATATGTGTCAGATATGGGCTACTTGATAATTATATTTTTTCAATACTTTTCATAGATTAAAGTATTCTTGTCAATGGACCCTTTTTATGTTGAGCCAAGTTTTCTTTAATCATTTCATTTTTGTCCGAAACAGAAGCCGTAGTTATCGGCAGCACGCGTCATTTTTCAACGTAAACCAATGTTTCTTCCCCTGTTTTCAATACATATTCCGATTCTATCTGAAGTCGAAGATTAATTCACCCTTCCATGCCCAGCCCCCACGTAGCAACCAAAATCACGTGACTACATACTCCGACAACAAATGTAAATTTAAACAAGCCATAGTAAAATTTTGCCCATGGCGATGGCGGCAGCGACTGTTGCAGGACCCGGGGACATTTCCGATGATTTTTGTATGGGATACATTCAAGATGCAAACATTTCTGAAAGATGTTTATCCAGGGGAACTATTTATTTTAGAGAGGGCTATGTCCACAACCTAAATTTAACAAAAAATGATGTCCAAGCGGAGGTGGCAATCGGAGGGAGATGCTACCGAAGCATGAGAAAGGGGGAGA
>NW_018406089.1:2066172-2066765 GCF_002113885.1 Mizuhopecten yessoensis
CAAATACAGGGACAACTGCTTAACTGCTAGTCACAGGTGCTCCATGGTGTGACCTTGTTGTGTTCACAACAAAAGAACTGTTTGTTGAGAGAATTTATCCTGATATTCCATTTATGACCAAAATATTACCTCAAAAGATAAGGTATACCATATATAGCTTTACCTAAATCACACCAACTGAACAAACCCAATAATAATGTTCACATACATTGATATTGCCACAATTTCACATTAGAACTTGAAACCTTTAAAATATATTGGTTTGCAATTCCTAGTCTCTAAAAATTGTATTAATTGATAATAGTTATACATGTATACAGTGAAACCTGTCTAAACTGACATTCACTGGGGCATAACATACTGGTAAGATTACAGAAAAATAGTCTGTCAATAGTCTAAATACACAGGTCATATACTATTATTTTCATAACACATGGGATTACAGCATTATGTGTAAAGTGTCTGAATAATCAGGGGTCGGACGAGACCGGCTTCACTGTATTTTTTAGCTAAACCTGGTATTAATTATTTAATGAAAACCAATACTATTGAAATTGTACACAACAATACCATAAGTGTTCTAGGACTATATA
>NW_018406089.1:2068097-2088401 GCF_002113885.1 Mizuhopecten yessoensis
TTAAGGAATGATTTTTATTTTTTCAACATTTATGAGGTCATAACAACAATGGGTTTATGGACATATTGAATGAATCGCGTTAGCGATTCATGTAAAATATGTCCAAAAACCCATTGTTGTTATGACCTCATAAATGTTGAAAAAATAAATATCATTCCTTATATTTACATTGACGAATCCTTTCAGTGGATCGATATAACAACGAATAAAACAAATAAACAGGGTTTGTTCCTGCTTATACACGGGTGCAACGCAGTGGCGAGAACAGTGTTTTTTCGCGGGGAAATGTGACACTATCGTGAGAGATCTTAGCAACCGTCAACAACAATAACACAACAAAATGTAGTTCCATATTCAATGTTTATTTGTAGCACAGGACACGTGAATACGTGGATATTTCACAAAGCACAGTTCAATAATATTTTAAGATGTAAGAATTAAGCATCTAGGTCGGTCGTTCCGAGTGGGTAGTTTTTGTGGTGTATTACTACGCAGTGTGATCAGGTTACTATCAGTTCCCACGTGCCGAGATTCTATGAACACCTGTGTTATGCATTTATGAATGTAATTTTTGTCAATGGGTCTAAGCATACAGAATGTAAATATATGATCATACATTCTAAGTCAACAACATATGAAAACATGAACTGTTGAAATATTACGATTTAAAAAAAAAATGTTACGCGATCCTATTTACTAGAAGTAGGTTCTCCTTCCTCAGTTGTTCATCCTGGCCCGTCATTTTGACATTTTTACTCTATGGCTGCGATAATGTAGCTTTCTGAGGACGAGATATTTTTTTTATATATTACGTCGTTGCGCCAGAGGAAGCCGGGTATTCATATTAGTACTAATTTAAATCTTGTATGTAAAAACAAAAAAACGTTTAATTCAGCAATATAATTAAATCATACCATTTCACTGAACCCGGTAATATTATAAATTATGTAAATCTAAAAGCGCACGTATCTCATTTGACCCCGATCACGAGTACCGACAGAGACGGCTATCACAACAGTTAACCCATGGAGGGCCTCATGACAAAATCAAACTAACCAGTCACTTATCCCTTCCTTTCGCATAAACCACTGTATAAATATAGAAACACAAAGTAAACTCTCTCCGATACATGCCCTTCGACATATTAAACTAAGTTCATCTGTGTTCAAACTCAGACAAAGATACTAGCGAGGTTAATAGTTTTAGATATTTATTCATAACATAAACAGCGCTAGCATTTCTGTCGATTCCATTTCAGCTTAACTGGCTATCCGGAAGAAACATGCACCGTACTAACTGCTAGGGCAGTTGTTTTCTCCTTTGAATACTCCCACCTGTAATAATGATTCCGTAACGTACTCCGTGCGCTATCTTTTGACCATTTGGCAACTTTTCGCTTCGTAGCTGACACGGTACAACACTTTTCTTTGGCTTACTTCACACGGTCAGTCATTTTGTTTACAAAGAAATGGTGTGCAATGCGCATGCGCTAGTAGAGGGAAATCCCTGAACAAAACGTTGGTCAGACAGGTAGAAATACCGATGATTATCTTAGATTTAATCATTTTTATGAATCTATTTCAGCCAAATCCGATCGTTATTTTCCATAAGGAGTCTCACTTGATATGTTTATGTAGTATTTGAAAAAAATACAAAAAAAATTTAGTTACTTCACCGTGATGCCCCTTTAAGAATCATCATTGCTAGGATAGTACCTGCAGGTAGGGCGTTATAATTGTACCTGCTGCCCCCTTTGCATGATCGTAAGAGGCGACTTAATTTAGGATCTTATCTTTACTCTTCTTTTTGTGTCGCCTACGACGGATGTCGGAAAGCCACATAGGCGTCGCTGTTCCGACGGCGGCGGCGTCAACAATGTTAAGGTTTTGCGTTTAGCTCTATTTCTGACAAAGCTACACCAACAAAACCTCGATCATAGATGAAGCATGGGTAGTGGAGCCTACTGCACTAAAAACATTTCTTTGATTTCTGCATTTTTTGGGAAAAACCTCAAATTTCTGGACTTAGAAAAAAACTCAACGTTAAGGTTTTGCGTTAAGCTCTTGCATATAGGCTCTTTCTGACAAAGAATAAGAGCTACACCAACCAAACCTCAATCATCCATGTATCATGGGTAGTAGAGCCTACTACTCTAAAAACATTTGGTCGATTTCTGCACTTTTTCGGAAATTTCAGCAATTTAGGAGTGGGACGACTGGTTCGCCCGTTGTCATTATAATGTGACCTGATGTCCTGCTGGGTGACTTCGGCAGTATGTTTCAGTGAGGTAGCACTATAAAGTCGGCATCAGTTCCGCGCTATTACAAGGAGGCAAACACGAACATATCGCAGCCTCCCAAAACACACACGCATGCATGCATCTTGCACACAGGGGAGGCCGTCCGTAAATGGCCATAGCTGTTGATAGGACGTTAAACAATACTTAACCGTTGCTAGGAAACATTTTGGCAATGCTACAGAAATGTTGAAGATATTTTACCGAGCGGTCACAAGTTATGTTACAGTACACATGGGTACCCTTTTCAGCTCGACCGCAGCACTAAAAAAAGTTACTCAAAATTCTAATTAATTCTGCTTGCTAACTAATACATAGCTTTTCATAGAAATAAGCACATGTCCAATAATGCAAGATTTATTGTTCAATCCTACATTTTGCGGCTAGATCGAGATCAACTATTATTGTATAGACCCTATAACTGTCACCAATTCTGTGATAAATGAGGTGCACCTATATGTGTCATGTTATATATATTCAGTACATGTATAGGAAGTGAATTAAGCAACAACTTTTTGAATTTTACCGTTTATTATTACACTTAATCACACATAAAGTTTCTAACAATTAAATAAGCAAATATTTAAACTACTGAGTTAATATATATGTAGTTTAAAGGACTGAACTTTGACCTACCGTATGAGTTGAGTTACAGGTTACTCAACAAACATTTCTGCATGTTGATGTAACGTTCTGTTGGCCGTCGATAGCCACCTGTTGGTGGTTATCGCCCATTTTTAGTGGGCGGATCCCGCTTGTACCGTTACATACAATTTGTAGTCCGTTCCCAGCCTAGCACTGAACCAAAAGCATACCAAAGACAAAAAGATTACATTCAATAAAGTTTTATTCAGTCTATACCAATTTTAAATATATATACGCAATGAATACATGTGCTCTCAGCATAGATAACACTATCCTCTAGTCTCATGCTTTACTAGCCTATTCTAGTCTATTATATGTATCTTCTTTCCATAATGAATAAAGTTACCAGTACTGGTTACTGAGTGAAACCATAGCCGGTCTCATTAAGACTATCTGTATTTTTTAAAAAGGTAATTAACCCTTGCATTATGGAATGATAATTAGCCCATATAGTAATTAAACAGAGTTGAGATATACGTAATTTCCAGAGCGAGTTATTGGTGGTACTTAATAGTAACCAGATATGGAAACACTTGGAACCGGTGCTGGTTCCATATTTACCACCAGAACTATATGATGGAAACGATTCCTGGCCAGTACTGGTTGACATCAAGCTTATCAAATACGTACCATGGCTGCTTCCATATCTGTCATTGTGGTACGTTGTTTGGCTCCGTATGATGCGAGACCAAATCAAAGCAGTGGGTGATGTGTCGAATTTACATCGAGTTGTCACTAACGACGGTCTCGCGCTTTACAACTTAATATTCAACCTTCCGTATTAGAAAGTTCCAATCTCCCGCTAATTGTTACAGCAACTAGCAAGTACCGAAAACCGGATAAAAACACTATTTAGAACGGAAATATCCATGGGAATTCTTACTGAATAAGAAACTGAAAACGTCAGGTATATATAACTTTCATAAGTGTGATCAAATGTACATGTAAACTTACAAATTTATACCTGCAGCGTGATCAGTCAAAACGAAACCCATGTAGATTTGTAAACAGCTGCTGATCGCAAAAATCCCGATCATGTTGCTGGTTTCTACTAGAGTTTATAATGTCTAAGGAGGTACATTTGAGTATACTAGGATTGTTACATTACCCCCTTCCCAGGAAGCATTTTCCCCGAATGTAAAAGTTATTTATTACGATAATTTACCCTGAATTGTGCTGGCTAATTGGCAAAACATAGTAATAATTTAATCTTGCTTGATACAAGCATTTTCATTTGCTTAAACATTTATGTTATCAGCCCATAACGTAAAAAATGACGTCGCCGTTTGTAACGTCGCTTTTGATTGGCTCATACAGCAAGCGCAATAATTTCTAAAAGAAAAGAGTCCATCAATAAAAGTGGATTTCTACATGGATTGTGTATAGTAGATTAAATTATAAGGATTAACTTAAATATATTGTTCATGTTATGGAGCTATAACACAAAAAACGGGGTGTACTCTCATCATAAACCGCTTCGCAGTTTATTTAGAGTACACTCCGTTTTTTTGTGTTATAGCTCCATAACATGAAAAATATTTTCAATTTAATCCTTAAATATTCAGAATGAGGCTCGACCACATTGAGAGGGAGGTTACTGATTTGCAGACGAGGAAGATCAACAATTAAGTCTTTTCGAATGTAAGTATCTAGTTCATCTGTACTTTCAAACTAGAAATCGTGTTGTTTTTTATGTTACTACGGTATGAACCTTTACGATCTTTGTTTTTTCCTGATTGATTTACGTAGCGATTTCAAATTCAAATCAGCAGACTCTGGTTCTAAACATTAACGTTAGTACCATTCTTTTTCATAAAAATAAGGTGACAATTATTTGGTTACCATTCTCAAATTTATTAACTTACATTTGTTTAAATGGTCCCTTATCATCACATTGAAATTCAGTATTTACATATATTTTTGTTTACAAAATTTATACTTCCTGGTGTAGGTAATCTCAGGAACTTACAAACTCCAGCCGGATGTTTGTGAATTGATTTGCATATTTATATTATAATTGATATATTGAAAATAAATAAATTTGAATTCGCACAAACAATTAGTTTCCTCTACATAATAATAAATATTAAAACAGTGTATCATTAAGTTCTTCAATATTGGGTATTCAATTTAAATTCATTTACCTTTCATAACTATGATGTTGACATTAAAGTTTATGATATGTACAATATCCGTTATTGGATCTTCCAAATTCCGGCCGATATTTGGGTATTAAATGTCATTCATTTAAAGTTTCACAATTATTAAATTGACATTAAATTAAACATCATTATCATAAATAAATAAACCAATAGGCTAATTCTGCCAATCAGAAATGTCCCTAACAATTTTCGAAAGTCCATCCAGCTCATAGTAATTGCACTCTTCAAATAGTTCATTCAAATGGAATTCGGTAACTGGGAGAAGCCTCACATGAGCGTTTGGGTTTCTCAAATAATTTAAAATGCTACGAAAACGGCGATGATCTCTATCAATGAAATACGTGTTTACATGATCCACCTCGTACGGTTGGAATGGTTAGCTCTTCTTAACCATGCTACCCTATATGCTAGATGGGTCACTCTGGAGCGTTGGGGCACTGGTTTCGAACTTGATTCCTCCTATATTTAATATCACACGCTAAGCCTGATTCAAGGCCATACCCTTCAATTTCGTTTCGTTTATATTCGTTGGTGTGTATGTAATTTTCGCCGACTCTACCGAGTACATACTTGGTGCGATGAAAGATTTCTTTTTTATCTGCCTTCTTAGCCGCTGTTATGACATTCATAATATCCTTTCTGGTCCTCTGCTGTCAATTTCCCCGTTGCACGGTTGATCAGGGTCATCGCCGTGCAGGAACATTTTGAGTGCTTTGAGTCCATCCTGGACATGATTGACCGGCACCAGGCACATTGAAACCCAAAGCCTGAATGGACCGACGTTAAATGTCGCTCATATAGAGACCTCTTTAAAAACACAGCAGAACAAATTATGCACTGGAACTGTTTTCCTGAATAAGAAAATGAATTAACGTAACAAGTAATCTCATAGTGTTTTACATACAGTTAATTCATTTAAAGATAACATTAGTATGAACCCTAATCCCCTTTTAACCATGTTGGTTTATTTACACCAGAATAAGTTTTTTAACAAATTATGATGAACTACTTTTGGTTTTGACTAGGGATTATTTTGGATTTTGTATACCAAATCATTTATCTTGTCAAGTACTAGATAAGGTCATTGCCAGAGACAACATAGTTTGACCCAAACCCCTTACGATATTTATACAACCATATAGGGTCTCCTCTTTCGAATTGATTGATTAGGATATTTCTATCATGATTTCGCTTCATATGATAAGAGGAAAGTTTCAGATTTGCTCTTGCAAATTCGTGTATTTTTTTAAGGGTTTGTGTTAGGTCATACTTGTTTCAGATTCAACCTTTCCCAATACTAGATCTACTGGAAGATGGATTTATCGACCAAAAAACATCTCGTTTGGTGATACACCCAGGGATTCATGCTCTGCTGAACGGTATGCCATCATTAACAGAGATATGTGATTGTCCCAATCTTTTATGTTTTTGGACACATATGCAGACAACATTGATTCAATGGTTCTCTTGGGACGTTCTACCACTCCATAAGACTGAGGCCTATATAGAGTGGTTCGATTCTGAGTAATTCCCAAAATGTTACAAACCTTTTTAAACACATCTGAATCGAAATTTGTTCCTTGGTCAGAATGTAGTTCCATGGGCACACCATCAACCCAGTTTGTAAAATAGTCTGCTACCACCAATACCTAAGCAATCATGGCAAACTATTCTCCAAATGAGATCAAGGGAATATGCCAGACCCCAAGGCCAATCCTTGTAGCATAGCTATATTAGATTTTTCATGCCCAGCAATTTTATGTATGGTTATGGGGTGGGGATCTCAACGGTTTCCAAGCTTTGACTCAGAATTTAGGTCCCTAGAGTTGTGTTCAGACCCCAGGATCGATTCTAATATCTTGAGTGCATTTGTCTCTTTTTGCCAAGCATTTAAATATATAGTTTTGGGGTGGGGATCTCAACCGTTTCAAAGGTATGACCCAGGGGCCAAGTCTGCAAGGGTGGGGCAGACCCTGGGATCAATTCTAATATCATGACTGCATTCGTCTCTTTATGGCCAACAATTGTATATATAGTCTCGGGGTGGGGATATTAACCATTTCAAAGTTATGACCCAGGGGTTAAGTCTCAAAGGGTGGGGCAGTCCCCAAGGCCAACCTGGAAGCATATGTGCAATCATCTCTTTATACTCAGCAATTGTATATATAGTTATATGGTGGGGATCTAAACCATTTCCAAGTAATACATTTTATTGGCCCCACCCCTTAGCCCGGGGGTCAGCCCCACCATTTGTACAATTTTAAATCCCTGCCTCCCAGGAATGCTTTTGATCAAATATGATTGATATCCAGTGCACAGTTCTACAGAAGAAGTCGTTTGTAGCAATATAGCCAAATTGCCCCCTTTTGGCCCCGCCCCTCAGCACCCTGGGGGGTCAGCCCCACCATTTGTACAATTTTGAAACCCAGCCCGCCATGAATACCTCCGACCAAATATGATCAATATCCATGGCATAGTTCTTCAGAAGAAGTCGTTTATAGCAATATAACAAAATTGCCCCCCTTTTGGCCCCGCCCCTCAGCCCCCTGGGGGGTCAGCCCAACCGTTTGTACAATTTTGAATCTCCACCACCTAGAGATGCTTCCAGTCAAATAAGGCTGATATCCATCGCCAAGTTCCAGAGAAGAAGTCACTTAAAGCAGTATAGCCAAATTCCCTTTTTGGCCCTGCCCCTCAGCCCCCTGGGGTGTCAGCCACACCATTTGTACAATTTTAAATCCCTGCCTCCCAGGAATGCTTTTGATCAAATATGATTGATATCCAGTGCACAGTTCTACAGAAGAAGTCTTTTGTAGCAATATAGCCAAATTGCCCCCTTTTGGCCCCGCCCCTTAGCCCCCTGGGGAGTCAGCCCCACCATTTGTACAATTTTTAATCACCACCACCTAGGGATGCTTCCAGTCAAATATGGTTGATGTCCACTTCTTAGTTCCAGAGAAGAAGTCGCTTAAAGCAATATGGGCAAATTGACCCCTTTTGGCCCTGCCCTCAGCCCCCTGCGGGGTCAGCCCCACCATTTGTACAATTTTGAATCCCCACCACCTAGGGATGCTTCCAGTCAAATTTAGTTTAATTCCAACCGGTGGTTAAGAAGAAGAAGTTGTTAAAGAAATTGTTGACGTACGTACGTACGTACGTACGGACGGACGGACGGACGGACGACGGACGCCACGGTATGGCATAAGCTCACCTTGGTCCTTCGGACCAGGTGAGCTAATAATGATAAAAGTGTTTAACTGAACTGATATTGACTAGCAATTCTCTCCTGGTTACACAGTATTTTCTTTCAGCTCGACCAAAGACTTTACTGTAGTAGCCAATTACTTTTTCTTGGCCATCCTGCATCTGTCACAATACTGCACCTAGCCCATCAGTAGATGCATCAGAGTCCAGTATGAACAGTCCTTCAGATCTAGCATAAGCTAGAATTAGTGAACTTGTTAAAGCTCGTTTGAGTTTGTCAAAAGCTGCCTGGCAGTCTGATGTCCAGGTCAATCTCTGGTATTGCTCTTTGAGTTTGTGTAATGGTTTGGCAATATCGGCAAACTTGCATACACACTTCCTGTAGTATGAGCATAACCAGAGAAAGCTTCTGACATCTTTAACTGACTGAGGAATTAGCCAATTCTGAACAGCCTTTATTTGCCCTGGATCTGTGCTGATCCCACTTTCATTTACAACATGCCCAAGGCATGTTACTTCCTTTTGTAGTAATTTGCATTTCTTTGCATTTCTTTGCATTCATTTTTAGGTTGGCATACCTGAGCCGACTGAAAACTTGCTGCAGGTTCCTAAGATGTTGATCAAAAGTTTTTGACAGAATAATGATATCATCTAGGTACACCATACAGATTTTTTAGGACAATTTTAATAATATTTTTTCTATGAGCCTTTGGAATGTAGCTCCAGCATTTGTAAGACCAAATGGCATAGTTATATACTGCCAGAGGCCTCCTCCAGGTATGGAGAATGCTGTTTTGGGACGGTCTTCAGGTGCGACCTTGACCTGCCGGAGCCACTTTTTAAGTCTACAGTTGAAAACCATTTTGCACCTACCAGAGCGTCTCGGGTTGTGTATTCTAGTGAGGGGTGACTATCTTTGATGGTCACATCATTTAGCGAGCAGTAGTCCAGGCAAAAGCGTATGCTATGCTCATGATGTTTCTTAACAAGCACAACTGGGCTTGACCAAGGACTGTCCGAGGGTTCAATAACACCCTTTGCAACCATATCCTTAATCTCTTTTTCTACTTGACTAATTTTAGCTGAGGGAATTCGTCTAAGTTGCTGACGAATTGGGGGGGNTTAACCCTAAATCATTGGAATGCTTAGAGAATGAATCTTGAAATTCAATCAGTAGATTTTTTAAAGCCTCTGCTTCTTTTGTTGAAATTTCAGAATAAGATTCTTGACACAAGTTGGTTAAATGGTCAGGCAATGTGTCCAAATTGGGTTCAGGTTTACCTATATTGACATTATTAACAGTGATTTCCTCTGGTTGTACATTCATACACTGGCTAACTGTATCTGATTTAGCCACAATTGAATCTTTGTACAACTTGTAGCTTTCCATCACCAATATTGAGAAAACGCAAAGAAATGATACCCCTACTTGGGTTAACAACAGTGTTTTCAAACCACACTTTGTGCTTCTCTACAAAATTTGGTGAAGGCTCTACTTATACTGTTTTCTCTCTACATATTTGATCTATTAGTCAACCAGTAATTATAGCTTCACTATTTGCTGGAATCACAATATCCTCGCAAATTGAAACCCCGCTTCATGCAGGTTCGATTCCATTCTGGAATCTAAAACATGAGACAACTTTGCCTTCAACCAATCAACAGTATTTGTTTAAGAGTATATTAACTGAATGTTTTGTCATAAAATCCCAGCCCAATATCCAGTTTTGCTCTATTTCAGCAATCAAGAATTCGTGTTCTATTAAGAGAGAACCAAGCTCAACTGAAAGCTGACATTTTCCCAAGAACGGCTTCCTTTCCCCAGATTTTTATTTGGAGTTTACTTTGGGAATCTAATTTGCCCATGTGTCAACCAGTAATGAAACATGTTGTTTATCAATCCTTTCCACATTATCTGCCGACTTCTGACCCTCGAACCAAGCTCTTAGTGGTTTCCCGGAGCTTGGTTCTGATGCTTATAATTTGGATGATAATTTTGGGGAGTTATTTCCCCTTTGATTGTCACAAGAATAAGATGCCTGACCATGATGAACTATATGCTTCGGTCTATTACGGTTGTCATCCATGTTGGGATCGTACAAAATGTAGTTGGCATTCCCTAGTGGTCTATTGTTATTCCACACTTGGTTGCCTTTGAGGTTGGTTAGATGGTTTATTAAATTGATTGTTTAAGGCTTTTACCAATTGCTTTGTGGTCTTGTCCATGTTAAACATGCACCTGGTCAGTGAACCAATGTCAAGAACTTCACCATCATTTGAGACCGGTTGTTTGTTAACATGACATAGTAAGTGCTTATTCGGTATCTGGTCAGCAATCTGAACAGATTTAACCGACTTCCCTCGTTGTTTGTCGGCCAAGCGATGAGCTTCTAACCGAACGGGATGTGTCTCCGCCTCATTGATATTTTTAGGCCTTTACTCACGTATTCGCAGTCTAATCTCCGAGTCTTTGATTGAATCAATGTTGTGATCCAAAGCCAAGATGTTAATGAGAAGAATCAGCGGTTGGGTAAGCTTGCCGTGTCAACTTGCGGATAGACTGTGCCAATTCTGAGAAGGATTCATCTTACAAATTGTATTTTCGTGGGTGACATGACAAAAATTATATGCAGTAGAGCAAAAATCTATGCATTATAACAATGCAAATTTATATATCACTCTGCTTAGAGTCCTTAAACATTTCAAATGTGGAAGAAGAAGATGTGTAAACTTATAAAAAAGATTATGTCACCACTTGATACAAAGGCCAAGACACTGGATGCAGTTCAAGACTCCAACGCATCACAAGCTTAGAGAAAGTGTTTTCCAGAACAGTTAATTTGATTCTCTACTGACCTCACAGATCTTCGATGAAATTTAAATTCATAATTGCAATTTCTGTGTCAGATGTTATGATTTTATTTGATATATTTAACTATAACTACAAACAAAAGGTGTCTGAAATTAACATGAACACAGACTTCCAAAATGATGATTGCTTTTTTGTAAAATCATTTCATTTACGTTTCAACAGGGTGACACAATTAGTTTATACATGTAAAGTGAAATTAAAATGCGTGTTTTGACCAAATCAATATTTGTTTAATAATGTACTTTTCCAATTTTCCTAAAATGTCGCTGGATGTTCCAAATTTGAAAGCCATGCGTGGCTGTAAAATAATGGTTACAATAACACTGATTTCACTACATCGCTGCAGGTCGGGGATCGAGAAAAGAATTCACCTGCTGTTACCCACTGCATGTATCGTAAGGGGCGACTAATGTGGATTCCCGTTAGAATTATTAGCACGCATAAATGAAGCTTTATAATTTGGGATCTAAATAATTCTCTCTAATTTTAACGAGCTTTTCTTACCTTAAGTCTTTTAAAAAAGGTTGCTGTAATGCACTACTGCACCCATTGCAATTGTTATAACCAACTTTCAATTTCCCTCAGTCCTTAAAAATGGTAGTTGTTATTCTCCGGTACACATGCACGCTTACACAACATACATGGAGGCATGTCCTGTTGCCACTGCATGTATCGTAAGAGGCGACAAATGATGGAACACCCAGCAGAATTTTGGATTTGCTTTTGTTACCTCTACTTGGGGACACAAATGCGACCATTGGCATGAATCTATGGATGTCTTTATGATCAGGATCCTTCAAACCCTCTGATTGCAGAGAGAGAGAAACATAATTTCTACAGCTGGTGCGTATACTGTGCTTTGTCTCTCCCCTATACCTTTAACTCAGATTCTGCCCCTCGGTTCTGAATCTGGGGCCAGTAACTAGAAGCTCTCTTAGGCCTTAAGAATATCTTATCATTGTCTTAAGTACTAAGAGTGTAACTAGAAGGTATCTTACCTAAATATAAAAGTAAATATTAAGATTAACTGTTCATATCCTCTTAGCACCTACTTTACACATCCTTATCTTTCTCCGGTAACTAGAACCACTCTTAAACTCTAAGGTGTTCTTAAGACAATCTTAAACCTCTCTTTAGCGTTTAAGGGCGTAACCAGATGTTGGACTTACTGAAAGAAGACTCTCGTAGGCTACGAGAGCTTAAGACCGCCCCTAACACTCACTTAGTGCCCGATCTCAGGCGAGAAACCATGGCTTTGATTTTGATGAATTTGCATGCACTGTTGGACGGTAATGAAGCTATTCGTCACAGGTTATTCAGAGATCGCCATAACCCGTTAGACTATAAGAGTGACCAAGCCATAATAAACGATTACCGTTTGGACAGGGAGAGTATCTATGAACTTTGTGACTTGCTTCAAAATAATCTGACAAGGACAACCAACAGGAATATGGCTCTCCCAGTTTCTTTGCAAGCAATGATTGCCTTGCGGTATTATGCTAGTGGAAGTTACATGTCCGTTTTAGGAGACGCCCATGGTGTAAGCAAGATGACTGTATCTCGTGCCATCAGGGATGTGTCGCTCATCCTAGCAACCCAAGCTAGATCGTTCATAAAATTCCCTTTAACCAATCGGGAGCAAGCTAGGATAAAACAGGATTTCTTTGCGGTTCGAGCGTTTCCCAATGTTCTCGGAGCTGTAGATGGAAGCTTAATACCCATCCATACTCCATCAGAGGAAGAGCACTTATATGTTTGTAGAAAAGGGTTTCATGCACTGAACATACAGGGAATTCGCGACGCAAACTGCAAATTTCTCAATCTTGTGGCAAAGTGGCCGGGATCAACACACGATTCTCACATCTGGAACAACTGTGGCGTTTGCGGTGCTTTCCGAGTCTGGTCAAATATATAATGTCTATCTCCTCGGAGACAGTGGCTATGGTCTCAGACCTTGGCTTATGACACCAAAATTAGCACCAGCAACACGCGGTGATCGGAGGTATTATGTAGCTCACCGTGCAACTCGCTGTGTAATCGAAAGAACCTTTGGTATTTGGAAGATGAGGTTTAGGTGTCTCTAAGGATAATGCTATGAAGCAAGGATAGTTTGAAACTGTTTACTAGTATTACCACCGTAACAAGAGATCCCAGTGGGATACTGGCGCCCACCATTGAATGATCTTTATTGGGTCTATATAAGACTGATCAATCCTATACTTTTCTCATCTTTCATCTTAATCGTTTTCAAATAAGGGCAACTTGTATATAAAATCTGAGAAATATTCATCAAGATATTTCTGAGGAATAGCGATAACAAACTTCTAGTAATACTAGGGACCAAAGGAAACCTTCATCTCAACCTTGAGACATATGCTTCCAGTATTTCGACAGAACTTCGATAACAAACTTCAACTGTCAAAATAGAAAGGGCATAATTTATGATCAAGGAGCACCTACACGTCAAGTTTTAGAAATATCCTTCCAACACTTCTCAAGAATTGCGATAACACAGATTGTTTACGGACAGACGATGGACGGACGAACGACAGACGACGAACCATCGACGAAAGGCGATTCAAACAGACCACCATCTGTTGATGTTAGGCGTAAAAACATAAAGTCAGTCTGACAAAACCTTATTTAGGATAAGGTTTATATATTTATCTAATTTTTGTCTTCTACATCAGTATTTTTTTAAATGACAAAGTTTGACAACATGAAACTTTAAGTAACTTACAATAATGTACAAGAATATCACCAAAACTTAACCACTTATGTTAGGAATATGTGTGCCTAAGCGTTAATGGCGGAATGGTCGTACTTAAAATTTTGTAAAATCAACTGTAAAATAAAATTAGTATTTAACAAACATAGTGAAAAGATAATTGGAATTTTCTTGGATTACTTTTTCTAATAAGATCTAGGAGAGAGATTTTAATCAATTGTCAAGTTATTAAACTTTAATATGATAGTCAACTCATTGTCTTCGGCATGAAAATAAAAGAGGAAAAGTCATAGATCAGAGAAAATTTGAGATAAACGGCGGACGACTTCACTGTGGAATTCTTCTAATGACAAAATAGATCCAGATGATACCTGAATGGCTTCGGACACCGACAAAGGAATGTCGCATCCATAAAACGAATTGACAGATGATGGCGATGACATATGTGACGTTGGTGTGACCATTCGGGTACTACATAAACTTTCTTTATCTAGTGAAAACGTCGACATATCCTTGTCTGTAATGTCTGGTTTCATGTTAAACCAGTGTGATGGAATGTTTTCTCCGTAAATCTGTCTTCCACACTTTTCTTTTAACCTGCAATAATCAATACTAATCAACCGTTAAGTTCCACATATTGATTTAAATAAGTATAATTCAAGTTACTATGCATTTATACGTGTTTGTTTCATACTGTCCCTTTAAATGAAGGTGGAATGTTATTAAATTAAAGTTGTCACACTGTAGTGGTGAATCATTGCAAGCTATGTTTTGTTCTTATTTAAGGGAAACTTTTCCCATAAAAATAGTAAGTGTATAACAATGATCAAAATTTTAATGCAGGTGCAGTGTATTATATTTATACAGTATGTACTTACTTAAAGACATATAAAAGCCATTGGTGTATTCATCTCATCCTGTGGTAATTGACCACCTGTTGTAGTACACATGGTACCGGTAACATGGCATTGTAAAATATGGAGGATTTCTTCTTCACAACGCTGTCGTGATTTTTCTATAGCTGGTCGCTCCTGCTCTATTTTCAATCGTTCCTTTTCAATGCCTAATTTTTCCATTTCCAAAGAATAAATTTTTGACGTTTCTTCCTCATGTGAACCACGAACTGTTTTCCTTTTTTTACTGGAACTTTTACAGGCAGATGATTCAACATTTGGTTGACATACTGTTGGTGGGGAAGGAGACGATGTTTGCATGGCTGTAGCGTTGCCATCAGTATGTTTTTGTGTGATAGAATTAATTGATGCATCCCAAAGTTTTTCCGTTTCATATTCATAGATATCAACTGAATCCGTGTCTTTGTGTGTCTTAATAGGATCAGTATCTATATCATCTACTGACCTTTCAAACGTGTCAGACATCACTGTGTCAATTCCTTCGACAGCTGTTACTCCCAGAACAGACAAGACCTTTTCTTCTAGAGAGCTTAGTGAAGGCTCTGTTGTCTCTCCGCCTCCTGTCTTCTTTCTTTCTCTCTGGATCTTCGATGCCTTTCCTTTCACTGTGCTCGACCAGTCCTGCCACTTTTTTTTTACATCGTCCAATTCTCATGACGACTGTGATGACGAATTGATCTTTACAGTTATATGTCTCCATATTTTCTTTTTCTTCACATTTGTTATAGTATCGCTAAATTTCCCCATGAGGATATACCTATTTTTACTTACTTCGTCAACAAGTATCTCCAATTCCGACTGTGTAAAATTGGGCTTTCTTACCCGCTTAACATTGTTTGAAGCCATAATGTCGTACTGTTGTGTTGACGTTAAAACAAAACTAGAGTTAGAGTCGCATGGAGGCTTTACTTTATTATGCATTTCTACATGCTATTAAAGCGTATCCATGATTTTGAGAAAAAGTAGTCAAAGAAACAACGTAATGATTCCGGATTTACTTCACCCCTTGGAAAGTATTACCCTTAGCAAAGAGTACCCTTAAGTGTGTGTTAAGGGCGTGATAAGAGGGGTTTTCGGTTACACTCTTAAACAAAACTTTGCGTCACCTTATCGTTCCCTTATTTTCCATCTTAAGAGCAATATTCTAGTTACTGGCCCCTGATTAGGAAGTAAATGTAATTTGTCATCAGACCCTATACCTTGTGCTATACACACCCTCAGGACATTTCAACCCAGTGTCTCCTGTGCTTGCTATAGGGTTCATATAGGTTTATTTGTAGAATAGTCAAATTTGGACACTTACATATTGAATTGTTTTTAAATAAATGTTTTGTTAGAATTCAGATTTGCATTCCTGTAACTGTACATTGTTACCCATCATGAATGAGACAATACATATATTAAGTACATATTGTTTTATTTACAATACATGTAGATATTAGATACATTATGCTTTATAGTTATTGTACAGTACTATTTTTTATGAAAGTTACTGCTTAAATAATTTTTTAAATATATGAAAAGGTTACATCTAATGTTTTATTGATTTATTGTGTGTAATTGAGCAGTCGGGAGGGGAGAAAATCATAGTTGGTATACACTGATGAAAAGGCCAGACATAGCATGATAACGAAAATTACCTTGTGCACTGTAGTTAACTAGTGCACATCGATGTGAACTCCAGTTCACTTCAGTGTTTTACAAGAAAACGTTCGTCCTTAAATGACCTTAGCTGTTAAAAGGACGTTAAGCAAAATTAAACCAAACTAAAACAATCTTCCATATTGATTATTTTCTTTTTATGATAATTTCGAAGAAGACACACTATACATGAAACTTAATATATTTAAAATATTTGACAATATACTCCTGTTTACACGATAGATTCACACCCAGCAGAGCGGTTTGGAAAAGATTTGGTAAATATGCCAATCACTTATCTAAATGAAGCTTTTGACGTCATTTCTGCTTCCGCAAATCTTGTTTTTAAATCTCTGCACACTTTCGGCGCGAATTTATAGACTTTCTTTGAAACGTCTTACTCCGCAGATGTTACGCGTAACATTAGTTTTTGTGACGTGTTCGAGGTTGTTTAGGTGAAACAGAACTATTCATGTTGTGTTATACTATTCATAAATAGCATAAGACGAACGAGCTTGAAAAAACGTTTTCTGTGGTATATAATATGACATCGAGTTCTGAAAACTGAATAATACAGCGATACTTATAGCGGGCGCCAAGGGGTGTCACTAACATCACGCGTAACGTCACACAGCAGATTAAATACTTATTTCAAGAAAAGTTTGGATTTAGTTTCTCGAGCTCACCGTTTAGTATTCATAACTAGTTGCGAATATATGAATTCATGCTCTTTCCTTTTTCGTCCAAGTTTCGCAAAACTGCAGTTAACATTTAACGACTTTCAGTCATCTGGTACTTCATGTAGATGATCATAAAGTTGCCGCGTCGATTGTAGCGAAAGGAGATACTGTTGGATGCCGGATGCCCAATGATGCGTCAACATTCTCCGCAGAAGTCCATGCTATTTATCTCGGCCTTTAGAACATTGAATCAAATGATGTACCGCAATCAGTTATTTATTCTGATTCTCTATCTGTTCTACAGAACCTTCGCAACAAATATTTGAAGAATATCTTCATTCGAAAAATCTTAACATTATTATATAACATTACTTCAAAATGTCGTATAACCTTTTGCTGTGTTCCCGGACATGTGGAGATACCAGGTAATGAAAAGGCAGATGTGTCGCGAAAGGACCACTTATACTACCATCTGAACATTTCAAGCTTCATTGTACTGATTTTAAATCAGTAATTACAACATCTATAAGATTACAGTGGCAAAATAATTGGAATCAATGCGTAGATAACAAATTACATTTTATTAAATCTGAAATCGGTGAATGGCATCCTAGCTACAGAGAGGCACCGAAACGAGGTTGTCATTGCCTGTCTCTCGGTGGGTTATTCATATATCTACCATTCTTATTTGTTAAAACGTTAAAGACTCAACGCAAAGTCCAGACTCAACGCAAAGCGTGTCAGGAACCATTTACAGTAAAGGACTTGTTACTAGATTGTGTTGACTCGAGAAAATTTCTATAAAGACATCTCTTTTCGAAAACGTAACTGTCTCTTCAATTTTTTTTTAATAAAATTTGAGTCATCATAGCCACTTTCAATATTTGAATGGATGTTTGTCTTTCACCTCTGAGTTTGTTTGATGTTTTTATTTTGCATTTGTTTTTGTCGACCATTTGTTGACCCTAATGACCTATCCTGTGTTGATTAGCCGTTCAGCATTTTTAATAATTATAATCATGAAGACAACACTTGTTGGCTACTAGTAATCGATAAGATATAGTTAAATAATACTGGGTGCTAGGCTTCAAAACATAATTTGTAAAATATAACACCCGCATAGCACGCGAAATATAACCTATAGTGAATGAATCAATACGAATCTGTGTTTTCGACCACATTATTATGTTGTTTATTGTAATTACAAAACTGTTTTCAATTTTCGACAAAAATGAAGCTTTAAGCTTGATTTGTGACTTACTGAATCAAACTATTGCAACTTCTTTAAAAAAGGTCAATGCCTTCTTTTTTTCTCTCCAAGTTTTCTTTTGTCTTCTATCTCTTTGGTCCTTTTTTCTTTTATCAGATCTTCTGATGTTTTAAGCCTCTGTCCAGTAGTGCGTTTCCCTTTCTGTGCCTGAAGGCGTCGAGGTTGATTCCATCGTTCCAGGCTCCGTTGCACGTTTTGGCCATTTTGCTGGCAGGTGGTGTCATTATGGTAGTAGACTAGAGAGGATCCTCCTGTTTGAAGCTGGATATGTTTACATGGGAAGTTACTGCAACTATCTCTTCCGACTGAGAAGCTTCTGCAGTCATGCATTGGATATGGTTTCAGCGAGGGTCGGGGATGTCCACAGTTTGTCAAGTGCAATCTGCGAGAGCAGCTGTACATTTGTTAACTCTTTGACACTCACTTCCGGCTAACAAGGTACATGCATAACCGGCGCATCATTTTCGTCATTAACGATGGGTACGGTACGGATGATGCCATATTCTCGTTATTCACAATATGGTGTTAGCAATGATGGTGCCAAGGTCTCCTGTGGTATAGCATTCTGGTTAAGGGGGTATATTCAACATGCCTTAAATCTTTGTTTAATATTTTCTGTGCTGAAAGCGGTATCATATGCTTTTTTGATTGGTTTGGTTTGTGTTTAGTATTGTTAAACTCCCTATCAACAGCTATGGTCATTTAAGGACGGCCTCCCCTGTGTGCAAGATGCATGCGTAGTGTATGCGTGTGTGTTTTGTGAGTCTGCAAACGTTCTATCGACCAATCGACGAGCCAGATACAGTGAGTGACACGCTGAAACAACCGTTCGGTTTATAGGCGTGTTCTTTTTGAACACGACTTGTTGACGCCGTAACGATTTGATTGTAATTATTAAGTTTAGAAAGGCAAATCGTTAGTCCAGAGATAGCAGTGTATACACCTCTGGTTATTCTGATATTGATTTTTGTTATACAATGTACACGTATATACGTCAAGTACAATGTACATGTTCTTGGTTGATTTAGAAAATACTAGTACCTTCCCCCATTAACCCTCCCCTGGGTCTACTGTGTTCCCTACACCAACAGCTAAGCCATTTTCTTTTCAACATGATATTTACCTGATCATGAAAATATGGGCAATAATCACCCACTGACTATTCTCTTGTAGTCACATGGGATTCTGGTGGGCTGTACCTAATCTTTGCCAACTTGTGCGAATGGAATTACTCTCTTGTCAATTAATCCATAGTCTTTCCAATAGATATACAGATAAATCAATACACACTTGCAGGTAAGACACTGGCCGTCCCTTTATCAGGAAATGACAGCCTCAATTCTGTATCATAACAGTGACTTTGCCTTCCTACCAAGGTAATTTAACATTCTGCTTGGAATTATTTAATTCTAGTGCAAAAAAAGTACAGAAGAACCTTAATGTTCATCAAATTGTAAACTTAGAAATTTATTTTGCATTAATGAAAGGCATCAACTGTTTAAAATCAATCTAATTAAGCTTGGTTATCTCCATGGTAACAATCTTTACCTGAATATTTGTCCTTCTTTTTGACTGGTACATGATTCCATAGTTGTGTGTAACACTACCCAATCCTCTAAAATGGTTTTCAAAAGGGCCGGTTTCCAAAACGGCCCCTTCTCTGATTCAAATTTCCTGTTGGTGGTGCATTGCCCATGCCGTTGTGGTCACAAATCTATAAAGTATAAAGATTTAGGTCACTTGGTTTGTTTTTTATGGCTCCTCAAAGTTGTACCTTTCAGAAGCTGTCTAAGTGTTGATAAAATGTGCATGTTATGTAAAATATTAATGAAAATCTAATCAAATGATGGTCACCGTAAAGAATACATTCATGGCATGATTGTGACAAAAAA
>NW_018406089.1:2089081-2089187 GCF_002113885.1 Mizuhopecten yessoensis
AAACAAAATCAAACAAACAAACGTATAATGTGACCGGGTGGGTGTCTTCGGCAGTATTTTTCAGTGAGGTAGCACTATAAAGTCGGCATCAGTTCCGCGCTATCAC
>NW_018406089.1:2089305-2108509 GCF_002113885.1 Mizuhopecten yessoensis
TTCTCTGATTCAAATTTCCTGTTGGTGGTGCATTGCCCATGCCGTTGTGGTCACAAATCTATAAAGTATAAAGATTTAGGTCACTTGGTTTGTTTTTTATGGCTCCTCAAAGTTGTACCTTTCAGAAGCTGTCTAAGTGTTGATAAAATGTGCATGTTATGTAAAATATTAATGAAAATCTAATCAAATGATGGTCACCGTAAAGAATACATTCATGGCATGATTGTGACAAAAAATCATGTTTCCATCGCGCCATTTGGCTGTTTTATGGAAGAAACAATCTCAAAAATGCCATTTTCGATGATAACATTTTAGACACAAAAACTGTGTTTTTTAGAGAATACACCCTTTTATGGGCGTTGGATGCAAACCAATTTTTATCCTATTAAACAGTACGTAATATGCTATTGATGAGAGGAAAAATCATCAAAATGTAAGTGGTGGAACATTTTCAAATGTTGGGTTGAATTAGCCTATGGTTGAATTGCCGATTTTCGACTTTCTTTAGATAATTAACAAAAAAACGAGAGTATTTGCTCGGTATGTTGAGAATATGTACACAGATATGAAAAAAAGTGAGAGAAACACTTTTTCATAAAAAAAATCCAAGATGGCTACTTCACAAGTCCCCGTGGTTGAAGACATTGGCTGACAAATAGACAGAACAACAAACAAAACGTGTTCCTTATGATTTTGGTTGGTTTTCGCATTTACGGGAGTGTTCATAGCTACGGGCGATTGTATAATACCTATATTTATAAGTTTGGTTAGTCACATGGTAACGGGGATCTTTCATATCGAGCCCCAAACATACTTTCGACATATGCACTCCGTTGCCGCATGGAAAACTATTTCAAGTTTTGTCGGAATTTCTTTACCTGTGGTTGTAATGGTCGAGGGTTTTCCAGCGTCCTGTAATACCCAAGGTAGTACAAGATACTGGAGATGTGCGCACACATTCCCATCGTTCTCTCTCCAACTGGGCACTGGCAGTAGTAGTCCTTTATTGGGGCCTCAACATCGGGTGAAACGGTGAACCGTATCCAAACGTTATATTTCGTTTGGCTTTTGTGTCGAGAATGTATTTGACATCGGAGAAGGTCTGGGGAGTGCTGGTAAAGCCACACCTCATAGTCTCCGTCATCACTTAAATGTTCGGCGATGTAACCAGGAGCCAGAGATATCTGATACGTTCCACACGTAATGGTTCTCAAGTAATCAAGATCGAGACGGGGAAACAGTACGGAAGATGCATCCATCTTGACAAACTCGGACCTTGCCCGTCTAGATAGATCCGGATCTGTCTTGACTCTCTGAGCTAAACCATTCGGTGTTGTCAAACGGTCCTTCATACGTTCAGCCATTAGCCTATCTTTGGCATCTCTCTCTGGAGATCTCTGGTAGATCGGTCCTCTAATACCATTCAGACAGGCTGTGACGGTTCGAAGCAAAGCCTCGATGACATTGATAAAGCTGTTAGACACCAATTGCGTTCGGAAGAACGTCCAGTGTTTCAGACGACCATGATAGGATTCCACAATCCACCTCGATTTGGTGATAGTTCTGTCAAGATTTGTTTGGACGTCAGAATGTTGACTTTGACCGGGTTTCAGGTATGACGGCATGCTAGCATTGAGGCCAGAGGCTTCGAGAACTGGTAGGACATCTCTAAAACCTCGGTCAACGACAACGTTGTCGTCTGGTTGTAGCCAAGTAACTAGCTTGTCCATGACATTTTTAGCTCACCTGGCCCGCAGGTTTTAAATTGAAAAATAAAATACCAGGTGAGCTATTAAGGCCCCTGGGCCTCTTGTTTGTTTGTGGTACATGGATCCTTAATGACAGTGACATATTGGAGGTGGAGACTCTAATTGTTTGTCTGTGGTACGTGAATCCTTAATGACTGTGACATATTGGAGGAGGAGCCTCTAATTGTTTGTCTGTTGTATATGGATCCTTAATGACCCTGACACATTGGAGGTGGAGCCTTTAGTTGTTTGTCTATGGTACATGGATCCTTAATGACCGTGACATATTGGAGGTGGAGCCTCTAATTGTTTGTCTGTGGTACGTGAATCCTTAATGACTGTGACATATTGGAGGTGGAGCCTCTAATTGTTTGTCTGTGGTACATGTATCCTTAATGACCCTGACACATGTCTGTGGTACATGGATCCTTAATGCCCCTGACACATTGGAGGAAGACACTCTAGTTGTTTGTCCGTGGTACCTGGATCCTTAATGACCGTGACACATTGGAGGGGGAGCCTCTAATCGTTTGTCTGTGGTACATGGATTCTTAATGACCCTGACACATTGGGGTAGGAGCCTCTAGTTGTTTGTCCGTGGTACCTGGATCCTTAATGACCGTGACACATTTGAGGTGGAGCCTCTAGTTGTTTGTCCGTGGTACCTGGATCCTTAATGACCGTGACACATTGGAGGTGGAGCCTCTAGTGACCCTGACACATTGGAGGTGGAGCCTCTAATTGTTTTGTCTGTGAAGAATCGATCATTAATGACCCTGACACATTGGAGTAGGAGCCTCTAGTTGTTTGTCTGTAGTACATGGATTCTTAATGACCCTGACACATTGGAGGTGGAGCCTCTAGTTGTTTGTCTGTGGTACGTGGATCCTTAATGACAGTGACATATTGGAGGGGGAGCCTCTAATTGTTTGTCTGTGGTACGTGGATCCTTAATGACCGTGACATATTGGAGGTGGAGCCTCTAATTGTTTGTCTATGGTATGTTGATCCTAATGACCCTGGCACATTGAAGGTGGAGCCTCTAATTGTTTGTCTTTGGTACATGGATCCTTAATGACCCTGACACATCTGGAGGTGGAGCTTCTTATTTTTTGTCTGTGGAACATGGATCCTTAATGACCCTGACACATTGGAGGAAGAGCCTCTAGTTGTTTGTCCGTGGTACCTGGATCCTTAATGATCCTGACATATTGGAGGTGGAGCCTCTAATTGTTTGTCTGTGGTACGTGGATCCTTAATGACAGTGACATATTGAAGGTGGAGCCTCTAATTGTTTGTCTTTGGTACATGGATCCTTAATGACCCTGACACATTTGGAGGTGGAGCTTCTTATTTTTTGTCTGTGGTACATGGATCCTTAATGACCCTGACACATTGGAGGTGGAGCCTCGTATTGTTTTGTCTGTGAAGCAACGATCATTCATGACCCTGACACATTGGAGTAGGAGCCTCTAGTTGTTTGTCTGTGGTACATGGATTCTTAATGACCCGGACACATTTAGAGGTGGAGCTTCTAATTGTTTGTCTATGGTATGTGGATCCTTAATGACCCTGACACATTTGGAGGTGGGGCCTCTAGTTGTTTGTCTGTGGTACGTGGATCCTTAATGACCTTGACACATTGGAGGTGGAGCTTCTAATTGTTTGTCTGTGGTACATGGATCCTTAATGACCCTGAAACATTGGAGATGTAATCTGTAGTTATTTGTCTGTGGTACATGGATCCTTAATGACCCTGTCACATTGGAGGTGGAGCCTCTAGTTGTTTGTCTATGGTATGTGGATCCTTAATGACCCTGACACATTTGGAGGTGTAGCTTCTTATTGTTTGTCTGTGGTACATGGATCCTTAATGACCCTGACACATTGGAGGAAGAGCCTCTTGTTTTTTGTCTGTGGTACATGGATCCTTAATGACCCTGACACATTGGAGGTGGAGCCTCTAGTTGTTTGTCTGAGGTACATGGATCCTTAATGACCCTGACACAATGGAGGTGGAGCCTCTAATTGTTTGTCTATGGTATGTTGATCCTAATGACCCTGGCACATTGAAGGTGGAGCCTCTAATTGTTTGTCTGTGGTACATGGATCCTTAATAACCCTGAAACATTGGAGGTGGAGCCTCTAATTGTTTGTCTGTGGTACGTGGATCCTTAATGACCCTGACACATTGGAGGTGGAGCCTCTAATTGTTTTGTCTGTGGTACATAGATCCTTAATGACCCTGACACATTGGAGGTGGAGCCTCTACTTGCTTGTCTGTGGTATGTTGATCCTAATGACCCTGGCACATTGGAGGTGGAGCCTCTAATTGTTTGTCTGTGGTACGTGGATCCTTAATGACACTGACACTTTGAAGGTGTAGCCTCTAATTGTTTGTCTGTGCTACGTTGATCCTTAATGACCCTGACACATTAGAGGTGGAGCCTCAGATTGTTTGTCTGTGGTACATGGATCCTTAATGACCCTGACACATTTGGAGTAGGAGCCTCTAGTTGTTTGTCTGTGGTTCGTGGATGCTTAATGACCCTGACACATTGGAGGTGGAGCCTCAGATTGTTTGTCTGTGGTCCATGGATCCTTAATGACCCTGACACATTGGAGGTGGAGACTCCAGCTGTTTGTCTGTGGTACGTGGATCCTTAATGACCCTGACACATTTGGAGGTGGAGCCTCTAGTTGTTTGTCTGTGGTTCGTGGATCCTTAATGACCCTGACACATTGGAGGTGGAGCTTCTAATTGTTTGTCTGTGGTACAGGGATCCTTAATGACCCTGACCCATTGGAGGTGGAGCCTCTAGTTGTTTGTCCGTGGTACATGGATCCTTAATGACCCTGACACATTTGGAGGTGGAGCCTCTAGTTGTTCGTCTGTGGTTCGTGGATCCTTAATGACCCTGACACATTGGAGGGGGAGCTTCTAATTGTTTGTCTGTGGTACATGGATCCTTAATGACCCTGACACATTGGAGGGGGAGCCTCTAGTTGTTTGTCTATTATACGTGGATCCTTAATGACCCTGACACATTGGAGTTAGAGCCTCTAATTGTTTGTCTTGGGTACGTGGATCCTTAATGACCCTGATACACTGTACCTTGGAGGTGGAGCCTCAGATTGTTTGCTGCCCTGCAGGTAGGGCGTAAGAATTGTACCTGCTGCCCCCAATTGCATGATCGTAAGAGGCGACTAAATTTGGGACCTTATCTCTTCTCTCCTTTCTAAATAACTTTCTTTTTCCTAATGTCTCCCTTGACAATGCCTCACTTTTGGCCATTTGTTGAGCGTTCGCCCCTGTGAGGAAGGCTTTGGGTTCTGTCCCCTGGCCGAGACATACCAAAGTCTTTAAAAATGGTAGTTTCTACTCCTGCTTAACGCTCAGCAAATTAGGAGTGGGACGACTGGTTCGCCCGTTGTCAGTATAATGTGACCGGGTGGGGCGTCCTGCTGGGTGTCTTCGGCAGTATGTTTCAGTGAGGTAGCACTATAAAGTCGGCATCAGTTCCGCGCTATTACAAGAAGACAAACACGAACATATCGCAGCCTCCCAAAATACACACACATACACTACACGCATGCATCTTGCACACAGGGGAGGCCGTCCTTAAATGACCGTAGCTGTTAATAGGACGTTAAACAAAATCAAACAAACAAACTCAGATTGTTTGTCTGTGGTACATGGATCCTTAATGACCCCGACACATTGGAGTTGGAGCCTCTAATTGTTTGTCTGTCGTACGTGTATCCCTAATGACCCTGACACATTTGGAGGTGGAGCCTCTAATTGTTTTGTCTGTGGTTCATCAATCCTTAATGACCCTGACACATTGGAGGTGGAGCCTCAGATTGTTTGTCTTTCTGTCAGTCCATCTATATATCCTTCCGTACAACGTCTTTGTTTAAACTTTGTATTTGGTTCCGTTACTCCTGTATTGATTTATATAAGTCAAACTGTCACAAAACTTCAAATGTGGAGGCAATGTGAGGAGTATTACACCATTAAATGTCATGGTGACTGATAGTCTCTGCTTCACTGACTTTGGTCAGACTTTGTGTTTAGTTTCTGGTTAAAATTTGTGCTCAGAGTTCCATTTTCATTAAAGTGGAAGCAGGCACAGTTATGATTTGCAAGTATATTTCTAGTTGACTGACCTAAGGTTTCTTTTATGAAACTGATTTGTTAATGTCCTGATTATAGGTGGATGCTGGGATTGGCTGGAATTCCATCAGCAATACAGTTTATAGGTTTCATGTTCCTTCCGGAGAGTCCGAGATGGCTTGTTAAGAAAAAGAAAGTAGAAGAGGCTACCAAGGTTCTCCAGTTTATCCGTGGTAGTAAAAACGTAGGACAGGAGATCAAGTCCATACAACAAAGCTGTGAGGAGGACGACGAAATCGCACGTGCTCAAGGTCATTTAATTTCTTGCTTTTTGAAGTAATGATCAACTGCAAATGGCACCAGATTACAGTACATGTAATACAAATTTGCAGATTTTTAGCTCACCTGGCACGAAGTGCTAAGTGAGCTTATGCCGTGGTGCGGCGTCCGTCTGTCCGTCCGTCCGTCAACTTTTCCTTTAAACGACTTCTTCTGAAGAACGGACAGGCCTAGAGTCATGATATTTGGCTGAAAGCTTTGTTGGTAGGAGCCCTACAAAGTTTGAGAACGAAAATGACCTTGACCTGTTTTCAAGGTCACAGGGGTCAAATATGTCAAAAACTTCAAACGACTTCTTCTAAAGAACTAAAAGGTATAGAATCTTCATATTTGGCTGATGGCTTCCTGGGATAGAGCCCAACAAAGTTTGAGAATGAAAATGACCTTGACCTACTTTCAAGGTCACAGGGGTCAAATGTGTCAAACACTTCAAACGACTTCTTCTGAAGAACTGAAAGGTATAGAATCTTTATATTTGGCTGGTGGCTTCCTGGGATAGAGACCAACAAAGTTTGAGAATGAAAATTAGTTTGACCTACTTTCAAGGTCACAGGGGTCAAATATGTCAAAAACTTCAAACGACTTCTTCTGAAGAATTAAAAGGTATAGAATCTTCATATTTGGCTGATGGCTTCCTTGGATGGAGCCCAACAAAGTTTGAGAATGAAAATTACCTTGACCTTCTTTCAAGGTCACAGGGGTCAAATGTGTCAAACACTTCAAACGACTTCTTCTGAAGAACTGAAAGGTATATAATCTTTATATTTGGCTGGTGGCTTCCTGGGATAGAGCCCAACAAAGTTTGAGAATGAAAACTAGTTTGACCTACTTTCAAGGTCACAGGGGTCATATATGTCAAAAGCTTCAAATGACTTCTTCTGAAGAACTGAAAGGTATAGAATCTTTATTTTTGATTGATGGCTTCCTTGGATAGAGCCCGACAAAGTTTGAGAATGAAAATGACCTTGACCTTCTTTCAAGGTCACAGGAGTCAAATGTGTCAGACACTTCAAACGACTTCTTCTGAAGAACTGAAAGGTATATAATCTCTATATTTGGCTTGTAGCTTCCTAGGAAAGAGCCGAACAAAGTTTGAGAATGAAAATGACCTTGACCTTCTTTTAAGGTCACATGAGGCAGATATGTCAAACACTTTAAACGACTTCTTCTGAAGAACTGGTAGTTATAAAATCTTAATATTTGGCAGGTGGCTTCCTGGGAAAGAGCCAAACAAAGTTTGCGAATGAAAATGACCTTGACCTACTTTCAAGGTCACAGCGTTCAAATATGTCAAACAGTTCAAACAGCTTCTTCTGAAGAATTAAAAGGCATAAAATTATAATATTTGGCTGGTGACTTCCCGGGATAGAGCTCACCAAAGTTTGCAAATGAAAATGACCTCAACCTACTTTAGAGGTCACAGAGGTCAACAACATTTTAATGGATTTGTTCTTGAGAACTAAAAGGAATGGATTCATAAGATTTGGCTGGTAGCTTTTTGGAATAGAGCTAACCAATTTGAGAAGGAAAATGACATTGACCTACTTACAAGATCACAGGGAAAAGTATGTCAAGCAACTTCTGAAGAAGAATCAAAAAGCATAGAATCTTATAATAATATTTTGCTGGTAGTTTCAACAGATGGAGCCAACAAAGTTTGCGAGGGAAATATTTTTAGTGCAATGTAATATTTAATGAGAATAGTTTGCTATGACTGCTTAAATATTCAGGTGAGCGATACAGGCCCTCTTGGGCCTCTTGTATTCAAGGTCACAGGGGTAAATTGTCTTAAAAAAAATTAAACAACCTCTTCTGAATAACCAAAATGCCCAGGGTGATGATATTTGGCCAGTAGCATGCTGAGATGAAGGGCCACAAAGTTTGTTCAAATGAATTACCTTTACCCATATTCAAGGTCACAAGGGTCAAATATGTTAAAAACTTCAAACAACTGCTTCTCATTAACCAAAATGCCCAGGGTGATGATATTTGGCCAGTAGCATGCTGGGGTAAAGGGCTATCAAGGTTGTTCAAATGAATGACCTTCACCCATGTTTAAGGTCACAGGGGTAAAATATGTTAAAAACTTTAAACAACTTCTTCTGAGTAACCAAAATGCCCAGAGTGATAATATTTAGTCAGTAGCATACTAGGAGCAAGGGCTACCAAGTTTGTTTAAATGGATGACCTTGAATCATATTCAAAGTCACAAGGAGCAAATATGTTCAAAAAAATTTAACAACTTGTACTGAATAACCAAAAGACTCAGAATGTTGATATTTAGTCAGTAGCATGCTGGGATCAAGGACTACTAGGCTTGTGAAAGTGAATGACTTTGACTAATATTCAAGGTCACAGGGGTCAAATTTGTTTAAAATCTTTAAACGACCTCTTCTGAATACCCATGGGTCCCAGGATGTTGATACTTTGCAAATTGCATCCCGAGATGAAAGGCTATAAAATTTGTTCAACATAATGACTTAATTTGCCTGTAGCTTTATTTTAGATCACTTTTAATGTTACAAGTGTGAGATTTTATACCAGGTGAGCGATGCAGGCCCATTGGGCCTCTTGTTACATCTTTCTGTGCTTAATATTTTTTGGGTATCAATTTCCATTTTGAGAAAGAATTCATTAACTGTAGTGTTCTAAAAATTGTTCTACATTTATTGGAGTAGCCAGCCAAAATGTAGTATTTATAAAATTTTGTACTAGCGCGCTGTTTTGAGATTCAGAATGATTTCTAAAGATCCTTCATGACAGACTGTTATTGCTTTTAAAAAGAAAATCTGTTTACAGCTTTTCCAGCAGCTCAGCGGAATCAACACGGTCATGTAGGTTTCACTAAATCTACATTGTCCTGTAGCTTTCACTAATTCAACACAATTGTGTAGTTTCACTAATTCAACACTATCGTGTAGGTTTCACTAAATCAATTTTTGTGTAGGTTTCACTAAATCAACACTATCGTGTAGGTTTCACTAAATCAACTGACGTGTAGGTTTCACTAAATCAACTGTCGTGTAGGTTTCTCTAAATCAACTGTCGTGTAGGTTTCACTTAATCAACTGTCGTGTACGTTTCACTAAATCAACACTATCTGTACGTTTCACTAAATCAACACTATCATGTAGGTTTCACTAAATCAACTGTCGTGTAGGTTTCAATAAATCAACTGTCGTGTAGGTATCACAAATCAACACTATTGTGCAGGTTTCGCTAAATCAACACCATTGTGTAGGTGTCTCTAAATCAACACCATCGCGTAGGTTTTACTGAATCAACACAATCACATAGGTATCTTTAAATCAACACCATCGTGTAAGTTTCGCTAAATTAACGACATCATGTAGGTTTTATTGAACCAACCCCATCGTGTAGGTGTCTCTAAATCAACACTATTGTGTAGGTGTCACTAAATCAACACTGTCGTGTAGGTTTCACTAAATCAACCCTATTGTTTAGATTTCACTTAATCAACACTATCATGTACGTTTCACTAAATCAACACTGTCATTTAGGTTTCACTAAATCAACCCTATTGTGTAGGTTTCACTTAATCAACACTATCATGTACGTTTCACGAAATCAACACTGTCATTTAGGTTTCACTAAATCAACCCTATTGTTTAGATTTCACTTAATCAACCCTATCATGTACGTTTCACTAAATCAACACTATCATGTACGTTTCACTAAATCAACACTATCATGTACGTTTCACTAAATCAACACTGTCATTTAGGTTTCACTAAATCAACACTATTGTGTAGGTTTCACTTAATCAACACTATCATGTACGTTTCACTAAATCAACACTATCGTGGTTTCACAAAATCAACACTATCATGTAGATTTCACATAATCAACACTATTGTGTAGGTTTCACTAAATCAACACTATCATGTACGTTTCACTAAATCAACACTATTGTGTAGGTTTCACATAATCAACACTATCGTGTAGGTTTTACTAAATCAACACTATCATGTAGATTTCACATAATCAACACTATCGTGTAGGTTTTACTGAATCAACATTTTCGTGTAGGTTTGACTAAATCTACACTACTGTGTAGGTTTCACTGAATCAACACTTTCATGTAGGTTTCACTAAATCAACACTATCGTGTAGGTTTCACTAAATCAACACTGTTGTGTAGGTTTTGTTAAATCAACACTACTGTGTAGGTTTCACTGAATCAACACTTTCATGTAGGTTTCACTAAATCAACACTATCGTGTAGGTTTCACTAAATCTACATTACTGTGTAGGTTTCACTGAATCAACACTTTCATGTAGGTTTCACTAAACCTACACGATAGTGTTGAGTCAGTGAAACGTACACGAAAGTGTTGATTAAGTGAAACCTTTACGATAGGGGTGATTTAGTGAAACCTACATTAAAGTGTTGATTCAGTGAAACATACACGAAAGTGTTGATTCAGTGAACCCTACCCGATAGTGTTGATTTAGTGAAGCCTACAGGATAGTGTTGATTCAGTGAAACCTCCACGATAGTGTTGATTTAGTGATACCTTTACGATAGTGTTGATTTGGTGAAACCTACATGATAGTGGTGATTCAGTGAAATCTACACAATAGTGTAGATTTCACATAATCAACACTATTGTGTAGATTTCACTGAATCAACACTATCATGTAGGTTTCACTAAATCAACACTATCGTAAAGGTTTCACTAAATCAACACTATTGTAAAGGTTTCACTAAATCAACACTATCGTAAAGGTTTCACTTAATCAACACTTTCGTGTACGTTTCACTGAATCAACACTATCGTGTAGGTTTCACAGAATCAACACTATCGTGTAGGTTTCACTGAATCAACACTATCATGTAGGTTTTACTGAATCAACACCATCGCGTAGGTGTCTCTAAATCTAAAGACAACAGTCATGTTAGTTTAGCAGAAAAAACACTCTTATGCAGATTTCACAAAATCAACAATGTGATGTTGGTCTCACAGAATCAGCACTTTACATTTCCAAGAATATCATAAGTCTGGACGGGCAGTTTACATTACCAAAATTTAATGATCATAACTGTCACTAGATAAGATACTATATGTCAAAGGGCTGTTGCATTCGTGCAAATGAATGACCTTGGCTCACTTTCAAGGTCAGAGGGGTTAAACGTATGATAAAAGATCTAGCTTTTTCTATAGAGTGAAGGCATTCTTGCTGCAAATTAATGTTTTCTCCAGAGACTGGGATTATATGCTCCCTCAAATTTGAAATTCTGCGTATATGACATTTTTAATGCCCCTTTTTATCAAACAACGAGAAAACACTAAAACTTGCTCAGGTGATAGCTATGAAATTGGTCAGATGATCATGAATTACCTGTACCGGGTATATGCAGTTTCAAGGTCACAAGTGTTCAATGAAGGCCTGTTGGGCTCTTGTTGAGTATGGGAGTTTTGAGGTCAAAGTCAAAAGAGAGCTCTTAAATTGAGCCAATTGCAATGTGGATAATTTAGTTATATCAATATTGTGTAGCATGGATTTTTTTCAGAAGTTTATCGCTTGTTGCCAATCAAAACCATTTCAAAATAATGATAATTAATATCACACAACATCACTGTTGATTTACAAAAAGGATTTTATTTTGAGAAGAGGAAGTAACATCAATTGTTGCAGGTACTACAGTGCCACTATAGTGAAGATGACTGGAGTAAGGGATGAATCAACAGCCATCTGGATTTCTGCAGGAACAGCTGGTGTCAACTTTGTATTTACCTTGGTAGGTCTATGGCTGGTGGAGAGAATTGGGCGACGCCCACTTATCCTCGGAAGTTTATATGGTATGTATATTACGCATCAAGGTATTATAAATAACTTGTGAAGAGTATAAGATTTCAGTCAAAACTAAATGCATGATCACCATGGTAATATAGATAGAGGAAACTTACATCACTCCCAAAAGCTAATTTGTAGGGAATGAAAAATGTAAAATTCTATATAAAAATTCTTTTTTTTTGTGAAGTGGCAGAACCATTATGTAGTTGTGCCCCCCTGTAATAATTTCATGTTTCGAACCTTTTTAAGAGATTTCTGCTTCTTGACATAAATATATTGACAAAGCATTGTCCGTCTATGCATGCTCATTTTTGAATAGATTTCTTTGAAACATTTTGTGTATTGGCAGTACCATGCAGAGGTGCCACAACCCTTCTTCTTTCAGTGTAATCCTTACGATTTAACATATAAAATATGCCTTACATTTTTGCCTATTCACTGTGCAATTTTAATTTTGTCTTATTTCTGTCCATTCCTGAATGTTCTGCTTGTGTCCACATTGTTAACTATAATATCCTGATTGCAGTCATCTCGGTGTTTCGAATAAGCCTAGAAACTGAAGCATATATGTGACTGTGATCACACTTCCTCTTTCTTAAGCGAGAAAATGGCGGGAAAATGTGTTCTCGATGAGAGAGATAAAATTGACAGTTTAGGTAGCCCACCCTAAAAAATCAAAAAGCAATGGGATCAAAAATTTAAACCAGAATGCTGGCCTAGAGTTATGTCCCTTCGTCACCTGTCTGTGTTGTAGGTGTATTTCTCAGTCTGGTGTTGCTGGCTGTGGGATTCCAGTTGATGGCCTCCAACTCCCCTCCTGTCTCTGTCCACACCGATTACAATTCCACATCACCGTGCTTCTCCCACAAGTAACAAACCAAATCAGACTCGATGAATGCTGAGAACAGACCTTTTTATTAACACTTTTTAGGATATTTGTACAAAAGTAATCAATGCTAAAAACAAACAGTTTGAATATGAGGATCTCTGATAATGGTGACAAATGGTAAAAGTTAGAGTTAGCTTACCTACCCGAAGGGCAAGTGAGCTTATGCCATGGTGCAGCGTCCGGTGTCCGTCCGTCCGTCCGAAGACTATAACTCTGTTCAACCTGATGTCCTTGTTCGTCATTCAAGGTCACAGACATCATATGTTTAAGGTTCTTATGAATCAAACACTGATATTCTGCCTGTAGCTGTATTTTAGTCCACTTTTAAGATTACAAGTGTGAGATTAATACCAGGTGAGCGATTCAGGCCCATTGGCCCTCTTGTTTGTAATTGTAGCATCATTTTCGCTGCCAGTGAATGGTCCTACTGTGTCCAGAATGTAGCCATCTGGTAGGGCAATGCTCATGAATTTGAGATAGTTTCTCTTCTTCTGGCCACAGTAGGACATTCTCTGGAGCTTGTGGTCGGAGCTTTTCTGGATATGAATATAGGTGCCATCTAATATGGCAGTGACTTTATCTCCAAAAAATGCTTCTGAAAAGACAGTATTGTGCCCGAGCAACTGTTCTCTTGTCAAGTGATCCGGACCTAGAAATTGTGGGACTATCGATGTGTCTAATGCCTGAACTATGGAGTGGAAAGTTTTGGACACACTTGACTTGGAAATTCCAAAAAGAGAAGAACACTGACTCCAGGAAATGTCGGTTTGCAGTTTTACCCAGAACAGTAATAGAGCATCGTGTGTAGTCTTGGTATATATACCAGATGAAAGATATGGGGAGCAGTGCGAGTGGATTTCGAGGAACTGATCTTTGGACCAACCTGTCCAGGCCATGCATGCCGAGTCATCAAGAGAAGAAAAGCTTATTGTAAACGCAGACTGGTTCTGTGAAAGGACGTGCGACACCTCTAGGAGGTCATTAATGATTTCGGACGATTTTGATGGTAACTGAGATTCCAAGGAACCTCTACCATCAAGGACAACCTCTGTAGACGGATCTAAGTCGTTATCAATAAGGTGAATGGAGCAGACGCGGGATGAGGTGGGACACCACAGTTTGTGTGAATAGATCAGGTGATGTCTTGCACGTTTTGGTAAGACTGATGATTTTGTACCATTTCTTGCAAAGATAACAAGACAGAGACAGCATTTTTTGTGTGAAGATGATCCATTCAAAAGATCATGAAGGGTCAGCAACGGCAGGATATGGGACGGGGAGTCGTCTTCTTCCTCTATTTCCTGGTTCTGCTCGGGTTCAGTTCAGGCTGATTTTTGTTCCGAAGATACTTCATGTAGCACTTTTCAATCCTTGTATACTTGACACCCTTCTCCAACACATTTACCCTCCATCTTGAATCTAGGAGCCATTTATATTGTGGACTATTTACATTGCGTGCACTTCTGTTCTTATTGCCACTACGTTTCTTGAAGTATACTTGACACCCTTCTCCAACACATTTACCCTCCATCTTGAAACAATAACGATTGGTTTATGAAGCGTCGATAAAGTAACAAAATAGCAAGCCACCGATGATTGCTGTAAACAGCTAATACTTAGTAGTTTGGTACAATTATGCGAAAATGTGTGATAAATAACGAACAACTAATTACACAAAATAACAAGACAATATAATAAATCACATTCAATACCTCCAAGAAGCGCAGAATTGATTGATTACTTAGAACAAAATAAAGTATTTCATATGGATAATCTATCTATTCGATGTGGCGTGGTCGGCAGGCACAAAGAAAGTGAGACAAGTCAGGGTCCCAACCCTGACAGAGCCACAACGCTTTGGAGATGGGACAATAAAACAAGGAAAGTGAGACAAGAATAGCTAGCGTCGAGTCAATGATTCCGTAAACGTATAGACAAAGACAAGAAGATACGGATAAATGTACAAGGCCACACGATCAGAAAATTCAGAAGAGGACAACTTGAGATAGAACAGTATTCATGTATCAGGGTGTCCTCAGTGTAAATCTTTATATCGATACTGTTTATTTAGTCGTTACACATCATAAAACTGTCATGAAAATATCCGCTCTGATATTCAATATAAAAGTTTGTATATAATAAGCTATATAATAGGGTTTCAGACAAGGTTGTTACTCATTTCCCCTTTTCTTTCAATTTACAACCACATTCAGGCGGCGATATGAGAACGTTCCACCACATGGAATTAGCTGATTTTTGGTACACATATGAAACAAGTAAAGCTCTATCCGATTTTCTGATGGAAATTTGCATCCAAAACTATATAACGGGAGAAAATTGCAATTTTATGGCATTTTTCTTCATAATTGTGTCTCTGCAAGTGCATTTTCATCCGAGGATTTTTTTTTTTATGTTTTATGAATAAACACGATGTTTTGGACATATTTATCAAAAGAAATTATACTATGTTGCGAATTACAATTTCGAGATAACCTTCTTTTATTTACGAACTTATGTCTTTGATGCTGAAATTGACAACTTTATAAAAATACATTTTCACTGAAATCATAAAATCTGGGTGTCGGAAAGGTGTAAAATTATTCTTCGGAAAAGAAAAAAACAGTAATTGAGCTAGATAAGAAATTATACGGGGGCAGGCTCCTATGGAGAATTAACATTACTGGAAACAGGCCCTTTAAAATGGTGTTAAATAATAGTCGACACTAATTCATAGCATATCCCAGCATCAATTGATGGGTCCGTGAACTATGATAGAGCCTTTTGTACCTGTAAGGTCAGTGGTCAATAATAAAAGTCACAGGACACAGGTGCTACACTAAACTAGAAAGATGTTTGTTAATTTTACACCATTTTAAGCCCTTTAGGCTTCTACAAGAAAAGGAAAATAAATATCACTTTACACATTAATGAACATCTTACATAGACCTGCAGGTAGGGTGTAAGAATTGTAGCTGCTGTCCCCGTTGCATGATCGTAAGAGGCGACTAAATTTAGGATCTTATCTTTTCTCCTCTTTCTAAACAACTTTCTTCTTCCTAATTTCTCCCTTGACAATGCCTCACTTTTGGCCTTTAGATGAGCGTTCGCCCCTGTGAGGAAGGCTTTGGGTTCTGTCCCCTGGCCGAGACATACTAGAGTCTGTAAACATGGTAGTTTCTACACAGTTAACCAATACTAAACCAAACCAAACCTAACGTTATCAAAGCTTGACTATGGTTCCATTATATATGGGTCAGCCCGCAAGTCATATTTGAAGATGCTTGACCCAGTTCATCTTCAGGGACTTCGTCTCGTTTTAGGTGCTTTTCGCACATCACCAGCCGCAAGCATCTGCGTTGAAGCAAATGAACCGTCACTGAGTGATAGAAGAACAAAATTATGTTCAGATCGTTTACCATTTGAAATCAAATCCAGAAAACCCAGCTTTCCAATCAGTATTTTATCCAAAGTATGCATACACAGCTCTTCGAACGAAATGAAAAATTTATCCCGGAATTCGACAACTACTGGAAAATTCGGATTTATACCCATCATTTATCGAAATTGCTATAATACAAGATATCCCACCATGGACAATACGACTACCTGAAATAAATTTAGAATTGCATAATAATTAAAAATCTCGCACTCTCCCGGTTCAATACAAGTGCGTTCATCTCGGGATTGTTAACAACACTTTGTCAGGACCATCCCAGGATCATTTCAGGGAAGTTTCAGCTCAATCCCAAAGGTGGAACTTCAGAAAAAGTTTAAAATAGGTGTTGTTTAGGAAAACCATGAGTGCGCAATCATGTTACCAAATGGACACCATGGATGCCATGTTGAAGTTTTTTAACAGGACTGAAAAATAACAACACTTTGTCGGCTTCCTTTCCTTAACATCCCCATTAATTTTTAGCTCCATGGCACCAGTGGAACTGGAGAAGAAGTTTAAAAAGTGTTTTTTAAGATGGCTGCCATCTTGGATTTTGGACCTTCCCGAAAAATAACAACACTTTTCAGGCAAGTTTCAGCTCAATCCCACTGGTGGAACTTGAGAAGAAGTTTAAAATGTTGAAAGTTTATGGACAGCATACGGCGGCGACGACGGACGAAGCACGATTACTATAGGTCATCCTGACCCTTTGGGTCAGATGACCTAAAAACTATATCAATATTTCATTGAAAGTTGAAAAGTTACCTTTCTCCTTGCTCAGTCTTTGTAGTCAGATGACCGTTAAGGCCCATGGGCCTCTTGTTTAGTTTCGGATTTTTTTCTGAGCATGTCTGAGGAGGTATCCGAATGGAAATTATTGAGAGTTCCGAAAAGTAGAGGCAAGGTTGAACATATTGATAAATATCAGTTCATGACGGACTTGCAAGAATTTCAACCAAGCTTGATATTCCTACAGATAGGTGGAAATGACATAGATGTATATACGTGTCCAGAACGCCTGGCACATGATATATATCTTCTGTGTCATGTTATCCACTGTGGAATTGAAGGGTTGCAACGTGTGTATGTGGGGTTTCTGTGTCTTAAACTTCGTACACGTGGTGTGCCCTCCCCATTTGGTCAGTATGATAATCTTAGGCAACGCGTGAATGAATGTCTAGGAAGACAATCATGCAGTCGTATTACTGGCGACATAAGAGGATTGTACCTACATGTCTAGATGACGATCAGGTACATATCAATGCCCGGGGCACAACTGTACTTGTCTATCAGGGGAGCATTGAAAGGTTTTAGCACGAAGAACTTGTCATTGAGTCGTACAGATTTCAATGACGATGTGATCAGATTTTGTGTGGCAGACTTTTCATTTTATATAGATCTGGATATTTGTTTCTTGTTAGTAATGATTAAAGATTAATGTTGAATATATAAATATTAATGTACTGCTCATTTTGAAATCATCTGACTATTCCAACGTCATTATGCTAATTGGCCTAGTAATAAGCAAAAAATTGATCTGAACTTAAACTGGGGAGTTAGTTATAGTTTTTTTTTTAAACTGTAATAACATCAAAGTTGTGGAACTGAGGAGTTACAGACAACTCATGAAGGTAATCTAGCTAATGAGAGTAGCATCACTATTTGATTTATATCTTCAGTCTATATTATATGTGCTTAAATATTAGTAAAGTTGAGTTTACGAGACATGAATAAGTAAATTGGCAGTTTTGTAGAATTATGTTTGAACATCAAGTCATGTAGATATTATGTTGGTTTCAAACATGTTAAGGTATAGTTTAAGTGATGACTTACTATTTAAAGAAGTTTAAATTTATATGTTCAGTCTATAAAGGCACCTTAATAAAAGCTTCACATTATGATATGATTCTTATCTCAATTGTTGCAAACAATATTGATGTAGAAAATTACAATTCAATGATAATGTAACAGGTCAGTCAAATGTCATCAAAATGTCCTTGTAATTCTTCCGTCTTTTCATCAGTGGTGAGATTGAAGTATTTCGAAAGTACGGGTAAAACTATTTTAACATTTTATCCAATTGATTGAAGCACTATTTCATCACAAAATTCCCTTGTCATATAAATGAAAATACCTACAAGATATCAGTAATATCGGTATTTATCGGTATTTATCACTACTCAATGTAAGGTACGATACATTATACTGAAAAATTGCATTTCTATTGTGAAATATTTCTCATCTGCATTTACGGCAAATCCATGGTTAGAATTCAAGGCATATATTGTATTTGTAGTAGTATTTCTACTCCGCACGGAACATGCATAAATATACTTTTTTTAAATGAATTTTTTAACGGTAAGGAACAGCTAAATGCATGTTTGAACAAGGTTACCGCGAGCGGTATATAATACGCCCGTCACACATTAAATGAGCAGTTGTTTGTATGATTGAAATATATGAAGTATTTGTGATATTAAAAGAGAAATCATTCAACAAAACTGGTAGATCAATGAGTGCAATACAACATCATGGAACACATGCATCGCATTAATGAAACCAAGGGGAATAACTCCAATAATAACGGTCGGATAATGGCGGTTATCGAATTTGTCCGAGGTTTTATGGTAATTAACCTTGTTGTAAAGTTTGAAGTTAATCAGTTAATAATTACTCGAGATATCGAGCGGACACTGTTTCGGCAAGTAAAGGTACATAACTCCACAAATTATGGTCGGATAATGGCGGTTATCGAACTTGTCCGAGCATTAATGGTAATTAACCTTGTTGTGAAGTTTGAAGTTAATCCGTTAATAATTACTCGAGATATCGAGCGGACACTGTTTCGGCAAGTC
>NW_018406089.1:2108990-2257671 GCF_002113885.1 Mizuhopecten yessoensis
CCGCCCGCCCGCCCGCTCACGTGATAACATAATACGTCCCCGTCTTCGACGGGCGTATAAAAATGGGAATTAAACATATTTCAAGTGTCGGTCAACTGGTGTTTAAACATTCGCGATATCAAATTCATCCGAAAATCCAAGTCAGTGCAAGTCTGGATAATACAGATGTGAAAACAGAAAACTGAAATCACAGTGTTAAATGATACAAGGAAATTAACTGCTTATTGGATATGTGGTAGGTTGGTTAAGTTAGATGTTGAGGTGTTGTAAGAAGCACAGATGAAACTGTCCCCTTTCTTTACTTTCAACTTAATATCAAGTCATTATTTCTTTTGAGACACAAAGTCCATACTGTAAACAACATGCCTAGACCATAGTTTCTTTGCAACAGATTATTGACTTATATATTTTATACTTATAACTAGATAGTCGTCATATACATATATGAAGAAAGAACAATAACTGAGTCAGCAAAACATATACAAGGTATACTATACTGTTGCTGATCAAAGAGACGTTAAAATTCCAAATGTAAAATTACTTTTTTCACTATATTTTCCAAATTTCATGCCTTTTGTATGTGATATCTTTCCAAAGTCTCAAGGCAGAGGCATCTGTACAAAGTACACTGTCCTTCTAGAGTTAGGAGGTTCGGGTTTGATTCCCAGTCTAACTTTTCATTTCCTGTTAAAAATGTAAAAATAGCATAATGCCATAGATTTGCTTTCAGGATGGATCTTGTGACATTCAAGCACTTGCACAAAAACAAGATATTTTACTAGCTATCAACTTTGTTCTAGTCCTCCACAAAGGACAGTATAAGGGGGCAGAAATGTAAGCTATAGCAGGGGAAATCCTGGAAACTTGAGAGCAGTGGGCCATTTTAAGCAATTTTTAATGAACATTACAATTAAGAGGGGTTATTCTGTGTTAAATTAAAAGAAAATTGAAACATGGAGGGATCAATTTCGGTTTCAAGGCTCAATGGATCATGGCCTCTTCAGGATTATCCCTGCCATATTAATCTCAATTAGAACATTACACAATAAATATTATGTAAAGCTGTAACTAAGCATTTTTGTACATACAAAATGTTTTCGACACATTGGAACACTTTTTTAGCTCACCATACCGCAGCATCCTTTGTCCGTCTGTCAACCTTTCCTTTAAAACGCTACTAGTCCTGAAGAAACGAGTATATTCCGATTAAATGTGGTCTGGAGCATCCTTAGTCCAAGGGCACCCAATTTTGTATAAACGGTGGTTGTGGCCTCCAGGGGGCAAAGGGGTGGGGCCCAATAGGGGAATTTGAATTTAACCTTTAAAATCCTTCTTCTACCACAGGGATTCATCCCGATATGGTATGAATCATCCTTGGTCCAAGGTACTCAATTTTGTATAAACCGCGGGTGTGGCCCCCTGGGTGCAATGGGGTGGGGCCCAATATGGCAATTTGAGGTTTAAATCTTCAAAACTCTTCTTCTGTACCATTGGAGGGACTTTTTTTGTGTAATAACAATTATTTCCCATGGCTGCTTTATTATCCACATGGTGGTCGGGGCATTCATGTTTTACAAACATTTTCTAGTCTATTCCTAACCCTTATCCCGCCAAGTGCAGCATATGTCGTTTATATAAACCCGTTTCCCACTGCCAAGCGCGGCATATGTGTTTCTGCAAACATGCCTGCCACTTCCGATCACGGCATATGTCGATTCCGGGATTGCCGTTTTGAGTACGGAACTATGGTGAGATAATCACTCCTAGCTTTACTTAGAAATGATGACGAATTAGTTTATAACTTAATTTCATTGGCTGACAACGTGATACCCACAGTTTATTTATAAAATAAGCCTCCGTGACCTCGAGAGCATAGATTCAAGGTTTTGTTGACAGCACGAAAAGATGGCGGACGACGGACTGACAGAAGACGAATGACTGCAGATCATCGGCGATATATTTGACAGTGACGACAGCGACTTTGAGGGATTCGGACCAGAAAACTTACCTATTGACGCAGAAATTGTACGAGAAATTGAGGTTGATCAATCCAATAAAGACGTGGATATTCCTGAAGACGACATTGGGTGGGTAAAACACAACGTACCTCCATTAAATGCCCCATTCACGGGACGGTGCGGTTTGAACAAAGATATTCCAGGTGACGGCGACCCTATAGGTTGTTTTCTCTTCAAACAGATATGCATCGGATCAAATCAATGCCACCCATCTAAAACCCCACAGTCGTTTAAATGTATGGGAGCCTACTACGGTAGAGGAGCTGAGTATATTTTTTGCTCTGGTGATCGCCACGGGACCATAGAAAGCTACTGGTTGGCAGATGAGGCAGTTGAAACGCCATTATTTAGTAAATACATTCTAAAAATCGCTTTCTTTCTATTCTAAGCAATTTGCATGTCGTTGACAATTCACTTCACGTTACCAATGGCCAGGTATGACATGACCCTCTCTTCAAACTAAGGCCATTTATAACAATGTTGGGGAACTTCAGTGAGGTTTATACTCCTGGAGTTCCTCAGCTTTGACGAGGGTACATGTCCCTTCAAGGGCAGAGTTAGATTTAGGGTCTACAATCCAATGAAACCAAACAAACTTGGTATCAAATTATATGAAGTTTGTGAGGCAGAATCTGGTTATACGGTTGGCTTTCACATCTACGACGGGAAATCTGGATGCTGAGACTTCTCCGATGCAGTCGATTTACATGACGACTGCAGCATCACCACAAAAACAGTTGTAGGCTTGTTAGCTAGCATGGACCTCTGTCCAAGGGTTACAAGGTTTTTCTCGAAAATTACTACAACTCTCCTGAGCTCATAGAAGAACTGGACACGCGGGACCCTCAGAGGAAAAAGGAAAGGGATTCCAATGGTATTTGCACAGGTAAACAAAATGCGTCAGGGCGAGGGTCTTCATAGCCAGAAAGGAAACACGACAATCGTCAAGTTCCATGATAAGCGTGATATACGTATGATAACATCATTTCATGAGGCAAAACTCTGTGTCACAGACAAAACAGATAAAGCAGGTGCCCCAATTCTGAAACCCAATTGCATTGTCGAATATGAAAACCAAACTAAACCATTATAATAGCGCGGATCTGATGCCGAATTTATAGTGCTATCTCACTGAAATGCAATGCCGAAGGCACCCAGCACACAATTATGGCCAGTCACATTATACTGACAAAGGGTAAACCAGTTGTTGCCATTTCCCTAAATGCTGAACGCTAAACAGGGAATAACAACTTCCTTTTTAAAGACTTTGGTGTGTTCCGGCCTGGGGACAGAACCTATAGCCTTCCTCACATGGGCGAACGTTCAATGATAAGGCCAAAAGTGAGGTGTTGTCAAGGAAATAAAGGGTAGTTAGCAATAGAATGAAATATATTACAAATCCCAAATATTGCAATTGTTGCAGCAGATTTATTTTGGTCGCTTTTATGTCCGCAAATAGAGGGCACAGAAGCAAATTCCCAATGGTTAACATGAGGACGGATGTCTAGGTAGTCGCCGCCACAAACGGCTAGTTTTTAGAAAAGAACAAAAAACAGGAAAGGAAGGGAACGAAAAAGATCTAGAGTGTGGTATTGGAGAAGCAGATCAATTTATGTCTCTTCCATTTTCCCCTTCGTATAAGTTACGGACGAAACCCCCAATTCTGCAGGGGATCTCACATTAGTCGCTTTTATGGTCATGCAGTGGGAATCAGCAGCCCTATTATTTTTCCAGACTACTGCACAGGTTGTCTGGTCAGCTTGCGATTATCCTGGTTTTTGGCAGCCAAAATAAATACAGACCATTGCTCGTTTTAACGATTACTTTAAGTTATTATAATATTAAAACAAATATCTGACCCTTCAAACATATATTTAGACCCAAAAATCATATAAAACGGACATCTAGAGGCAAAGATATGTATTTTTTTGATATACCAGACGACGGGTGGCGGCCATTTTGAGTTTTCGCGTCAGGCCGAGTAAGCCGAGTTAGCCGACATTTTCAAGAGGTTCACCGGAGCTCATTTTAATCAGCAGCCTCAAATTGAATAAAATCAACTTTCAAATCTTGGTCCGGGAAAAGTGGTCACGAGACCCCATTATGGGAACTCTACTATGTAGAACATCATAACAAATTTGTTTCTTAAAGCTATAACCAACACTCGTCTGTATCCTTTAAGTAATCAAATCAATGTTACACCGTATTGATAAAACATCATCCATCTTGGATAGTATTTTCCTTACAAGATTCCTCGTTTCTTCAATAATATGGACTGCATCCGTAAAAGCTGATGGTTACTTTTTAAAGTAAAGCTGACTTTATCCGTTGTTAGTATCCTCGTGCATACATTAGATGATCACAGTTGTCAATGTATTCCACTCCATTTTTCAGTTCCTGTTGCACAAGAAGAATTTGATGTCAGCCGCATTTTTTTCTGGCATGGGAAACAAACTCAGGAGGCACACAATCTTTTGCAAGATTTTGCAAAGCATTTCCAGTTACACAAGAGGCTCTTCAGCAAATGTCAACATTCAACACATCTACAATGATAAAATTAGTTACCTAAACATGACTCATTAATGATATATACTTGCACAATGATGAGAATGATGAAAGTAATTGAAGTAATGGATCTGGGAGATGGTGGCTGAAAGTCTACATATTTCATTAACCAGACAACCTGTGAGGTTTGGAAAAAGAATACTGAATCCCTCTGCATGACCAAAACTTAGATAAATAATGCATCAAAAGAGTTTTAATTTGTCAGATTAACATGAGAGGGGCATATGTTGTATGTTGCTAATTATATATATATAAATATAGATAATTTGTCAAAAACCAACTTATCAAATATAAATGTGTACTGATAAAAATAGTTAGTCAGATTTGCTCTTGTACTTGAAAAATTGATATTTAACAATCAGTTTGGTTTTATTACAACTTCCAAAAACATTATAGTTTCAGCTATTTTAAGACAATATCAAGATAAATGTTACCAAATTTAGTCGTGTCTGCAGAGAATTACCCTGCATAACATACTCAGTTGTGTCTGTAACTGCTCAACACCACAATTTTGATGTTCTTCGAAATTTTAATACTCCGAAAATGTGTTTGCCTCTCCAGTATACATCTACATTTGTTTGGTTATGAAAATTGGACAGGCAGTATGTGTAGATATTGGACAGGCAGTATGTGTAGATAAACTTGTGATGGTGTGACATCTATCTGTCCTTTGCAGATTTTTCTTTGTAACCAGAAAGCTGCTGCTGTGGGTCCCAGTGATGATTACTGACAAAATATGTTTGACCTGCTTTGAAGGTTGCATTATCTCATTTGTGTAAAGTGATATATACTTAAGAAAAAGAAAATGGTCTAGATTCAGTGTATTTGTCAAGTATACTTGGATGAATGGCTATCAAGTTTGGTCTAGAGTAAGTGTACAGGGACCACCGAACCAAATCAAAAATAGATTGTGGGTTTTTCCCTTTTGGGCAGAAGATTTAATAGGAAGGTGAATGCCTCGGGCCTGCTGGTGGGATATATAGGTGGCAGAAGTTTCAAAAGTTTTATGTGTAGGTTGAGCAATATATATAGATGTAATATGCATACAAAAAAATCAAATCTGGCTGAGTTTATTAAGTGTGTAATTTGTTGTAAATTTTGGTCGATTTTTGTTGCCGATTCAGTACAAGATGGCGGCCCCCATATAAAATAAGTTCAAATAGGCAGAATTTTTAAATATTTCATTTGCAGTTTTGCGAGATGATATTCTTCAAAATGAGAGCAGGCAAACCAGTTCGGATAACCCCATTTAACCAGGACAGTGGTAAACGTTAACACTATCGTCTATAGAAAATCATTTGGTTCTGCGGTCCCTATAGACAGATGCAGAATATGACGTTTTACACCATTCATGCGTCCCTGGAAACCAGATGATGGGACCCACACGCATATTTCTGGTTGTGAATCTAATCATGGATGTGTTTTGGCAGAATATAGAGGGAAAATTAGCTGCAGGAGGATACTATGATGTAAATATACACCCATATAGAGCGTGGAGGGGGCCCATGGATCAGGGAGGATATGGGCGTATTGTGGTTAGATGGCCAAATTGACGCAGAACAAACAAGAGAGTGCTCCGACTGTCACTGATGGTACATTATAGATTGTTGAAGGAGGATTTCCCGAGGAGGGACTGTGACGTCATAATTTTGGAGGTAAGTCATCTCTATATGAACCTATATATTTTTTTATTAAGAATCTATGAATTTATTTATCTTTCTGTCTGTCTTTCTCTCTTTCTTTCTTTCTTCTAAGATATATATTAAAAAATAAAAGACCATTTTTAAGTTCTCAATATTTTGTTTTATTTCTTTTTCTCAGTCATAACTAAGTCTTTCACATACATTTCTTCTATTTTCTCGTTTGAATTTTACACCACAATGATGTCTTTTTTGTTCTTTATCTAGGTCCTTGGACACAGATGTCAGCAGGGATTGGAGACCCAACTCCATTACACAGTTCTTTAATAGCAGTCCCCGGTCCATGGTTCACAATACACCGCCCTACGAGCTCTCCCGAGTAAAGTTCACACGTGATAGGAGTGACTGCTCAGCCGTCTGTTCACAGATTCTACCTATTGGGTCGACAGGTTCCTCAGGGTCACCGAGACAGGCCTTAACTTTCTCCATCAGAATTTTTGACACAGTTACCTCTCCCCGGCTGACCTTGAAATCACTTGGTAAGTATACGTTGTCTGTTAACAAGTTTTTTCTTTTCTTCCCTCCACACACTAGTGATTTGGTCCTGCACTCAAAATGCACACCTTGGTAACACTTCACGATTACCTCCCTTACACCATGATTTAACCAGGACAGTGGTAACCGTTAACACTATCGTCTATGGAAAATCATTTGGTTCTGCGGTCCCTACAAGTATTTGTCTAATATACTTGGATGGACAGAGTATACTTCGATGAACAGCTGTCGAGTTTGCTATATTTATTTGTTAAGGTCTGGTAAATAAATATGTTTAAATCTTAAAATAAGTAATATTTACCCTTAAGCTTAGTTGTGCAGAAGTCTATTAAGTTTAAACAAGGTTCCTTCAAATACTTCATTGCTTACAAGGGTCAAATGTTTGAATTCTTTTATCTTTTATCCTAAAACGTAGAGTAGCAACATATTACTTGGTGTTAGCTTGGAATAATACTGTCAAGATTGTTCAAAAAGGTAACTTGGACAAATACTGAAGGTTACAAAAAATGTTGTAGATTCATAAGATTTAAGAATAATAATAATTTTAGTCTGAAATGTTTAAATGTTAGCTTATTTGGTATCAAGTTTGTTTAAACCTAACACAGTTTGAATGCAGATGCAGGCTTCATTGAAGGAGGTGGTAATACTATTTTCCTGGGATCGTTGGCTCGGACAACATTTTCTATTGCCAGGACAATTGATCCTAAGTTTTCTGGTTGGTTGAATGCGTCTCTACCTTGACTGTATATGATGTTGAAAGCATGGTTTTATCTTTGGATAAATCGGTCAGCCTTTATTTCATCATTTATGTTTTCATGGATGTCTGTATGTACCAACTCATTAACCTGGTCATTGTCAGTAACGGTTGGTAAATTTAAAGAGAATGTTCTTTATGAATATGTTTACATAGTGAATCGGTATCAGGACAGGAACAGGTGTACTTGTGACCACACAAATTAACACAGGGAATATTTGTACATTTAACAAAGCAAGACTGTAGTTCACATTATGATGAAAATCTAGTGACTGTGTATAGAAGTACGTTTGTCCTTGCTGATTGTACGGTGGATTAATTTTCATTTACATGAATTACAAAATCATTTGAAATGCCTAGTCCTTATGTCTATCTGATACATGAGTTGAAAGTAAGTTTTCAGGTTAAGTTTATTATGTAAGCTTTCAAAAAACATGTTGGTATATGAGTCTGTTTGCACGCCTGGCTGTTGTGAATAATGAACCGCGATAGATAATTCTTCTGAAAATACGTAAAAAACGATTGTTCTAAATTTGAAAGCTTAGAAGTAAATTTGTTAAATTATTGTTTGAACTCAATAAGGAATGAAAGAAAAAGTAAATTTCTACCCTGAAAATTTTGTTCTGAACACATGAATATAATTTGCGTCGCCATGTTTGATGCATACGAAAAACAAAAAGATAGTGTTTTATTTCTTTACTAAACATTATTGCTACGGTAACATCAGCAATGTCATCATCAGTAGTAAGGAATACATTTGTTTTTGTATCAGAACATCTTGTTTTAACAGCATTCAACACAATTTGTAATGCGGACGTACCCGCTCCTTCAGATATCCCTCATGGTAATCGTCAACCACTAATGGAGTGATTAATTTGAATTTGCATTAGTTTATGTGTAGAGTCAATGCACAGAATCCTACTGCCAAATTTCTTATACATATTGTTTCTCAGTCATAAGCACTAGCAAAAAAATCATCCTTTGTAAATTCTGTCAAGAGGGAATTTATTTTTTCTGTCTGCTTCAAACAAAGAACTGGACTCATAGCGTACTTACATTCTCACTCTTTAATTCAAAGACAAAAATATGTTGCATCATCAGAATGCCTCTTATACTGACAATCTACAAATTTTCTTTTGATAGCAACTATGTTTTCCTATTAACTAACTGATAAACATTGATGTCATTTGTGCTCCTTTCACCTATATTTCCAATGTTGATCTGAATATCGTCTTGATAGTATTTACAGGAATTCCTAAAGACAGTTTTCTAGAAATTTCATCTCTGACATTCTGTGGCATGGGCAGATATTTAGTTTGGTCAAAATCAACAGAATGACTGGGTTCGAATGGGTTTGACCTTAACAGTACTACTTATTTTGCCTTATTTAAAATACATCCTGGAAGGACAGAGATAATTTATTTTGCAAAACACTTTAAGGTTCCATATTGGGGATTTCGTACCCTCACTTTTTCTTCCTGTATTTGGTCTCTTGTATCCATGCCTATTACAAACAAACTGAAATGATGTACCGGTGTTACTACTTTTTTCCGGCCTTCTTTACATGAAGAAAACATTGTTCTTTAACTCTTCACTTTTGTTCCACAATTTGAATTCATTGAAAGACGGAAAAGTTAGAGAAGAAGTTTCTATGCTAGCAGAATGGTCTGATGTTAGGTGGGACAAAACGTCTTTTACTGTTCGAAAAGTGTACGGACAGGAAGGAACCATACACCTAACTGAATTTACCTTTGGCTAAGAACTATATTTTTTCGGGATGAAACCTAATGTTGTGTCGCTTCAAAGCAGAAGGACAACTTAACTGTTTATGACATATATCACAACTAGATATGTGCGGTCTTTTTGATGGTTTTAATGCATCAATTGGTGAATAAAAGCTGGAAAACAGTCGTTTCCTTCCAGACGAATGTGCCAGATGGCTTAGGGGGCTTAGGGGCGGGGCCAAAAGGTGGCAATTTGGCTATATTGCTTTAAGCGACTTCTCTGGAACTGGAACTAAGAGATGGACATCAGCCATATATGACTGGAAGCATCCCTCGGTAGTGGAGATTCAAAATTTTACAAATGGTGGGGCTGAGGGGCCGGGGTAATTTGGCTATATTGCTTTAAGCTACTTCTCTGGAACTAAGAGATGGACATCAGCCATATTTGACTGGAAGCATCCCTAGGTAGTGGAGATTCAAAATTGTACACATGGAGAGGCTGAGGGGCGGGGTTAATTTGGCTATATTACTTTAAGCGACTTCTTCTCTGGAACTAAGAGATGGATATTAACCATATTTGACAGGAGGCATCCCTAGGTAGTAGAGATTCACAATTGTACACATGGTTTGGCTGACCCCTAGGGGACTGAGGGGCGGGGCCAAAATGGCTATATACGACTTCTTCTGTTGAACTATGCAATCAATCATTATTGATCAAAAGCATTCATAGGAGGCAGGGATCTAAAATTGTACAAATGGTGTGGCTGACCCCCAGGGGGCTCAGGGGCGGGGCCAAAACAGTCATGATATTATAATAGACTCTGGGGTCTGTCCTATGAACCTAGTTTATTAGTCACAGCTTGGAAACAGCTGAGATTCCCACCTTATAACCATATATACAATTGCTGAGTATACAGAGATGAATGCACCTATGCTTCCAGGATGGCCTTGGGGTCTGCCCCACCCTTGGAGACTTAACCTTTGGGTCATAGGGGTTAACTTTGAAATGGTTAAGATCCCCACCACAAAACTATAAATACAATTGTTGGGCATGAAGAGAGGAATGCAGTCATTATATTAGAATTGATCCTGGGGTCTGGCAACAACCCTAGGGACCTAGTTTCTGAGTCACATCTTGGAAACAGTTAAGATCCCCACCAAATAACCATACGTACAATTACTGGGCACGACAAATCGAACACAGTTATGCTACAAGGATTGGCCTTGTGCTCTGGCATATTCCCTTGGATATCATTTGTAGAATATTTTGCCATGATTGCTAAGATATGTTACAGGCTCTCTGAGCCCAAGTTTGATCAAGTTGATCTGCAGTTATCTCAGTTTGGTTTGCCCTATGACTCTTATTGAGAGTCTGTAACCACATCTGTATGAATCAGTGGCCATAAAATCGCCAAACCTTTAAAAACAAAAATATCATAGTACCTAATTTGGTGTTTTTTGTGTCTTTGATAAATGTAAATGTGTCTATAGCACCATAACTGCCGGAACTTAACCAAAATTGTTTAAACAACTTAACATGACACAGATTAATTTCAAGTTAAACGGTTTAGAGTTTACACACCTTAATCTTGAAATCTCTTTAAAAGGAAATTTTCACGGGACAAGTGCTCTTTTTTAAATGTGTTAATTTAGTACATGGATGCATTGACAAGCATAAAATACAATAAGTGTTCGTGAAAGTTCTTGTTACAACCCATTGTCTATAACCGATTTACATACCCTGTCTCTGGCACACATACATGTATGTATCCATTCACAACACACATGTAGGCGCGTCCTTAAATGATCATAGCTGTTAATAGGACGTTAAACAAAATTAAACCAAACTAACCATTTATACTAGATCTCGTGATATACAATTATGTTAAATTTGCCATTATCACATGTACGGTTTCAGAAATGACTTTTGTAATTGTTTAACATAAACACTAGGTTATCGTTATTCTTTTTTTCATACCGCTATCGTGCTATTTCACAAAGCAATGGTTAAAATTATCATATTTTTTTCTCAAATAAATTTGTTTTCAGCCACAATATTGTTTTCCGCCACAAAAGGTTTTTTCTAGCATGTGGTTGATTATATACTCATTTGAGAAAACGATAAAAAAAAATGACTTACATGTTTCCATGCATTTGGTATACTTTATCATTTGATTGAGATATGTTGTTGCATTATCTTAGAGTAGGAAACTATGTCAGTAAATTATTCCTTATCGTGAAAGTCGTGTCTAACAATCCCACTGACCAAATTTTTTCCCTTGTGACTGACAGGGACCCGATAGTACAGAAAGCACTATATTTAGTCGGGTTTAATGTTGTCTTTTTCATTTTAGGGACTCTATCTTAACATGAAGACCGCAATTATCTGCCTTTTGGTGCTATCTATCACCATAGCCTCAGGTAAGTATTCCAAGTGAAGTTAAACCTATCTATATGACAATAATAATGTCAGTATGGACAGATGATAATGATAAATAAGTTCTAGGCGAAAAGGAGCAGTAGCCGAACTGATGAAAATATGTCATATGTGAATTCAATTTCTTCTGATATGGTCTTAAAATTGCTTGGATCACAATTTAAGATTTTAATAACATATTTAATGCATTTCTTTTTTTTTGCACAATAAATAGGGATTGAATGGATGTTTTTGTATATACATTGCGGCAATGCGTAGAAGTACATGTAGCTGATCTACATATCCTGTGGTACGCGTTAGCGCTCCTTAGTAGATTAGCTACTGCTATTCATTGCCGCAATGTACATGACTTATTAAATGTTTAACGGCCCATCAAACACAGAATACGTCATTAGGGCCAACAGATGGTCGAAAAAAACCCAATGCAAAATAAAAACATCAAACAAACTAAAAAGTTAAAAGAAAAACGTCACTTTGATTATTGAAAGTGGCTAAGATGACTCAAATTTTATTAAAAAGACCAACAGCTTCCACATAGCCTAAAATTGAAGAGACAGTTATGTTTTCGAAGAGATTTAAGACATTTAAACAGAAATTCTCTCGAGTTGACTAAAAGTCGACGCGATCTAATAAGAAGTATTTTACTGTAAACGGTTCCTGACACGCTATGCATTGAGGCTGGACATCACGTTTAAGTAAATAACAATAGGTAATGTATGAATGACCCATCCAAAGACGGGCAAGGACAACCTCGTCTCGGCGCCTCTCTAAAGCTTTAATTAATATATTTAAGTTACGATGAACTACAATAAAAACGTTACAACACTTTGTAAATTTCTTATTTTTGATATTTGTATTGGACTTAAAAGAATAAAAGGGAACAGCAATAATCCAGCTTACAAACACTTCAAATGGTCAACTTCCGTCGATCAAATGGTTTGATTGAAACGAAAGATTTATATCTAGAATCTAATAATAACCAACACTTGATATTTCTTTCATTTTTGAAAGTTGATCTTATTGAATATGATTTTTTTTACATTAAACATTGCATATTATATAAGTTAAAAAGGCTATGTCCGCACTATTTCAAATCATCGATCACCATAGTAACCATCCAGGACACCCATCGGCAGTAGTACTAGTAGGCATCTAGAGATCATTAGAAGTTAAATGTACAGCCGTTGAAGATGTAAATGATGATACATTGATTGATGAAATGCCCTGTGGCATTACAAAGTTCTCTGGGTTTAATGTGCAAGTTGATGTCATGGGGAGTACCCAGCCGGATGTTTGGGTGTTACGAAGTTCGTGACCACGAGGAACCGATTGCGAATCGGAAGTCAGTATTTAATATGACAATGTTATAAACATGTATTTTTTTAATTTCTAATAAAAAATTTTTATATATAGTACAATGGTGCACCATTTATGATTTTTGTAATGTTTATTATTATTTCTCGCAACAACGTTATCTTGGAAAAGGGGAGATATCTCTTCTCAGAAACGGAACTATGCGTAGTAATATGATCTATGATTGTTTGTGAAATCAGCTGACTGGTTGCACGAGAATAGTTGTATTCATAGTCGATTCATTTTTTAATAGCAGTTGATTTCAGTTGGTAGAATCATGAACAGAACAAACATCAAGAATGTAAATATAAGGCAGGGAAGTCTGACCCTCATGGCTGTACTAGTTTCTTTTTTTTGCAGCTGTGGATCTAAAAAGTGTCCTTTTAAGTAAGTATCTTCTCGAAAATTTGTGAAGTCCAATGTAATACGTCTATTTCACACACAATTCTGTTGATGTAAATATTGTAACTTTTATATTTATTGATGTACTTGAACATTATAAGATGTCCAACATAAACCTCGATAGTATATAGATGTAGTTTGTCCCACAGAAGTATGAATATTTATATATATTAAAGATGCACCAATCAAACCTGAATATAAATATACATTTAACATATTGCACCCAAATTTTAATATAATAATATACATGTGCTGTATGCATCAAAGATGTTTCGCTTAAACCTGAATTATATGCAAGATTTGATTTAGGTCCTATTAACTGCTGTGTTTAACTAAGAATGTGCCTTTGTTTGTGTATATTATATACGTGCATGTGAATGTGTTATTAAGGAATGTTTTACATGTAAGATGTCATAATCAGTCCTGAATATTACTTCCATGCACAATGTCCAATTTATAGTTCAGAAAGAAATGGGTACTGTCCCGAGGCTGGGACACACTTACAACAATAGCGTGCATACATCGTGCGCACATCGTCCACACAACTGGTGCGATTTAACAAACGTTCGCCCTGTTGTGCGCTATTGGTACAGTTGGTTGATTAACATTATGGATTGAAAGAAAACAAATCCTGGAGGTTGGTACGAAGTAAAGATACACTGTATATATTCAATGTTTCGACGCTATAATTTAGATTAAGTTCAACTTTCGAATGCTTGTTACACAATATTACAGTGTTCGTTAGACTGTTTATATGTGCTTCAATTTTACACGTGCCTATTTTGATCATTCAAAAAATTCGGAAATTACCATTTCTAAATTTAAGAAAATACAGATAAAAAGATCAGCTTATAAATGTAGGTAAATTATAGTATTAACTTATATTGCATATCGGTTTAAACATGAAATAGTATTTAGCTCTGTATCAAAACATATAAGGATGTGCTCTGTTTTGTATTAAGGTTAAAAATAACAGAAAACCAAAGATTGAAAGTGAAACATGTCATCTATTTAATAGAATAAATGACGGTATAAAATATCATCTTTTACTTATTGTACATACTTGTACAAAGGTTTCTGTTACACAAGATGAAGCAAAATAATTAGACCCCATTTATACAAAGATGGGGATGGTATAAAATATCATCTTTTTACTTATTGTACACAATTGTACAAAGGTTTCTGTTACACAAGATGAAACAGAATAATTAGACCCCATTAGTACAAAGATGGGAATTAACTGGCGCCTCATTTATTTAACATATACTAGCGGAAAAAAGAAACTGTGCAGGAGTGACGTAAACACAGCAGGGGTCAAAACTGAGTTAACAAAGTTTGAACACCTCGTATGTCCACCGTTTGCCTGAATCGAGCCTGGCAACGTCGACGCATGGAGCCTATCAGACGGTTCAAGAATGTATCAACGCTGCAGGCAAAACAGCCAACATCACCCATTGATTAGGTAATGCCCGTAATCTGCGCTTCATTTCATCCCAGACGTGTTAAATGGGCGACAGATCGGGGGAAACAGCAGACCAGAGCAACACGTCAACGTTCTGCTGGGCCAGAAAGTCCATAGCGACACGAGCTGTGTGTGGCCTGGCGTTGTCCTGCTGTAGCGTAATGTGACGTTGTTGCCCTTGCACGAATGGAACGACGTGGGTCCGGAGGATCTCGTCACGGTAACGTGGCGCGTTCACATTCCCGTTACCAACCACCAGAGGTGTTATCCCGTTGGTTGTGATGCCGCCCAAAATCATAACGCTGCCTCCACCGAAAGAACGTCGTTGTACCACACACGCGTCACGGAAACGTTCTCCAACGCGAGGATACACTCTGGAACGGCCGTCACTACTATCCAGGTGGACTCGCAACTCGTCCGTAAACAAAATGCCAGCCCAATCCCGTCAAGTAAATCGCAGATGCCTTCTGCACCAGTCCAGACGTGCTACATGATGACGTGACAGAAGAACTGGGCGGATTGCAGGACGTCGCGGACGGATTGCGCGTTCACGCAATCGGTTCCGTACAGTTCTCGGGCTTATTGGTAGCAACCCAGGGATTGTCCGTGCAGTCAAACTTGCCGTTTGGAAGCGATTTCTCAAATGGACAAGCCGCATATGGTTGTCCTGTTGACGTGACGTCACACGTGGACGTCCCCGCACGAGGTCGATCGCCGACGTGGCCAAACTGTTGATGTAGTCTCCATAAATCCCAGATTGTGTTTCGATGGACATGAAATCGTGTAGAGACAACGGCTTGGCCCATATCAGCTTGAAGCATACCAATAATCCGGAGGCGGTCATTTTCATTGAGCTTCGGCATAGCATTAATCACAAATTAAAACGTTATAATGCTGTTTTTACTGTTCACTAGTCTCAACAGAGTGACCCAACAGTTGAAAAATAAACTTTCATTGTCGAATTGGATGGCTGGACGAGAAAAACATGCAAACTGGTCTCCGCCTATAGCGAGCAAGCTGCACGTGAAAAACTGTCAATGACTACATCCCAATATAATCTTGGATGCATGTCAGTACGAGTTACCTCCCTTGTCCCTAACAGTAAAGCGAACTAAAACTAACCAGCGATAAAAACATTTATGTTAATAACATAAATTAGCCTATAAAGTTCCCCAATTTACACCTCCCAAGATTGTTCGTCTATTGTGTACACAGATGTGCGCAAGCAATAATCGTCCACACCTTACGCACATTGTGCGATTTCACAAATGAAGGGGAGATCTATGGAAGTTGATATATTCTGCTGAAAGCTCAGCATTAATATTAATTGCAACGACTGGCTAACCACTTGTCATTATGTGAGGTTAATGCTATTGTATTTCGGGAGCACTATAAAGACGCATTCGCAAGGAGGCAAGTACCCCAACCTACTATGACCCCCTGCAGAGTCGCAGGTGGTTTCTTCATTGCCTTCTTTTAGGGGGACATCGAAGAAATCAAGAAAAGACTGATATATCCCTCTGCATGTGTATTGTAAAATACAGAATCGGAGGTTTTCTTTTGTGTTTTCTTCAAAGGGGACAGGGAAGAATCACAAATTGAACACTGCAACACTTCTGATCTTTTCCTATATATCTTGTCTTCATTCTCTCCTATCTCCTTTCTGTATCAGGTGATGTCTTCCTAGGCGCCCGTCCTTATATGGCCTTGGCTGTTGTGAGGACGTTCAACCCCAGACAAACAAAAATCAATAACCGACACACACACACACACCACCCCCCCCCCCCCCCCCCCCCCCCCCCCCTCCGCATTTATTTTGGTGTTTTTGGTTTTACGTCTTAACAACGGCCAAAACATTTAAGTACGTATAGGCCTATTATGAATGCGTTTATGTGTGTTGGAGGCAAGCTATGTTGGTGTTGATACCTACTTACAATAGCGTGCAGTATTTATTTTCTAGATATCAACTGTATGATACCGAAAAGTCTTATTTTATAATTCTATTTATTTGTTTTATTTTAGATAAGCGTGCGACTGCGTCCTGTCCATCAAGTCATGGAATGGTGGGAATCTGTCTTTGGGACCCAAATGTGAATTGCATGAGCAATCTGGATTGTACAGGCGGTATGTTCCAAAATGTGCAGTCTTTTATCGCTTAGAGCGGCTCCAAAGTGTTTTGTCTTTCATAACAATCCTAGCTAAACATGTCATGGCACTTTTTAATGGTTGTCATCGTACCATAAAACATGTAAAATGGTGCCTTTGAGAAGGCAGCTCAAGAACGGAGGTAAAATATTCAGTTAAGGATTAAAGTTAAGAGTACAATCGAGTAGAATACACTACAATTCACTGTCCGTTCAGTAAATATCTTGTATATGTAACGTTTTCCTCTCGATATAGTTCTGTTTTTATTTTCAGGTATGTTGTGCTGTCCTCACGGCTGCGGGAGCATTTGCATGAAACCAGTACACTGATGTATATAAAGTTTTATGTTAATAAAGATTAAACCATCCTTTATAAAGGATAAGGGTTCAATTTTAAATTAGTTAAATTCGTTATGTTTCTGTTAATTCACAAACGATCCAAACAAGTGATAATTCGCGAGAAGAATGTATTTACGTTTTTTTTTTAGCATTGTAGCGTGAAACATGTCTAATATTGGTTAAAGATAACATTTTGCTTACATTGCAAGTCAATTTGACTTTGAACAATTTGATTCGGTAAAGATTGAATAATTAGCTGTTTATTTTGTAGATTGATAAAAGCTTAGCCCAAAAATTAGAACCCCTCAGAAATTCCCCGAATTCCAATCTTTACAATAGACACATTCAAACCGAGGCTCACACAGGCAATTTGAAGTTATGATACTGCAAGCCAACCAGTTCCCTATTAAAAAAAATAAGATCCCTGTACCACTACCCTTGTTGCGCTATTTCTCACAAAGTACTAGAGGGATTGTACCCAAATTTCACATGAAGGTTTCCCATGATCATTAGTTATGTAAATCGTGTTTTAGGACTTGATTGCAAAACACAAATGGCCGACAGGCAGCCATCTTGATTTTGAATTTTAAAGTTTGTTAGCGCCATTTTGTTTTTTTATATGTATTGTTTTACGGCCAATTGAAAATGCGAGTCATTTAGGACCAACAACACTGTAAAAAGAGACATTAACGAAAATAAATACATACAATATGGCACCCCGACTCCTGCATACACACACGCAAGTACGCATACACTACTCACATGGAGGCACGTCCTTAAAGGGGCTGGTCGGGGAAAAAAATACAAAATAAATGGTTCTAAATGCGTTCTCTGGCCTTCCAAAAGTTAAACCACGGCAATATGATGGTCGAGCTCTGCTTGCAATGTCCAGTTTTGACCACTGAAATCTCGGAGAAGCCCCGCGTAAATTTAGCGCAGATCTATTTATATATGTCACGTGGTTGTTTCGAAAGTGAGGCAGTGAAGATAACAACAATAGCACGGCGTCATGTGCCATGTCGGACTCAACTAGCGGACAAGACAGCAATACTATACGTACATAATTGTTATCAAAGGTCATGTATGATGCAAGTGTAGTATTCCTACCTATATGTTGTTGTTATATATAACGGTATTGATACCTCGTGCCTGTCATGACTTTTGCATGCATCTTTTTCTTTCGCCGCAATGTTTACATTTGGCCTTGTTGATGACGTGCGTGCGGTAAAATTACATCACTGATCTGGGTCAATTGAGAGTTTTAGACTGTCCGGTGACGATTTAGGATTTCTTTAATATAATTATAATTTTACGCTTAGGGAGTGAATTTCAGCAAAATTTGTATCGGTATATTTCATAAGAAGGTATTTTAAACATGTGCATGCCATTTTAGCAAATATGACATTTTTTCCCCGACCAGNTGCCTGTCATGACTTTTGCATGCATCTTTTTCTTTCGCCGCAATGTTTACATTTGGCCTTGTTGTTGACGTGCGTGCGGTAAAATTACATCACTGATCTGGGTCAATTGAGAGTTTTAGACTGTCCGGTGACGATTCAGGATTTCTTTAATATAATTATAATTTTACGCTTAGGGAGTGAATTTCAGCAAAATTTGTATCGGTATATTTCATAAGAAGGTATTTTAAACATGTGCATGCCATTTTAGCAAATATGACATTTTTTCCCCGACCAGTCCCTTTAAACAACCTTAGCTGTTACTAGTGCGTTAAACAAAAGTAAACCAAACCAAAGTATATATGTTAGTCTCTATGAGACATGCGCAGGTGTTCGCGTGTCAGAACAACTACTATTGGAGTTGACCTCAGGTCAACCAGGCTTAATCTACTGGCGATTTTCTAGTCAGAGTGCGATAACGTGCGGATCAAGGTCACTAAGAGAACATACATGATCAGACACACTATAAGCATTCACTCAATTTGGTTATGACACTAATCATTAATCTTCTTTGAAAAGTGTGGCCCACAATTATACTGTCATTTAGTTCGACAGAATATGTTCAGTTTGTACATACACTTCAACAGAACATGCATAGAAATTTGCATATTTTCCCCACGAAGTTAAGTATTTATATCAAGTTGTTTAAATCTCGTCTGGTGTTTTTTTACGTCTGTTAGAAGTTTTTACATTCTCAATTTGAGACAGTTACGGTCTGTGATTTAGCTGACTGATATTATTTTAGTATCACTATATATATAAACGAGGATCTTTGGACAAAGGAGACTGAATTTTGTATAAACGGAGGGTCTGGTCCCTCTGGGGCGGAGCCCAATAGGGGAAATAGAGAAAAAAACTTCTCCAACTATACAAGTGAAGGGATTTAAACTAAATGCAGTCTGAAGCATGATTAGGGACAAAATAATAAATTTTGTATAAACTGAGGTGTGTGGGGCCCATTAGGGGAAATAGAGGAAAACATTAAAGATCCTTCTCCGTCTGTACCGTTGAAGGGATTTTAACCAAAGTTGTTTTAGAGAATATTTGGGCAAAGGGAATTGAATACTTATAAATGGAAGGGTTTTAAAACAAATGTGGTCTGAAGCATGCTTAGGGTAAAAAAAACTCAATTTCTTTAATTTGTATAAAAAGTTGCATGTGAGGCCCAACAGGGGAAATAAAGGAAAATTGGGACAAAACAGGGACATTCATTTTCTAGGTGTCTTTCCCACCAAAACAGATTTATGTGTAGTTCTTCTTGCAACTTTGTTTCTGTACTGTACTCCTTTGATAAACTTGTATGGTACTCAGCAGGTTTTAAATCGAAATATAAAATACCAGGTGAGCTATTAAGGCCCCTGCATGTCAGCTAACCACTCTTTGAATGATGCAGATATTATTTCAATGTAAGAAAGTATATAACACTATATGGCAGTCGACGGGCGTATATTGTTCCGCCTCGCGGTACTCTTGTTAGATATATTCCTGTTTACATTTTGTATTTAAATATCATAACCTTAATTGTAATTAACTTGTATGTTAGCTTATGTGTAATTCTACAAGGAACCAGTTGAAAAAATATCACTGTTGGTTTGGAAGGACGCTGACATAACCTGGTTACGTTGGCAACCCTAGGTTGACTAGGGTTTCTAAATAATAGACGGCGGCTGTCACTGACAGCTGTTAGGTGTAAATAGCGCGTTTCTCCCGCATTTTCCTCAGTAGCCATTCAACTGGCATCGGAGTTTTCAATACTTCTAACGTTTTTTCTATTGTTAACTTACGTCAATATTCACGTCTTGCGACAGTCGTCCATATATTTCAGAGTCCTAGCCTACTATAAAACTGCCATAAGTAAATGTACGTGAAGATGAAAATCAAAGATCGTTTACCATTGATATAATCTGGTGTTATCACAAACCATTCAGATTGGTTTTGAACTGTTTACACGATTTAACAGCTCATATCAATTGCAATTGTCTAGGAGTATATACCATTAAAGTATTGTAAAAAACACATGTAAACTTGTGCATACACATACTTATTTTGGTTCGGTAAGGTATAACGTTCTATGAACAGCTAGGTATGTCAGTTTAATTGTGTATAATATGCTTTGCGGGAAAATTTCGCAACTCCTTTTCGGTCGGCTGTAATACAAAAGGCCAAAAGTGAGCATTGTCAAGAGAGACATTAGGAAGAAGTTGTTTAGAAAGAAAAAAAAAAGATAAGATCGCCTCTAACAATCAACCAATAGGGGCAGCAGGTACAATTCTTACGACCTTCCTGCATCATTGGTAAGTTGTACTTGTGCCCTCTTCTTGGGGACACAAAAGCTACAAAAAAAAATCCGTTGCACCCATGGCAATATTTGAGATATTTGCATTTCTTTCTACTTCTAGCTACTGTTTACTTCCAAGCGCCTTGCTTTACAACCCCTCTCTTATTGCTTTGATGTTCCAGGAGTGGCACAGTTAAGTGTTTGGTTACTGAGTGACACACGTTTTGTAGTTTGCAGACAAATATTAAACTTGAAGTAAACATATAATCAATATTTCAGTAGTCGGAAAAATAATTGTCACAAATTCAATACTCATTTTCTTTCAGTTTGATCGATTTACTTCACAGAACGTCTTTATAGTTAAACCGTATTCTGGCAAGCCTTACAATATCATTATTATTTTTTAAGTTATTAAGCTTTTGTTATTTTTTTCTATTTTATCTTGCGATCTTGTGACAGAAATTTACAATTTTTAGTGTTGAACATTGAATGGTTGAAACTCGTAGTATAGTAATTAGTTGAGGTGGCTGTGCTATTAAGGTTTTGTGGTTTAACGTGCTTAACGTAACAGCCATGGTCATACAAGAACGGTTGTCTAAAGAGACACCGCCGGAAAGAGAATCTGGATAGAACATTTGGTTTCGTTTGATTTTATATCATGTAACGTCCTAATAACAGCTTAGGTCATTTAATGATGTGCCTCCATGTGCGTTGTGTATGTGGGCATGTATGTATGTGTGCCGGAGAGGGGAATGTTGGAGTTTTGCCTTCTTGTGATAGCACTCCATTTAAGAGTGCTATCTCCCTTAAATACCTTGCCGAAGGCAACCAGCAAAGCATTCCGCCACGTTACATTATACTGCCAACGGGTGAACCAGTAGGTGCCATTACCCTAAATGCTGAAAGTTAAGCAGGGAATAACAAATAACATTTTTAAGGACTTTGGTATATCCTGGCCTGGGCACAGACCCATTGCCTTTCTCACCCTGGGTGAATGCTCAACATTGTAGTAAGAAGTAAGGTATTGCCAAGCCAGGCGTTAGGAAATAAAAGGAAGACAGAAGTACAAAGATCTCAAATGATGTCATGGTTGCAGCTAATTAAAGTTTGGTCGTTTCCCAAAAAATTGTGCACGAATGCCGATTCCCTAGTTCTGCATAGGATTCCCACATCAGGACTTAGTTTTACTAAAGGCCGAAGGTCCACACGTAGATGTAGGCGTAATTTACGTCAAAAATCTGTTTTACTAAAGGTCGTAGCTTTTAGTTGTGTAAGTCTACGTCTGCCTCTGAGCACACGTAAGTCAACGTCTACACATTAACATGGCCTCGTTCATACTTATGCAACGTCAGCAGGCAGTTAAGATAGGAAGAGATCGCATCTTCCAGGATCGGAGCCCACCACGAGATATATTATGTGATGAAAAATTGATCAGCCGATACCGGTTTACATGGAACGTCATTCTGGCCCTGGTCGATGGGGTTAACAACCATGAATCTCCTTAAATAGGGAGGTCACACGCCATCCCTATACAACAGGTACGATCATATATAACAGCAATTCAAGTTCCTTCTAACAGCGAAATTAGCCATGTTCATAGGTGTCACAGCGACATAGAACAGGGAAAAAAACCGGCATAGTCCTATATCGCAATACACCACCACCGGAGGGAATATTGACCGCCCGGGGGCTGGCGCAGGCAACAGTATCATTTCTAACAAAATCATTTTGGTTTGGTTTATATTGTATAACGTCTATGGTCATTTAAGGACGGCCTACCCTGTGTGCAAGATGTATGTGTGTGTGTTTTGGGAAGCTGCGATATGTTCGTGTTGGTCTCCTTGTGATAGCGCGGAACTGATGCCGACTTTATAGTGCTACCTCACTGAAACATAATGCCCAAGACGACCAGCAGAATATCCAAACCGGTCACATTATACTGACAACAGGCGAACAAGTCGTTCCACTCCTTAATTGCTGAGCGTTAAGCAGGAGTAGAAACTGCCATTTTCACAGACTCTGGTACGTCTCGGCCAGGGGATAGAACCCAAAGCCTACCTCACAGGGGCGAACGCTCAACTTAAGGCCAAAAGTGAGGCATTGTCAAGGGAGACATTAGGAAGAAGAGAAAAGTCAAGATATCAAATTCAGTCTCCTCTTACGATCATGCAATGCGGACATTAACATTTCAATATTCGACAGAGTTTATTGCAATGCATTCAAATTTAGTCTGAAGCATCACTAGGGGAGGGCAATCATTTCTTAGATAAATGAGGTTGGTTCGACCCCTGAAGCCAGGGGGCGGGGGCCTTAGCTAAATTTACTTTAAAACGCATCGCCTCCTAAACACCAGAGAAGATTTCAACCAAATTTGCTCTGAAACTTCATTGGGGGAAGGCTATCACTTCCTAAATAAATGAGACTGGTTCGACACCTGGGGCTAGGAAGAACGGGCCCCGAAGATTATCTATTATTTGCTTTCAGACGGTAATACCCCTAATTGCCTGAGTGGATTGTACGAAATTTGATCAAAAACATTATTGAGTAAGAACAAACATTTCTTAATTGAATTAGGTTGATTTGACCCCTGCGGTCCTAAGAAATGGTACAGCTAGATTATCATATTCAATGGTGTAGTTTTGATAAATTGTTAAAAAATTGGTTTCTAGGTTTATAAAAGCTTATATTATCGTCGAATGAAAATTAAAGTATTGTCTTATTATGCCCTGTAATATGACATATTACTTATTTCAAATCTGTTAAAACGGCAACTCAATGGAGGCCCCTTATTAGTTGAAAGTCAGATATTGAGTTCCCAGTTGGGTAAGAACATAGATCTAGTCTGGTTTTTAGGAAATTTCATATAAAGATGTACTAAAGCATTCAGTTGTAATGACTTCGCGCGATACAGGTCGAATGGATCTCTTGCTGTTTAAATCATTCATTGTTTCTTTTTCTTTTTTTGCATTAAACGTTTATGTCGGAATTCATGAACTTGAAGTCACCCTTTATATAATTTCGAGTGTCATCTTATTAAGTTTAAAAAAGGAAAGGTGCATAGCTCTTACAAATGCTCTCATATTTCATATTGAAATAAGGTCTTGACGAAAGTTTTTTTTTGCTACCCGAAAACTTCAACAACGAAGGCGGACAAACTGACATCGATAAGGACGCCATGTTATCATAGAAGGAAATGGCGCTGAAATGTTAAGAACGATTTCTTGTTCTAATATGTCGATTTATTGGGTAGAGAACAACCGGATCAGCTCCAGCTAAGAGGAGTTCTAGCCACCGGGTTAATGCAATAACTGGCAATATAGCAATGCGAAGTCTGGGCTCCTGTATTTTATGGCCTAAACACTGGCTGAATTAATATCCATGTAGTATTATTCAGCCTGAATGTTATAAATTTATATTTCAATTTATTTAATTATGATCAGTTGTGCTAGATAAGGTTGTTCTCGAATAAAGCTCATATGCAACAGACTCTTGAATCATAGTTTACTCGGCTGCATTCAAATTGAATATTTACAACTTGTTATATCATCAAAGTTATGTACCGTGTCAAATCCGGTCCACTGAACGCTTATATAACGATCATTTAGCCTCTCTGGTTTTGATTAGTTAAAACTTCCACCATGTTGATAATGGGTTATCTGTTTAGCTGCGACATTTTATCAATATTACGTTGGCGGCTATTGAACAGAAACACCTTTTTAGGAAATGAAGATTTGCCTGTGATACGAAACACTGATATATAACTCCGTCTGGGCGCCATTGTTCCTCGAGGATAAATTGCATTATATGAGAGACAATACATATTTACTTTACACCACGTATGCATGTGTGCGTTAATACTAGATAAGAAAGAACTTATTTAACAGTTTCGATGATTGAATGAGTGTTTTAATTAAGCCGTATTGGAAATGATAAAAATTCATTTTCATTGATGGTAATAAATATAATTATGAAGTCAGGATGTGCCTGTTTAGTTTTTTATCTGCTTATGCAGAAAACCAAGTAATTGGAAAAGAAACTGCTATATGGCAATTTTGTCAATTTAGAACAAATAGTACAGGAAAATAAATGTCTTAAATATTCCAAAACGTGCAGCAATACAGAAAAGGAAAGTAAGTGCCTACGATCCCCCCCAGACAAATTTAAGCGACAAAGATTAAATACCTGCCATAAGCTTGAATTATGGTGTCAAATTGCATTCGTACATCTGAAAAGGTTGTCAAATCAATTTCCCTGCAGATAGGAGTTAGAATATATCCCACTGCATTATATGGTAAAAGTCCACTAAAAGGGGCAACTTGTTTGCTATGGGATGCATCCCGTGTCGTTGGGAAATGGGATCCTGGTGATGGAGTGTTCGGGGTGATGGTTTAATATCCTCCTTTGGTACAACACATCACTTTAGCCCAAATCTCAGTTAGACAGGTGGTCATACTGACCCGATATGATCAATCGGCTGGTCATGCCAAGCCCAAGAAAAAAAATATTTATGTTTTATCTTTTTTTTTCTGAATCTATTTAATCATTTTAAATGATAACCATGTTCCCATTCCTATCTGGTTTGGTTCGGTTTGGTTTAAATTTGTTTAACGTCCTATTAACAGCTAAGGTCATTTGAGGAAGTGTCTCCTGCTTAACGCTCAGCAAATTTAGGATTGGAACGACTGGTTCGCCCGTGGTCAGTATAATGTGACTAGGTGTGGTGTCCTGATTGGTGTCTTCGGCAGTATGTTTCAGTGAGGTAGCACTATTAAGTCGGCATCAGTTCCGCGCTATAACAAGGAGACAAACACGAACAAATCACAGCCTCCAAAAACACACACACATACATCTTGCACACAGGGGAGGCCTTCCTTAAATAACCATAGCTGTTGATAGGACATTCAACAATACCAAACCAAACCAATCCATGTGTGTAGTGTATACCTCCTTGTGATAGCGCTGATCTGATGCCCACTTCATAGTGCTATCTCAGTGAAAAGTCATGCCGAAAGCACCGGGCACAGCATTCCACCCGGTGACATTATACTGACAACAGGTGATTTAGTTTTTTGCCATTCTCCTTAATGCTGAACGTTTTGCAGGGAATAACAACTATCGTTTTTAAGGACTTGGGTATGTTCCGTCCTGGGAACAGAACCCATTGCCTTCCTCACCTGGGCAAACGCTCAACATTCAAGCCAAAAGTGAAATGTTTCCAAGCCAGGCGCTAGGAAATAAAAGTTAGTTAGAAGTAGAAAGAAAGATAGTCTCGTTTAACCAGACCCTTGTTGTCTGTTCTCGTTTTACCCAAACCCAATGGTAAATGATGTCATTGGTCAAAGGGAGACGCACCCTTTTCAACTTTTGAAGTCAGAATTTGAGCGACGCAAAATTGCATTGAATATTCATGAAAAAACTTACCTGTACAACTAACTCAGCATTTCACTATTACATGTATCGAGAAAATTGTAAGAAAATGCTTCAAATCTCAAAGAATGATTGCATGTAGTCTATTTTCATTGGATATTGTACAATAATTCAAGAAGCTAACAAGGTTATTGATGAGAACCTGTAGTGTTTTGAATGGGGTACAGGTAACATCTCACTTGCTTTGCATGCTTTTTTTCCAGTGAATACACGGATACTTCAGGAATACATGTACATGTAAGTTTTTCATTTATTTCCTTATTCTTTGAAATGTTTTAACGGCGTTGACATTACGTCCGGAAACGAAAGTAAAAACACTGCCTTCTGGTGATGATAATTTTGTGATAAAAAGTACTGTGTTAGACCAGACTCTTACATTACAAGTGATCAAGCGTCTGGTTGAACGAGACTTAAAGAAAGGGTGCAGCAGATTAAGTTTGGTCGCTGTTGTGTCCTCATATAGGGAACACCAATGCAAATCCCCAATTATGCAAGTGTTCTCTCATTAGTCGCCTCCTACGATACATGCCGTCGGAAACAGGTGTATTCTTTTCCCGACCCCCACCTTAAGGGGTGCCATTCTTATCTAGAAGGCGGTGGCTCACGGGTCAATCGAGAGCGTCTCTATTTAGTATGTTATCGATGTATCCCTGGCACTTGCGTGACGGAAAACCTCACTACTAAAGTGGAACTTTGTTGGTCTCCAGGGCGGGAGGGGAGCATCAATAACAAATATGTATTTTCTCTAAACATGGGGACCTTAAATCAAAAAAGATATCTGGTCATTTTTCCAAATGAAAACGAAAACAAATTTTCAAAACTATCTCCCTTTGTTATTGAAAAAACAATCCGCGACAGCTGGAACACCACGATCAGTAAAGATTGGAAAATATGGAAGTCTCCTAGTTGAGTGCGATAGACAGCAAAAGACCAAAAGATAAAACGGTTTGGATGTCGAAATCCAGACATTCAACAAATTCAGCTCTTAGGAGAATATGAATGCTTAGAATTCCATAACAACACAAATATCCTCCAAGATCTCTATTAAACCCCTGGAGCCACCATAAACATTACCTTCAATCTAACAAATGTGCAAGGTTCCTCCGCCCCCCCCCCCCCCTTTTTTTTAATAATGATGAACACAATCATTCAGTGGAACTGTAGAGGTCTTCGACCCAATGTAGATGAAATTCTTTGGCTACCTCAAGAACACAATCCTTCAGTATTCTGTATTCAGGAAACGCTCATTAAAAAACTAAAGTAAACTTCAAGAAAAACTCACTTTTAAATGTTTGTGGCCCCGATGGCGATGGGCAACTGGTGGAGCTACTATATTGGTCGATAATTATACCCCATACAGAGCTATACAGCTTAACACTAATTTACAGGCAGTTAATGTAAGTGTAACTCAAAATAGAACATCAACCACCATACGCTCTATATTTCTCCCACCAACTTTCACAACTCCTTTCTATTTGGTGACTTCAATGGTCACAACAACCTTTGTGGTTCCCCGGATACTAATGAAAGGGGGAGAAACATCGCAAATTTCATAATTCAAAGCGATCCTGATTATAACTGGACAGTATGTGGCGGAGACAGCCTGTCTGGTGTTTCACAGTTTTAACTACATGGTTTTTACAGAAATACATACAAAATATATAACTCCCACCATTAGGTAATGTCCATAATATGTGTATAGTATATCAAGTGTAACAGTAATGTTTAAAGTAATGATGTCATAGGTTGTATGGTATAGTGGTGTATGGTGCTGTCATGTATGTAACATTGTCCATGTGTTCAGATGTCAACAGTCCCATGTGCTTATGTGTATGTTTACCTGTCCTGTGACCTGTGACCTATATGTAAAGTACCTGTTGGTCATGTGACTGCCACCTCAACTGTATCCCTCACCTGCATGCTTTCTACCTCTGTGTGCAAGAAACTGGCAGCCATGCTGGGTGTAACATTTTGATACCAGAATTTAGAAGAGAACCAGGTATGCGTTTGGGTGTTACATATGTTTTATAATAAGGAAATATTGTCCCATGGTTGTTTCAAAGAAGCTCCCTAACTTTTAATAACTTTATATCTCAAAATAAGCTTTATTGAGCCAATTACTTCTACCTGCCATTTTTAGCATTGGTCAACCTGTATAATGAATATTGGGAAAGTATTGTCTATGTTAGAGACCATTCCATTTTAAGTTATAAACTTAAATACCAATTAAACATTATGTTAACTAGCTATAGCCGTCTAAATGATTATTATGACCCCATAGTAAAGGACCACTTATATTTTGGTCCAGGTGTGAAATGAAATTCTGGTAGACCTGTGTAGTGTACAAGCATGGAGCTAGCCCCTGTCGGAATGATAGAGTAAGTTCACGTTTAATTAATGTAATGTAATTAAGGATAAAATGTATTTCAGATATTGTATATTATTGATAGTATTTAATTAGTCAATTAAATAGGCCATAGAGCCACATAGTTTTACAAGTAATGCCACTATAATAATGGAATATGTGACGGAGCTAAATTATATAGTATTAATTACCGTATAATTACAGATAATAAATATAATGAGTTTGATAGGTTTTATACTTTATAAATACATTGTATGGTGTATAATGTAATATTTCAGTGAAACATTGAGTCAGTCTCTTATATTTGTGTTATTGTGTCAATGTAGGGTGTTTTCTATGTTACGTCTTGTTTGTGCTACGGTTGCTGTTGTTTTGAATAAATGGTGGAAACAAAGTCCGTCGTATAGTCTGTGATGATTCCCCAGATGGGAGATAAACCCCACCCCCACCACAAGTACATGACGATCTTTATGGAAGGGACGGACCACTTTCCTATCTTATTAAATTATGTGGTCCTTCCACTGGGAACCATGTACCAAACTGGTAGCTACATAAAGTATAAATTGGAAAAACTCAGCTTGATTTTTTTAAATTTTGATAGTTGCAAGGACTGTAGATCCAATCGATTAATTCACCACAAAACTAGTTCATGTTGGTAGGGCGTAAGAATTGTACCTGCTGCCCCAATTGCATGATCGTAAGAGGCGATTAAGTTGGTATCTAACTTTTCTCTTCTTTCTAAACAACTTACTGCTTACTAATGTCTCCCTTGACAATGCCTCACTTTTGGCCTTTAGTTGAGCGTTCGGCCCTGTGAGGAAGGCTTTGGGTTCTGTCCCCAGGCCGAGACGCACTAAGGCCAATCGACAACTTGGGTCATTTAGGGCCAAACAACAGTGTAAAAATAGACATTCACAATACATTAAAACAAGAAACAATAGGTTAAAATGTGTAAAGATGTCAAAATATATCGATAGCAAACGAATTGTTTATAAAATATATCATATCTTATTACAGAGATTAGTTGCATATAAATAATTTTAGATTGATTGCACAGAAACTTTATCGAATAAACGTTTCATAGAGGGTACATTATAAAATCTGGCACGTATTTGTTTGAAATCAGCGCATTCAATCATAAAGTGTTTTGACTGTAAATGGCTGATCACAGGCATGACAATAAGGTTGATCTTCCCCATGCAAAATGTAGCTATGTGTGATGTAGGTATGGCCTATGCGTAGTCGCGGAAGGACAACCTCCTCATTGCGGTCTGATCTACCCTGTCGAAACTTAACTCGAGCACACCCATCAAAAAAGTGTGGGATATGGTCAGAAGGATTAGTGGCATAAGATCACTTAAAACAACGGGACATCTCCAATCAAAAGGCAAGATAGTAACAAAAAGGTTCGATATTGCAAATGATTTAGGTTCTGCTTTTGCCAAAAGATTATCAAACGAATATTACAATCAACCATCTTAACTATTAGAACTCCGGGAATTATTGTTAAATTTTAATGATTCTGTAACAGGACCTGATGATGCACACTATCAATTTCTGAAATATCTATCTAAAGCGTCGCTCAAAACACTTTTCGAAATTTTAATGACATATAAAACCGGGAAAGTCCCTCCTAGCTCATGAAAAAAAGCAACCATCATAGCTATTTCTAAACCAGGAAAAGACACAACTGATCCTTCTAACTACCGCCCAATAGCACTCACAAGCTATTAGTAAAACACTTGAACGAATGATCAATTATAGGCTGATATGGTTTTTAGAATCAATTAACATAATATCACCACTTCAGAGTGGTTTGCGATCTAGAAGAGGAACAAACGACCATTTGGTTAGAATTGAATCATTTGTGCGCGAGGCCTTTATAAAGAAGATGCATGTAGTTGCTCTCTCCTTTGAAATTGAAACGATCTTCAACACAACATTGAAACATGAAAGATCTGCATGAAACAGGTTTCAGAGGTAATTTACCAAATGTTATTTCAAATTTCCTATCAGAAAGGGTATTAAAAGTACGGAATGGAACATCAGGGAAGTACTCTTTCTGTACCTCTTTTTGGGCTGAAATAAATAATATTGTTAAAACTTTGACTCTTGTAGAAGGTTCCATGTACGTGGACGACTTTCTTATATGGTACCGGTCAAAACATATGATGCTATCGAAAGACAATTACAGCAATCTTTGAATAAACTTCAGATCTAGGCTGATGAAAGCGGTAGAACAAACTTACTTCCGAGGAGTTATTAACATTCGATAGAAAATTGTCGTTCCTTCCTCATTTCCATTACATTAAGGCAAAATGTTTTAAGGCGCTTAACATTTTATCGGTAATATCCCATACTAATTTGGGCGCTGATAGGAAAGTATTGCTAAGAATTATTGGACATGTAGAAGATATTAACTCGATTATGGATCCATTGTTGAAAGAAATATTTAAAATTGCTGGACACTATACATCAACAGAACCTGAGACTCGCAATAATTTGTTCCGACTCTTTTTCACTATTATAAAGTGTTAAAAATCGGAACTTGAACAATATTCTCATACAAAACATCGCCCTTCGTATTAACAGAAGTTTATGGTTTTGTCATCTGATTTGATTTGGATACCAGGTCATGTCGGAATAAACGATAATGAAAAGGTAGATAACCGAAGGATATTAAACTGCCTTTTTCTGATTTCAAACCTAATGTAACAAATTTTATTAAAACAAATTGGCAAAATAAATGGTCTGAAGAATTACACAGCAGGTTATTTGCAATTCAACCTATTGTAGGTTCATGTGCAACAAGTAGAGCAGACTGCAGATAGGAAATTGTCCTCTCTCGATTGCGCATAGGCCATACCTACATCACACATGGCTACATTTTGCGTAAGGAAGACCAGCCTTATTGTCATGCATGCGATCAACCATTTACAGTCAAACACTTTATGATTGAATGCGCTGAATTATGATTGAATGCGCTGATTTCAAACAAATACGTGACAGATTTTATGATGAAACGATTATTCGATACAGTTTCTGTGCAATTACATTTTACTATTTACACTCTTTACAATAAAATATGATATATTGTGCAGCCAAATTGTTGGATATTGATGTATTTCTTTAATCCTTTAGATATTTCTAGTTTTGGTTGGATGTGTTAATTTTCGTGAATGTCTCTTTACAGTATTGTTAAATGACTTACATTATCGATGGGCCGTAAAAACAAACAAAAACAAAACAAATACATCACCAGGACCTGAGACTCGCACTTGGAGCGTTTAAATCCATACCATCTGCAAGCCTTTACGTGGAAGCAACCAAACCATCATTATTTAATCGCCGAGAGAAATTATCGCTGCAATATGCAGTCCAATTATAGAGAAACCCTTCAAATCAAGCCTATTCACTTGTTTTCAATCCAAATAACAAAACTCTATTTCAAAATTAACAAAATTGTATTCCAACCTTTGGTATTAGAATTTCATCACTTCTGGAAAATACCCAAATTGATATCGACACAATTCAATCATTTATAACGATTGCTATTCCTCTGTGGCTTCTTGTTTCACTGGAGGTGGATCTCTCGCTTCATGAGACTTCTAAATCTGACACCCAATCTTACCTTTTTCTCAAAACTGCAATTACAATATAAGGACTTTCAGTCGTTTTATACTGACGAACATATCATCTTTCGAACAAAGGTGATCATAATGTTGCCGCGGCGATTGTAGCGAAACATGCTACTGTTGGATGCCGTCAATATTCTCCGCAGAAACCCATGCTATTTATCACAGTCTTGAGCACATTAAATCAATTGATGTACCGCAATCGATTATCTATTCTGATTCTCTATCTGTTCTACAGAGCCTTTGCAAAAAACATTTTAAAGAATATCTCAGTTCGAAAAATCTTAACAGTATGACATAATATTACCTCAAAATGTCATATGACATTTTGCGAGGTTCCCTTATATGTGGGGATACCAGGTAATAATAAGACAGATCGTGCCGCGAAAGCAGCATTATTACTACCACCTGGAGATTTTAAACTTCATTTTAATGATTTTAAACCCCTTATTACAACATTTATAAGATCACGGTGGCAAAATAACTGGAATTAATGCGTCGATAACAAATACATTCTATTTAACCTGAAATCAGTGAATGACATCCTAGCTACAGAGAGAGACGCCGAGACAAGGTCGTACCTGCCAGTCTCCGGATGGGTCATTCATACATTAACTATTGTTATTTATTAAAACATGAAGTCCAGACTCAATGCATACCGTGTCGGGAACCATTTACAGTAACGCACTTGTTACTAGATTGTATCGACTTTCAGTTAACTCGAGAAAATTTCTCATAACTGTCTGTTCAATTTTAGGCTATCTGAAAGCTGTTGGTCTTTTTTAATAACAAGAGGGATCCTGGCGCCCACCATTGTACCATCTTCATTAGTTCTTTGTCAGTTCGATCTTTTCTCTTCTTTTTTTATAATCTGTTTGATCGAGTCATGTTAACAATAAATGCACCTTGAGGTAACTTTTGTGATCTAAACTTATACTGCTGTGTATAAAAGACAACCTTCAAAGTGATTTTGTCATTTCACATATTTACTAGTACAGTACCTAATGTAAAAGAAATATAATCGATCATTGCATTATGAGAAAGATCTGTTTAGTTCTTCCGTTAGCCACTCTGTTCGTGATCAGTCTCAAAATATAACATGCACAACGAGGGAAACCTTTAATGTCAAAAATTGAAGATGGCTGACGGTCGGCCATTTGTTTATCTGATCAGTTTCCAAAGTTAACATGAACAATAAAGGATAGTGGGGAACTCCACTTAGAATTTGAGAAAGAATCCTCCAGTACTTCCTGGGAAATAGCACTAACAAACTTTAAATGTCAAAATCAAAGATTTGTTTATCTGATCAGTCTAGAAAATATGCATAACTTCATACCGAGGGGAACCAAACTTTATTTTAAGAAAGATCACTCCAGTACTGAGTAATAGCCATAACAAACCTTCACTGTCAAATTCCAAGATGGCCGCCTGTCTGCTATTTTTTTTAGCTGATCAGTCTCAAAAGTTAATATGCAGAACTAAGGACCTAGGGAAACCTACATATAAGATTTAAGAAAGATCTCTCCACTACCTATTGAGAAACAGCGATAACAAACATTCACTTTCAAATCCAAGATGGCTGCCTGTCGGCCATGTTGTTTATTAGATCAATCTCAAAAGTTGCCCTGCACAACTAGGGACAAAGGGGAACCTACATATAAAATTTGAGAAAGATCCCTAAGCACTTCCTGAGAAATAGCGATAACAAGAATTGTTTAAGGACGGACGGACGACGCGGACCATGGACGCAGGGCAATTCGAATAGCCCACCATTCGATCATAGCCACTTTTCAGTATTCAAATTGATGTTTGTCTTTTACCTTTAAGTTTGTTTGATGTCTTTATTTTGCAATTGTTTGGCCGACCATTGCTGACCCTAATGACCTATGCTGTGTTAAAGGGCCGTTAATCATTAATAATAATAATAATAATCGTCAAATCAAATAATAAAATAGGGGGGAAAGCACAAAACGTATGGTTATATAAATAAAACGTTTATGGTACTTCAGTTAACAAGGACTTTACTACCAACATCCGACCCCTAAAGGGACTGGTATCGGATGTATAGATTTAGGCATACTCATAAATATATTGTATTGACTTTAAAATACCTCATTGCGCTTTCTCTGCCCTGCAGGTAGGGCGTAAGAATTGTACCTGCTGCCCCCAATTGCATGATCGTAAGAGGCGACTAAATTTGGGACCTTATCTCTTCTCTCCTTTCTAAATAACTTTCTTTTTCCTAATGTCTCCCTTGACAATGCCTCACTTTTGGCCATTTGTTGAGCGTTCGCCCCTGTGAGGAAGGCTTTGGGTTCTGTCCCCTGGCCGAGACATACCAAAGTCTTTAAAAATGGTAGTTTATACTCCTGCTTAACGCTCAGCAAATTAGGAGTGGGACGACTGGTTCGCCCGTTGTCAGTATAATGTGACCGGGTGGGGCGTCCTGCTGAGTGTCTTCGGCAGTATGTTTCAGTGAGGTAGCACTATAAAGTCGGCATCAGTTCCGCGCTATCACAAGGAGACAAACACGAACATATCGCAGCCTCCCAAAATACACACACATTCACTACACGCATGCATCTTGCACACAGGGGAGGCCGTCCTTAAATGACCTTAGCTGTTAATAGGACGTTAAACAAAATCAAACAAACAAACAAACAAATCATTGCGCTTTCTAAGGTGTTATCAACTGGTAGGTGAATACCTGATTGGGTATGTTCTCAATTGGTCTCTGATTAGGATTACAAACGGAACCGAACTGTATCTGAGGTTTCTATTTCAATAGTTATTTACTTCAGCGGTTCCTCCACTATTGGTTAGCCTTTACGATATCGTGATTTTGATGCCGACTTTAAAGTGCTACTTCACTAAAACACCATGCTGACATTGCAATTACACAATATGACCGTAGCTATTGTAAAGATATGAAACCTAAAGCATCCAACAACATTCACAGAAGAGCCATCAATGAAGCTATTCCTTTCGCGTTTGCCTTAGCGTTATCAATATACTGGGATCAAAAGAACATCTGGAGAAATATCTTCCGGCAGTCGCTTGATTTAACAAGAAATGTGTATCGTAAAAGGCGAATAATGCGGGTCTCCCTGCAGAATTGAGAATGGTTTTCCTCCTAGTCTTCTACGACGGGAACATGGAAGAGGCCACAAATGATCGGTACACCAATTTTAACACTTGGGAATTTTATTTCTGTCATTCCTGACTTCGTTCTGTTCTATTTACTTTCTGTTTCAGGTGGTGTCTTCCAAGACACCCGTCCTCATATGACCGTGGCTGTTGGGAGGACGTTAAAAAACAAACAAACAATATAAAATACTTCATTCCTATCCTTTATTTATGCCACTAATGACAATCTGTATATATGTTCCAGTCTCGTCTTCTGTATAATTCCCTAAAGAATATCCTGCCATTAGTATAGGCAGCATTATAGTTGAAAACAAGAGCAGGAAAATTCCATGAAATATTCATTTGAAAGTTGTTTTAAAGTTTCTGAAAAAAAGGATTGTGTGCTGATCAATGCAATGTCTTCAATTATTTTTACATTTATACTGACCTTGGAAAATAAATTCTGTTGTGTGAGTGTATGTATTGATCGTATATACCTCCAAAAGACCATGTCTATTTTTAAATTCAAGCTGTAACGATGGCGACATTCAAAAGGTAGTTAATATTCATCATGTTCCATCGATTTTGACATTTGGCATTCTTAATTTCATCGGGCCTAGATTGTGTATGTTATTTTTCTTTTACAAAACATAATGTTGTAGTCTGAAATATACATATATTGTGTATTTGACCATGTAGGTGGCTGTTAGCTGGTGTATTGCCTCCTGAATAGCGATCACCTGATGCCGATATTTAGAGTGCTACCTAATTGCAATATCATGCCGGAGGTCACCAAGCCCGATCGTGTTTGGTAATCTGATGAAACAAAATATATACACATAAATCAGTGTATTCTTTTTTGTTGATCAACGTCCTCGTAACAGCCAGGGTCATATCATGAGTAATTGGGGACACACGGCCGTAAAGTGAAAGTCGGCATCATATCCGCGTTATCACAAGGAGGCAAGCACGCCAACATACCCCGTCTCCTGCATACACACACGCAAGTACTACACACATGGAGGCACGTCTTTAAATGATCTTAGCTGTTAAAAGGACGTTAAACAAAATTAAACCAAACCAAACAAAGAGAAAGTAGATACAGAAGCAAGGAAACAAAAACTATCCAAAGTGTTGCAATGCGGGCAGCAGATCAATTTGGTCTATTTTTCATAGAGGAATAAATTGCAGAGTTACCATCGATGTAAGTTTAAACTCGATTAGGGTAGTTTTGTGGTTACATATATAGACTTAACAATGGTGTTGAAACCATTACTTGTAAAACTCTCGTGCAATTAGGGAAGACATACAACGGTAGGACAAGTCTGCATCGTATTCCTTATTTAGCACTCTAAATGTTAACATAACACCATTTACAAACATAGATAGTGTGCAAGAATACACCATACAGTTCAGCAATATTTTCCGATCCCCCGCTATCTATCAAGAGAAAGTATACTTTACGTAGGTTCGGGGAAAGAGACGGATTGATTTGTATGTCATCTAGGTGTCATACCAAGTGGGACCCGCAACAGAATCGGCGTTTACTTTTGTGTATTATTCTACTAAGGATACATTTAAAAATTCAAATTGATCTACTGCCAACATTTAACAATTCCTACCTCCATATTTCATTGTACCCACCTATCAGCTTGTTCTTTCATGTAACGTTTCTTCAGGCATTTGTCTTAATATGACACTAGTTGTTTTAGGGTTGCTTAAATCCCACACAAACCATATCGCATGGTATTTCAGTGAGATCCGCGCTATCACAAGGAATTACATCAACATACCCTGTCTCCGGCACATATGCACGCATACCCAACACACATGGTGACCCGTCCTTAAATAACCTCAGCTGTAAAATAGGACAAAATAAAACCAAACCAGAACCTAAGACATTACATTCAAAAATACTGTTACTGTAACTAGTTAGTTCCTAATTTTCGTACACAAAAGCGAATCGGACAATTTAACATGTGGCATGCTAATGAAGTTTGATATAAATGCTACGGAGTCCTGATTAAAAATTGCAGAGGTTAATTGAACAACGCCGTTGTATTGCCGACCCTGACACTATTCATTGCAAGAGCTCAAAACGCAGTGGCACGGATAAGGAGCCGACATTTCAAGGACGTTTGAACAAAAGCTATAATAATGTCATTCACTTGGAATGACAGAAAACATCAATTTAAGCAAGAAATTATGACAAATCGAGCGAAATGACAAACTGTGAAGCTCTTTTGTCTGCTGGAGTGTTCATCGACATGAATAGTGCGTAATGCCTAAATTAGTGTGTTTCCGATAATTTAAATTTACTCCAGAGTCAACAAGGGTAATCAAGATATAAGATTACTAAGCTCGAGACAGGATAAATGTCGGTCTTTCTGTCTGTCTGTCCTAAACGAATTGCCATGACTTCTCTTAATTCCTGTTTGTTTAATTTTGTTTAACGTCCTATTAATAGCTTAGGTCATTTAAGGACGTGACTCCATGCGTTTAGTGTATGCGTGTTTACGTGTGAGTATGCAGGAGTCAGGGTATGTTGGTTTATTTGCCTCTTTGTGATAGCGCGGATCTGTACCGACTTTATAGTGCTATCTTACTGAAATGTAACGCCGAAGGATAGCACAGCATTCCGCCCAGTCACATTATACTGACAACGGGTAAACCAGTTGTTGCCATTCCTCTAAATGCTGAACGTTAAGCAGGGAATAAACAACTACCAATTTAAGGATTTTGGTATGTCCCGGCCTGGGGACAGACCCCTTTGCCTTCCTCATCTGGGCGAATGCTCAACATTCAAGCCAAAATTGAGGTGTTGCCAAGCAGGCGCTAGAAAAAAAGAGGTAGCTAAAAGTCGAAAAAAAAATAAAGACCCCAAATATTGCAAAGGGCACAGCAGATTTGTTATGGTCTCTTTTGAGTCCCCAAATAGTGGACACCAAAGCAAATCTCCAACCCTGCAGGGGGTTCCTGCATAAGGCGACTCCTACGATACATGCACCGGGTAACAGGTGTATTTATTTTCTGTAACCTTGATTTATTTACTTATTTCTTCATGTTCATGATAACAGAAATGGATTATCAAATAATTAGATCTCACGTAAAAATGTCTTTAATGCATATTGTAACATCTTTTCTCAGTTATGCAATGCTCGGTAGTATTTGTTTTGCATTTAGTAAGAAAACAAAAAAAAAGTTCATATGCATACGAGTGTCGTGGATATAAAATCTGCCGAGTAGTATGATAAATTGTATCGCAGTGCGTTGTGGAGTACATCCAGCACTTATACACAAGAGCACACATGACGACACGTTCTTTATGACCTTGGCTGTTAGTTAGGAAATTAAACAAGAATAAAACAATAAAAACTTTTGATTCTAAATATTAAGCAGGGAATAGCAAACTACCATTTAAGGATTGTGGTATATCCTGGATACAAACAGGTTTCAGGAAGTAGGTTTGGTTTGGTTTAGAATTGTTTCACGTCCTATCAACAGCTATGGTCATTTAAGGACGGCCTCCCCCTGTGTGCAAGATGCATGCGTGTGTGCTTTGTGAGGCTGCGATATGTTCGTGTTTGTCTCCTTGTGATAGCGCGGAACTGATGCCCACTTTATAGTGCTACCTCACTAAAACATACTGCCGAAGACACCCATCAGGACACCCCATACGGTCACATTATACTGACAACGGGCGAACCAATCGTCCGAACCCTAAATTGCTGAGCGTAAAGCAGGAGCAGAAACTACCATTTTTACAGAATCTAGTATAAGTAGGAAAAACAATAATATCCAAATTTTTGCAATGGCGGCCGCAGATTTTGATTTCTTGAATCCTCTCTTTAGCAGAAAGCACATAAAACCACTCCGAATCTGCAGAGGGGGCGGGTGGCACAAAAGTCGCCTTTTACGACATCTAGTGGATACCATAGGTCTATACTTTCCCAAACCTGCAGGGGTGTAATCAGTAACAAAATATATGGTATATATAGTACAGTTTAAGTCCTGCAAGCCGCAAACACTGTACAAAGGACGATGTATTACGAAGTACGATGTAGCAGATATGGTTTTAATGGATAGTATTATTAAAGTTGTCTTTCAAATGTTTCCTCCATCCCAAAATACCATCAAATATATAAGCTAATATATAAATCTGTATTTTGAACGTCTACCCTCAAATTAGATTTGATGACTCTTAAAATGCTGGTACCACCTCATCAAATACAGTGGAACATGCAATATAGAGACGAAATAGGTTTATTCTCGAACAAGTACACCCTGGAGTAGAATTCCAAAGCTCAGTGTGCTCATATCGTAAGGGTTTATCTGACAGAGTTGGTGAACATGCTTTCAAATCTGAGGACAATGGAATGATGGCAAGATAATTTCCTTTCGCATGTAATATAGTGCAGGCTTTTCGGAATTTGACCACTCTCTTCAGGATTTGGATAAAGGCCTATTTACCGTTATAGGTCAACAAGAGACTATCGCTTGTTGGTGAGAGTCGGAAATACTACTGATTCGATCGTCTGGTGGGGTAAATTGGTTTATAAGAGATATCTTAACTTATTGGATAAGTGCTTTCCGGATTGACTGCGTAATAGGTTGGTTTCAATTACTGTCCTACAATATGCATTATAGATATGGTAATGAAAACTATTTAGTTCTACGGAATAGTCTCTGTATTTTATATTACCAAAAACAGTTTATAATCCTGCCTTCTCTAAATCGATCAACAAGGTTCAGCTGACCGATGTCTAGACATTGGTTTATATTTAGAAATATCTATTAATGAAAAAGGTGAGTTATTGTGTCTGGGAGGTGGAATAATTGGCAATTTATCAGGGACGTTACCCTTACACCATAAGAGTACCAGTTGTCTGCTCAACTGTCGAAAACAGGTCTTCCTCTCGTAATTAAATGTACAAATTTTTGGAAAATATATTGCTTTAGTATAAACCAGCCAAGAACAATTGACAGAAAGTTGTCGATCCCACTGCTTGATCGTAAGAGGCAACTAATGTTGGATGCCTCCTGCAGAATCGGGAGTGGTTTCTTCTTTTTCTTGTGTTTATAGGCCAATATAGAAACCAAGAATAGACCTACTGTAACCCAATGCGTATCGTTATGGCCCCCTGAAAAATCGGTTTTTTCTCCTCTTCCGTGTATTCCACGAAGTTGCCATGGAAGAAATAAAACTTGATCTGCTGCCCCGTTGCAACGATTTTGTTTCTTTTTCCTTACTTTCTATGTGTTTTTGCCGGTGGTGTTTCCATAGACATCTGTCCTCATATGACCCTGTCTGTTGCGAGGCCGGTAAAACGAATGACATACTAATAACTATGGAATGGACTTGCCAGAGTCCCAGCGGTTTTTAGCTCACCTGGTCCATACCGCAGCGTCCGTCGTCCGTCCGTCCGTCCGTCCGTCCGTCAACTTTTCCTTTAAAACACTACTAGTCATGAACGACTAAGAAGATTTTGACCAAATTTGGTCTGAAGCATTCTTGGGTGAAGGGGAACAAATTTTGTATAAATAATAATAATAAATAATATACAACATTTGATGTAGCGCCCTATCTAGCTAAGATAAGCCACTCTAAAGCGCTTTACAGTACATAGATATACAATTTTATACAGTCAATACAATAAGCATATATATATTAATCTATACAATATTGTGGAATTCGCAGGAGCTGCCTTATCAAGCGCTAACTACTAGTCATATGCCACCTGGCTGATATCTCCATATGTGTGTATGTCTGTGTGTGTGCTGGAGATGTATTGTGTTCTGTTTGTAGTGGGACCGTGCTTCCAACGGTATCATTTAAAGTGCCACCTCACTTGAATGCTACAGCACAGATACCGCAACACCCACCGGTGGTGAATGGTGGGTCTGGCTCCCCTGGGGGCTGAGGGGCGGGGACCAATAGGGGAAATATAACAAATTCTTTAAAATCCTTTTTCTTCTGTAGGAAAGAAAGGATTTGTTCAATATTTGGTCAGAAGCTTCCTTGGGGAAAGGGGAACAAATTTTGTATAAGTGGTGGTACTGGCACCCCCCTGGGGGCTGAGGGGCGGGGCCCAATAGGGGAAATATAGCAAATTCTTTAAAATCCTTCATCTTCTGTAGGAATGAAAGGATTTGTTCAATATTTGGTCAGAAGCTTCCTTGTGGGAAGGGGATTTTTTTTGTATAAATAGTGGGTCTGTCCCCCCTAGGGGCTGAGGGGCGGGGCCCAATAGGGGAAATATAGCAAATTCTTAAAAATCCTTCATCTTCTGTAGGAATTAAAGGATTTGTTCCATATTTGGCATGAAGCATCCTTGGGTAAAGGGAAACCAATTTTGTATAACCGGTGAGTCTGGCCCCCCATGGGCCTGAGGGGGGGGGCCCAACAGGGGAAACACTGTAAATTCTTTAAAATCCTTCTTCTGTGGGAATGAAAGGATTTGTTCCAGGGGGGGCATGAAGCATCCTTGGGGGGAGGGGAACACATTTTGTATAAACGGTGGGACTGGCCCCACTATTGGCCTGAGGGGTGGGGCACAACAGGGGAAACACTGTAAATTCTTTAAAATCTTTCTTCTTCTGTATGAATGAAAGGATTTGGTCCATATTTGGCATGAAGCATCCTTGGGTGAAGGGGAACACATTTTGTATAAACGGTGGGTCTGGCCCCACTATTGGCCTGAGGGGTGGGGCCCAATAGGCGAAACATAGTAAATTCTTTAAAATCTTTCTTCTTCTGTAGGAATGAAAGGATTTGGTCCATATTTGGTCTGAATCATTCTTGGGTGAAGAAGAACCAATTTTGTATAAACGTTGTGTCTGGCCCCCCTGGAGGCTGAAGGGCGTGGCCCAATAGGGGAAATATAACAAATTCTTTAAAATCATTCCTTTTCTGTAGGAATGAAAGGATTTAGTCCATATTTGGTGTGGAGCATCCTAGGGTAAAGGGGAACAAATATCGTATAAACGGTGGGTCTTACCCCCCTGGTGGCTGAGGGACGGGGCCAAATAGGGGAAACAGCAAATTCTTCAAAATTCTTCATCTTCTGTAGGAATGACAGGATTTTGTCCAAACTTGGTATGAAGCATCCTTAGGTAAAAGGGAACAACTTTTGTATAAACGGTGTGTCTGACCCCCTGGAGGCAGAGAGGCGGGGCCCAATAGGGGAAATAGAGGTAAAACCTTTAAAATCGTTCTTCTACCATAGGGGTTAAGGGATTTTATCCTAATTTAGTCTGGAGCATCCTTGGGCCAAGGAGACTCAATTTTGTTTAAGCAGTGGGTGTGCTCTCCAAGGGCGGGGCCCAATAGGGGAAATCTACCATAGGGATGAAGGGATTTCTACCCAATTTGGTCTGGAGGATCTTGGGCAAAATTAAGGGACTCAATTTTGTATAAACAGTGAGTGTGGCCCTCCGGGGGGCAGAGGGGTGGGCCTGATAGGGGAAACATAGCAAATTCTTCAAATACCTTCTTCTGTGCGAATGACTGGATTTTATCCTTATTTAGTCTGGAGCATCCTTGGGCCAAGGGGACTCAATTTTGTATAAACGGTGGGTATGACCCCCTAGGGGCATAGGGGTTGGGCTCTGTTTGAAGTTTGTTCTCGCTATATCTCAAGTACTGGATGGATCTTTCTGAAATTTCATATGTACTTACAGCACTCCGTAGGTGCTGTATCTTAACTTCATACCAATTATTTTAAACATATTCAGGTGAGCGATACAGGCCCTCTGGTCCTCTTGTTTAAAGTTATATTGTTTGCCCCTTCCCATCCCCAACACAAACAAATTTATAATAGTATCATCACATCATATTTAAAACGTTCTCGAAATATCTAAATTCAGCTGTTCTCTTAAACATATCAACAATGATCTGTTATCAGTATCAAAAGCGTACTTTAAATGTGGCAAAAACATTTGCCACTATCAGCAATGTTTTATATAAAATTGTACAGTAAAGACTTGCATTACATATAATACCTAGCCAAAAATGATTTTAAAGTACATGACCACTACAAAGTGATTATACCACGCTTATCTCAAAGTGTCTGGATCGCGAATAATTTGTCTACAAAAGCTACAATGGGGGCTGCCGACTTCAAGACTGCTACCTCACTGAAATACCATTTCGACCCTCCCAAGCCCAGTATTCCAATCGGTCACATTATATTGACAACGGGTAAACCAGTATCCAACAGTTGGACCCCGTCCGCGCACAATGAAAGAAGTCAATGTTATTTCATATTTATTTATATTTAGAGAAAGACAGTAGAATAGTGGGCGTGATGAATAAATCTGAACCATCTGAGTAAATTTTAAGAGTAATACCCAACACTGGTACTATTCTTTGCAAGCTCCCTATATTTAAGGCTCGGTAATATAGACAATCTAAGTTTCTGTTATGAATCGGAAGACAAGGATTGAGACCATCATCGAGCAATATTTATACAGAAGCCAGGCACAAAACCACAATAGCTGCAGGGACTTGGTATAAAAGATATCATTGGAGGTTCGTTGTGTTAATGTAATGGTCCTGTTATTACGAAACTTGTTGCTGACGAAGACATTTGAGAATACGTCATCTGAACCCAACTGGCAGGTGAATAATGGAATTATGTCTTTATCGACATTAGACTTAACACTAAGGGGCGAAAAAAAAATCCAGACAAAAGATAGTTGTATGGCGTGAAACATCATTCACCTCTCTCACATTACATCCTGTTTATATGACGCAAAAAAATATAGGAACCAAGTGAATTGTACAGTTGTGGGATTGCACTACCTTACACGATGCGCGCACGGTGTGTTCACGATGTACGAACGAAAAACATCTGGACGATTATTGCATGTGCTCATTTGTGCGTACGATGGTCGAACGTTTTGCGATAACAATCGTTGTTGGTGTAAATTGTGGCTGAACGATATATACGGTTTAGTGCTAAACATATAGCGTTGATCTTTTAAACATGCTACTATACTCTTAATCTATAGGCTTATCTATCTATGTTTTCTTAAATTTAGAAATGTCTTTTCGGTGTTTTTTAAACGACCAAAACCAACACATGTAAAATTACAACACATGAACAAGGTCCCTTATACAGGTATAACTAGCCACTTGTTACATGCATTTTTACCGTAGTTTACCTCTCCCGGGGCACTTACGTCACTCGTCGAGGTGTGGGGGAGCTTTAGTTCAATACAAATGCAATTAACAAAAAGCTAATGTCCACTTGTGTCTTCATATCAGTCATACGGTGTCGCATATTTCAGGCACAGGCCATCACATATGAGCTTTCTATTTCAGGCACAGGCCAGGTTAAACTTCGGTTGCTCATCCAAATGTAATTAACCTGTTTAGTTGTGTCACCTGTGAGCCACACCCATTCTTAACAGTCTAACGGTCACTGTAATACTGTGTGCATTTCTGTAGAGGGAACCTTCTAATGAAATTTGAGACAGATTTGCCTAAGAAATAGTGATAAAAAAGGAATATTTTAAGGACAGGCGATGACAGATTACAAATGAAGGTATGATTTGAAAAGTTTGTATTTAAATAGAGATATCTCTATCTATTAAATGAAGATATCTCCAAATTTACTTAATTGTTGGGCAAAAACACAAATAGCTGGGCATAGTAAACAGATTTATAAATATCATTAAATGTTCAAGATCAAGTCCTACATTAAAATTGACTGCTCATAGACTAAAAATGTTCTCAGTGCTGTTGAAGCAATAGTTGCTTTACAGAATAAATAGTCCGGTCCTCTGCTGCTGCAGAACTGAAGTATGTTTCTGATGGTATTTTGAACAGATGTGGTTTTCCTGGTGTGGTTGGTGCTGTGAATGAGACACACATACCTATACCTGGGCCTTCTACACACAGGGATTCCTATATTAACAGGAAAGGTTTTTCAAGCATCCAGTCACAGGCTGATTGTGACAGCAACCTTGTCTTCCGGGATGGTTATGCTGGTTGGCCAGGGACAGTTCATGATGCACGAGTCTGAAGAAACTGTCCGTTAAGGTGGGTTCATCCTTTTTGAAAAAACCCATGGATTTTTTTTCTAATTAGACTTATTTTCTTGCATGTTTTACGTAGATTTCATATATGAAAAGAAAAAAGGGGGTTCTCGACTTACTTTTTGAGATATTACCGCTGTAAGGTAGCTACTTTTCTGCAAATTTCCCCCAAAATAGGAAATTTTAGTAAAATGTGTTTTCTATAATATTTACAAAATTTGAGTTACCAAAAAGTTGAATATTTTTTACAGATCTCGTGATGTACTAACAAAAGCAGAAATAAAACAAAAATGATTATATTTGGTATATTTATACATTTTTCATGGCCATCTATTCTCTTCAAAATGCAATTTTAACTAATTTACATCGAACGAATGCATTAAAAACAAGCAAAAATGCGATCAAAACCCATGTCAATTTTATACAACTTTTACAGAAGACAGCCAAGTATATATGATTTTCGGTAAGCATAACAAAATGTGGGGTTCCCGGTGAAAATTTTCCAATTCGCTCACTTGAAGGTAGAACTCCATTCCCCCACCCCATTTTGCCTATTCCTATTTTAATGCGTAAAAGGCAATATTATGTCATATTATTATCCATACCGCCACAAATATAGTACTTTATCGTGTCCCCACACTTATATTTGATACACATTAAAATCAAATAGCATAAATGCACGGAACTTAAATAAAAATCAATTTTTCGAAGTTCCGATTCGTATTCCGGATCGATATAAATACAGCAATATATCTTTGGACCGCCTCCGGGTTCGGTTTTATACACGAAATTATATTTCCGTACACAATGTTAGCGCACCGTTCCAAACGTGTTGTGCTTGATTTCACTGTTTGTTGTGTAGTTCCTGTATATTTGCTATCATTACCTAGTCTACATCTAATTATTGCTGTATATTTATCGTACCATAGACAATAGAGCTCAAAACACAGTGTTACAGAAGTACGAGCGGAATATGTCGTTTCCGCGATACAGGTTTCCGGAACTAAAAATAAGTTTCGCAAATTATTTTGGTCATATGTCTTACACTTTTTGTATACACTGAGCATTAAAAACTTCTGACATTCAAAATGTTTTAAAAGCTAATTTTGATATATGACAATTCAATGTATAGATGTAAACAATTATATATGTTAGACATCTTACTGTTACACTGTGTTTTCATACATTCGAGCACTTGTCTACCTTGTTATTACTCTTTTGGTCACACAGAGCATATCTACAGGGTGTAAAAGCAGTTCCAGTAGTATAGTTCACAGCAAGTTATTGCAGAACTTGAGGACATCACATGGTCGAAGCTTCTCTGCTTACAAAGTAATTTATGAAAATCTTTTCCATTTACATGTATATTTTAAATGAGCACAAAAGCATCTGGTTACACATGCATGATGAACTGTTATAAACACCTTGAAATAAAGTTGAGATGTACATGTGATATTGAAGCTGAATGCAGAAGGGGGGGGGGGGGGGGGGTGGCATGTATGCAGATTTTGGAATCTAATACAATGTAGGTCTGTGAACTCTCATTCATAACACAAGTAAACATATCTTGAATTTGAGAATAAACTACAAATGTAATATCAGATTCTGAATATGAATCTGAACCAAAATTACTGATTGTAAATTCACAGAGAAATAAATTCTTGGAAAGTTATTTTAAAATATTTACTAAGTTAATTTACTATGTATTTTAGTCATTTCATAACGGGAGAGAAAAAAATTGAATAAAACACATTTTGAAAACTTACATTGATTTTAATAAAATCACATTTTTGAAACATAAATACAGAATAAGAAGCAAAGATAGGACTATTTGTCTTTGGAGTATGTACATTGTAGTATGAATTGTATGTATCAAATTAATAACACATTTACAGGACCTATGTATTTGATTTTTTCCCCACATTAAATTGTCCAGAGTTTTGTTTCTATCCTGGTGTCTTCTTACATAAGGCTTTCTGCCTAATATCCATGACCTAGAACATTCCTGTAAAAAAGGAAAAATTAATTTGATGATTTGTAACAAAAACCTGGTATGCAGAATCCAAATTACAATTACATGTATTATTATATATAATTATGACTATATACATGTAATGCTTCACAATATCTTATTGATAATCACATGTACATAAATCATAATTTATTAATGACTGCATTAAATTATACTAATACTGCATAATTATACCTGGTCTTCAACCAAACTTACAGGAATGATAAATATTGATAATATTTACTTTCATGGTACAATGTAGTAGATAAGCTAGAAATATATATATACATGTAGAATAAAGTTTTATCAAAATAACTTTTATAACAGCTTATTCCACAATCTATATTGAAAAATATGACATGTGTAATATGTTTTGCTAAATCTATGAGGAAGTAATTCATCCCACCAGTGTCCCATTTCCAAGTTTTTACACCATTACATTTTTTCTTCAAAATTTTAATTCATCTCTTGATTAATGTATCACCAGAAATCAATCTTGGTGAATGCTTGGTTTAGCACAGAGACTAAATATACTAAAAGAGACATTAGCAGCAGCTATTACACATTCATTTTCACATGATAGATTTTAGTATATGGGGTTTTGTCACATTTGATATGACATTTATCAAATTATCTGTTGTTACTTTGTTATTGCCTGGTTATCATATTCATTTTCCACCCTTGTTATGATGACCTATGTCCTTATACATTATTCTCTATGATTCGATATATACAGGTTTGGCCTATTGCATTTTACTTCTGTCCTTACTTCCTGTCATAATAAAAAAACTATGCATCTTTTAAAAATTTACTCTGATTTGTTCAGATATGAATTTAATTTGACAAAAAAAAAAAAATGATACACACACACAAACACTACACGCATGCATCTTGCACACAGGGGAGGCCGTCCTTAAATGACCTTAGCTGTTAATAGGACGTTAAACAAAATCAATCAATCAATCAAACCAAATACAATAAGAAACAAAGTGATTTGTTTACTAATTTTAAAATCTTTCAATAACATTTTGCTTTGATGATTTGAGTTGAAATGCAAAATGCAAAATTTCACTGCCTAAAACGGAGATTACAATTTAAATGAAGGAAAATTACCTGTAATGTATTAATGTATTTTCTACCACTGCTTTTCCTTAACCTAGAAAGCTGCTCATGACTCTTGTAAGTAACTGATCAGAGACAACATGCACAGCTTCCTGCGCAGTGACGCTAAATTTGAGAAGGATGGACCCACCTTACGCCAGATTCTTCCAACACTGCCACCAAACTAGCATATCCTGGGTGACTCGGCCTATCCCCTGTCTGTAAAGTTGCTAGTGCCATTTCGTGACAATGGGCATCTAAGTCATATTGAAAAGAAATACAACAAGAGTCACTCCTCAACAAGAGTTGATATTGAGCGTGCATTTGGTCTCCTTAAATGTAACTTCAGGAGGCTGCAATATCTTGACATGCACCTGCTGAATTAAATCCCTAATGCCATTGTAGCATGCTGTGTACCACGCAATTTCATTCTACAGAATCAATCTTCTGATGATGAAGAGTTTGATATGTCAGATGGTACCTGCTGTCCACCAGCAGATGACATCTCTACAGGATACAACTCTACAGGACAAGTTGCCTTGGCAAAACGTCTGGAGATTGCACACATGTTAGTGTAATCTGGAAAATTCTTCAGAAATACAAGCTTCTCCTTCATTTTGAAGCTCTTAAGCTTCCTATCATAAAGAACTGAAAGAAATATGTGTATTATTCAAATATAATTTAATTTACTACATAACGTTAATTGGTTACATCTTTAGAATGAAATACAAATATACAACATATACTGAATATTTTTCAATTATTAAGCAATGAATATTTAAGCAAATATTGTTATGGTTCTATAACAAACATTGCCATACAATGTAGATGACAAATTTAACAAAGCCCAGTAGATATTTAAGTAAGTTTGTCAACAAGAGAAACGTGTTATAGGACCATAACAATATTTGCTTTAATATTCATGATTTTTATTCACATTTTGATAAAGAAGTTACGCTTTTTTTTTTTTAGTTATTTCCAACAGTTCTGTGAACAAAAGTCTTGACAACAATCATGGCGATTATCTTTTTTTTAACTGATGCTGCTTCCAGTGATTTCAGAATATAATTTCTATCCTCTGCAATTCTCACTGCCTTTTGTTGTGTTTCTTTAATATCTGAAAGTATTTTGTTTTGTTGTTCGGAAAATTACCTGAACCAGGCTGGAATCTCTTCTCTCTTCCTTTTTCTTTTTTCCTTTCTGGCAGGGGAAGTTTGGGATTTATTTAGAGCTGTACTGCTTGCTGGAGCTGTACTGCTTGCTGAAGTATTGCTATTTCCTATTATGTTATAAAAGCCATTATTCCAATTTCAATTTTCACTTAAAAGTACCTATTTAACATTACCAAAACAATTGCATTAATAGGGCTTTGAGGAGTATGATTGCAAAAGGATCAATGTCATTTTGATGGTTCTGTTTTTATCTTGAATAATGCAACATAATTATAAAAAAGCAAATATTAAAGGTAAGTTAAGCTGTTCCATTAGTTATTGTTTGCTGAGTGTATATTCCTATCATATTGTCTGAAGTTTTGGTAACATTAAAGGCTTTTAAGTATACATGTTCAACTTTTTAAAACAGTGTTCCATCACAGTGGTCAAATGAAATCTGATTTATAGGTAAGTGAAGATATTTGTAAATTTTAAGGATAATATGTACAGCAATAATATATATACGCTGTATATCCAATTACCTTCCATTGATGACACTATTGTTCCTGGCCGAACAGCAGGATCACCCGCCAGCAGCTCATCCATTAGCTGGAGTAAAGATTAGTTCATAGTATGATATTATCAAATATTTATATATTAGCACAAGATATATATATCAGTGATTTGTTTTTAAGAGAAAAATATAATTCACTTATAACAAAGTATGAATGTACATCCCAAAACGAACTGAAATGCTGTATTGCATGGAAATTTAAATGAATATAATTTGTCTTGTGCATCCTCTACCATGGTTGATTTGAGTAACTGAAGTCATCAACATGTGATTAAATGTTTGAGGAATGGTTAAACATATGTAGGAGAATATGTCTATTATTGGCCAGAGCAGACAGTTAAAAGTGATGTTTCAAGTATAGCATAACAGACATTTCAAAAAGATGACATCTAGCTATAGGCATTGTAAGTTCATCATGAAATGAATTTGTTATTTACTTGCATAAAAAACATTATGAGAATAGAACAAACTTGATATATTTTACCTTTATATATCTTAGTCATGGTATCATTTACTACACACCTCTATTAGTATTTTCACATGCTTCCTTATCATTGGTTACCACTTGTAATTCTGGTAGGCTAGCATGTACAGCTGACTCACTTGACACAGGTTCAGATGATGAAACACCTACACGATACATGTAAAATTATAAACGTAACCATTTTACATTAAATTATACATTATTTACTTGTTAAAATAAATAAATTTATGTACAGGTATATCCATGAATAAGGACTGGTATCATACAATTGTATTACAGATTTCAGTCATGGTATTTTGATTATGAGCAATCTTTGAACGTGAAATTATTCCAGAATGAAATATTCTTCTTTTACAGAACAAAATTACAACCTTTTGTGATACATTTTTTTTTCAGAAAAAAATCCATTCTAGATCCTGATTTATAGTGACCTGAATTAAATATATTATCATGATATGTCGGTTAAAATTATGTTCAAGTCACTTGAGGCCTGAGGGTACACAATTTGGGGCAAGTTATATAGTTCATGATGATGACATGAAATAGTTTCAATTAATAAGATGTACCTTACTACCCGCAATGCACATACCTTTACTCAAAGGATTAGGGCCACGACGGCTCCAAAACGGCCCTATTCCATCATTTGATAAAATTGTGGTATATTCATCCATGGTTCTTAAGGAGCATTCAAACACACATACAAAATTGAACAAAAACAGAAAAAAACGTGACATCGTTATTCTACGTCAAGGTATACATACATTAGAAATTAATAACGCTAGTAAATTATGACGGTACACATTAGTTTCATTCAATAATATATTTTAATATTTACATTCATCATGTGCTTCAGTAGTAAAATGCACAGTACCACATATACACACACATGGGTATATTAGCCTAGACTGGTAGTAAACCGATCCCGAATGCATGTTTAGCCCCAGGTTTGATGATAAGTACCACACGTTAGGTTTCGAAGCTGTTCCTCATCGAAACGGGGGAAATCAGGCACGGTATTTTCCGTAGATGTTTTCCATATTGCTGAACGCCTGTACAAGTTGATGTCCTCGACAAATTCTTTCGGAAGGTTTACCTGTTTTGATAGGTATAACATCTTGGATCCCATGCATATATCCGTCTCAGCATTATTGGTATCGTTTAACGCTGGAAAGAACCTGTTTGAGATAGCACACACAATCCTGACATAGTCGCCGATATGTGGTACTTGATTTGTTGGTAAGACATGGCTAAGGTATTTCCATTTTTAATGCGGGCATTAGCGGATTCCACGACCCAACGAACCTAGATAAGAAAAAACAATGTTTTGATTATTTTTTTGCAATACATACCTTTGTTACAAGTCTGTTTGTGTTAGCATCATCCGTGTCAAATTGTTTGTCTCCCTTGTGAAGGAACGACGGCATTTCGGCTTTGATACCGAGATCTGTAAGGAGGGAAAGTGAATCTCTGAAACCTCTATCAACGGCAACAATGTCGTCCTCGTGAACCCAGTTCTTGAAGTCTTCAACATTTGTTTTTAACATATGGTTCAGTATAGAGGCATCGGTTTTCTTGGTGTCTGCTAGGTAAGGACCAACAATTGTTACAACGTAGCCACTTGTGGTGACAACTACCATGGGTTTGATCAACGGCCGTCCCTTGTGTAGACTATACGATCTTCGCTGGAAATGGAAATTCCCGCTTTTCTGTATATATATGTATGTACCGTCCAAGACGAGGATAACCTGATTACCACCGATGTCACCAAATAAGGTCTGTGCCAAAGGACGTGTATGATGCTGTATGACGTCTTCCCGTGTTATATGCTGCAATCCTAAATTAGATGGAACAAATCTCGCCATTAGTGCCCTCCTTACACTTGCTATCGCACGTCGCAAACTTGACCTGGACAGGTTGAACAAAGTTGACATAATTTGTTTGACATGCCAGGTTTCATTTCAAGTAGGAAGATTCCAACAGATGTCTGTGTGCTCCTAACTGGAGGGTTTCGTACATCACTTATAACAGCATCACATAACTCAGAAAAGTTTTGTTTGGTAAGACCAGTCAAGTTGGTGCAGTATGAGTCTGACATGGATCCGATATGGTCGAAGTCGATCCTGGTACTTGATCACTTCCTGGCATAGTCCCGAAGCTGCTAAACGAGATCTACAATAGTTGTTCTGTTCACATAAGAACTGTCTGTTGGTAACATGTTACTCAACTCAGTCTGATTTATCTTTCCATCTCTGATGTGGCCGGGGCAACATCCACAATGACCCACTTCTCTAAAAATATCGAAAATCTTATTTCCGAAGAAACGACTATTAATTTTGGTCCAAATAAAGCAGTAAGCATGTGTCTTGACTGTGCTACCAATTGAAAGAGATATGGAAGGTGGGCTTGCTGTCGGATTGATTCTGCCTTGTTTCTGTGGAGGTATATATTCTTCGTCATTGTTGACGCTCTGCTTCCTTGGAAGTTCAAGTCTAGTTGGTTTGCCGCAGTACTTGTGTCGACATGTATTACAAATAACGCTTTCATTTTTGACGACCAGTAAAAATGCTCTGCGTAAATATATTTGCACCTCTTTATTCAGCTTTCGGCGTTCATTTGGCTTTGTCGTTTACTGTACAAAACACAGGGACAGTTTTTGGTCCTGTTCCGGACATCTCTGAAAATAATCAAATTGATTCATTTAATGGAATCGAATTCATTCTTTTTATTATGAGCATACCTTTACTATTTCATTGTGGCGGGATGAGGCCTCCACATGGTGAAGAGAATTAAACGTGATGCCTTGCTTTCTTATCCATTGAATAATTATATATTTTACACAGGTTTTAACTTTTATCAGTTAAAAAATGCACTTGTCTTATAATAATTATATTATAGGACATCATACATGATTGTAATGAGCCATCATTTCAAAGAGTAATATTATTCAATTTTACTATGAATGATACATTTTATTTGTGTTCTTTAATAACGAAAACGAATAAAAAAGAAAACGGTTTAATAAAGAAACGAAATCGTCACGTGTCGAACCCAAAAAGTTGACAACATCTGCCGGTCTTCAGTCCATTTTTTTTTTCTTTTCTTGAGAATGTATCAAGCATTTATTGGTCCAGTCATCGAGCCATATATAAAATATAGATTTATCACTTGATTTAGTTCTTTTAAGTAATATCAGAACAATTAACACTATACAAGCACACATTTACTCCAAAATTTAAAACACAATTTGAACATCACCATCTCTCAACAAAATAACGTCATTGTTCTTAGTGAAATATTTGGCAGTTATTGCCCTATTTTTCTCTTTGTTATAATATGTAAAATATGTTTTACAAAAGTTTGAAGGTGAATTTAAAAAACTTTCCAATATCAAGATTTTTCCGCTTATATTCACAATACCTCGCAACACTCAATGTAAAATTAATCATATAATTGTTTACTCTCTTCCATTTTTCATAAAATTCAAATAAAACTAGGCTGTCAATATTGATACTATTAACATAACCAGTATCCGCACTAGCAAATCACTTATCAAGTAAATTTAAAAAAAAAAAAAATGCTAAACACTTGATCAACCCGTTCACCTGGAAACTTATTTTCCCAAAACTTGACCGCTACCGGCGCGACAAAAGTAACATCCACCAATACGTTGTAAATTTCACGTTTAGAACGTGGTGACACGCGCACGCCNCCTCAATATCAGTTATAAGACGAAGAAAAACATCATTCAAAACATCATAAAATTTACAGTNAATTTCACGTTTAGAACGTGGTGACACGCGCACGCCGTTTGCTCTTTGTAGTGTAACAACGGGATCTAACACACATGTTTGATCTTAACTGATCATCAACATTGAGGAGACTTATAGGCCTTCAGCTCTTAAGTTTATTTTTGTCACCTTTGATTTTATAGACAAGACTTACGACACCAAGTTTCATCGTTTTCGACAACTCGCCGTTCTCCTCAATATCAGTTATAAGACGAAGAAAAACATCATTCAAAACATCATAAAATTTACAGTAAAATTCCACCGTCAAACCATCTTGTCCGGGACTTTTATTATGAGCCATTCCCTTTAAAGTTGCTTGAATCTCTTCTTCTGTAATAGTTAAATCTAAAATCATTTTGTCTTTTTGAGATAACTTTTTATCAATACATTTTAAAAAATCANGTTACAGTAAAATTCCACTGTCAAACCATCTTGTCCGGGACTTTTATTATGAGCCATTCTCTTTAAAGCAGTTTGAACCTCTTCCTCTATAATAGGTAAATCCAATACATTTTAAAAAATCATCAATTTCCTCATCATTAACTTTAACACACGAGTACAACTTTCTATAAAACATGTATATTTCATCCATCATTGAAACAGTATCACTTATTACACCATTGTCATTTTGCATTTCTTTGATTAGTTTTAAATTTTGTCTGTGTTTTTCAAGCCTCAAAAAATGTGCAGTATTGCGGTCACTCTCAATAGCCCATATGGCTTTAGAACGCAAGACAGCACCTTTGCATTTTTCTTCCTCAAAACGTTCAAGCTCAGATTTAAGCTCTTGAAATTTCCGAGAGAGACATTTATCACTGGATCCTGCTATTTGAACAGATAAATCACGCAACTTGTTCTGAAGTTTAAAATACTGTTCGTTCTTTTCTTTTTGTCGCCTTTTGCCAAATATCTGAGATTTAAAAAAAAAAATTACTTTAAATTATCCAATCAAACAAGTGGCTCATTTATATACAATTCTTCATGTTTGGCATTTAAAATAATATCTTTAATCTTATCACTATATTCAGTTTTATATAAAAAATGATTATTAAAAATCCATATACCCGGACCTCTCTCTACCTGACTTAAATCAAGTTTCATAGTTACTATACCATGATCACTACACGACGTATCATTGTAATATACATTACGTACAGTAGCCGATAAACGTCTCTCATCAGAAAATAGTCAATTCTACTCTGTGACACACTTTCATTTCTAACTTGTTTTCTTGAAAACACAGAACAATCACGATTTCTGTTCCTCCATATATCACATATATTAAAATCATTCATAATACTATTGAGTTTAAATACAGTTATCCTCACAATGCCTTGTTAGCCCACACCTGTCAAGTTGACTTAAGGTTGTATTTAAATCACCAGCTATAATAACGTTATCATAACACTTTTGCAACTCTTTTGCTAACGAATCAAGATTTATGATTCTTTCCCGATTAGTATTCGGGGCATATATATTAAATATATTAATATTTTTCCCATCAATTTTCATTGTTACCCTTAGCAACTTACCATCTATAATTGAATTGCTATCAACAAAACCGTCTTTAATATTATTTCTTAGCAAAACAGCAACACCCTGCCGACCATTATCACTATTTGAATAGAGTATCTTACCTTTCCATTTACTCTTAATCTGCGCTAAAAAGTTATCAGACCAAAAAGTTTTTTGTAATAATACAACATCAGCATATTTATCATCAAACATTGTAAAAACTTTCAGTACTTTATCTACATCCTTCAGACCATTACAAATGAATGAAAATAAACTGAACATTAGCAAAAGTAGACAAATGTACATCATTGTTTTTCATCTTTTAAGAAAAAATCCTTTCCCTTATCCCTTTTCCCTTTCTTATAAACGTTTGGAGAAGGCGATGATTTACATTTCCTTTTCGATCTGGGCAGCGCATCAGCCACATTCTCCTCACCACTCATATATATATCACTTGGGGGAGAGGTGATATCTGTACATTGAGATCCCTCCTCCCCATTGTAACATACATCATGACTCACATTACGACTCACATTACTGTTTATTATTTCATTATCAGGGTCCTGTGTACCTCGCTCAATGGGAGAAACAACCGGAAGTGAGGTCTCCTCCCCCATGGACAAACCATCTATTAATTTCACCTCGTCTCCCGCCATACTTGCGCCATTCACCGAGGTCAAGGTCATCACCTATATCATCTTATTTCTCAACATCGTCATCGTCATGAAGACCCCCGTCATCGTCATCACCATCAATCTCAGTATCGTCATCACTGTCAACATCACTACTCGCATTGTGAGTTTGATTTTTACACACGCAAATAAATTGTACACATGTGTCGCACTCCCTATCCCCTTCCTCCTCATTCTCATCTGTACATGTACAGCGGGGGTTGCACTCACCACACCTCTCGCATAGGGATAGTTCCTTCTCACACCGACAGTTCGCTCGAATAGAACAGCATCGCTTACACGGTGGTGTGGTGCAATTCCTGGCATAGTGTCCCCTGCCACTTACACTTAAAGCATGACAAATCAGGACAGTCTTTAAATACATGATCTAAAGAGTGACACAGATAACGAAACTTTTTTTGATTGTCATGTACAACACGATAATATGAATTGTCCAGCTTTACCGTGAAGGGAATATATGGTAATTAAGGGGGTAGGCGAACTTTTACAAAACGTGTCCCGTCCGCCACAGTCGTGTTCGGATAAAATCTACGCTTCACGGGCGACAATACCGTAACACCCAGCAGTCCGAGTTTCGCAAGAATTTCTTCATCTTCTATATACGCCGGTTATGTCAAAAGGACACCATCAAAAAGGATTTGACTATCTCCGATACCAGACACGCACGGACTCCTATTGCGAGTCCGTCCGATATCAATAGACCCGAGGCCTTATCGTCAAGTGTGAATTCAAAACAATCATTTCCTTTGGGAACGCAAGCATATAAAGTTCCAACACCACAAATATCTTCAATTGCAGTAATTGCATCTCTAGCTGTTATCATCTTATTGTCACCAACATTCACCAAATAGAAACATCACTTTCCTGTAGCTCCGTGAACGGCCTTTTTGGTCGCCCCGGGTCCCCATTTTGTCCGCCCGGAATGACCCAACAAAATATGGAAAAATGAGAACTTATACATGTATCACATTTTAAAAGTTTTCGATATGTCACAAAATATATCAATATTATGTGTAAAACTAATAAAGAAGGCCGATGCCCTAATTACTAGTGATCACCGTCTATTCAATATGGAATCAAAACCGGAAGTCCAGTCCACAGTCCACTGCACCACCCCTGTTATTGTCATCAGTGTACATTTACAAGGATATATTTTTCAAAATAGTTTTGTAGCGTTGTTCCACATTACCCCGATTCGTTTTTATTTATTATCAGAAAATACTCTTCTTGGTTTTGACATCTATATTTCACAGACCCTGCAGGTAGGGCGTAAGAATTGTACCTGCTGCCCCCAATTGCATGATCGTAAGAGGCGACTAAATTTGGGACCTTATCTCTTCTCTCCTTTCTAAATAACTTTCTTCTTCCTAATGTCTCCCTTGACAATGCCTCACTTTTGGCCATTTGTTGAGCGTTCGCCCCTGTGAGAAAGGCTTTGGGTTCTGTCCCCTGGCCGAGACATACCAAAGTCTTTAAAAATGGTAGTTTCTACTCCTGCTTAACGCTCAGCAAATTCGGAGTGGGACGACTGGTTCACCCGTTGTCAGTATAATGTGACCGGGTGGGGCGTCCTGCTGGGTGTCTGCGGCAGTATGTTTCAGTGAGGTAGCACTATAAAGTCGGCATCAGTTCCGCGCTATCACAAGGAGACAAACACGAACATATCACAGCCTCCCAAAATACACACACATACACTACACGCATGCATCTTGCACAAAGGGGAGGCCGTCCTTAAATGACATTAGCTGTTAATAGGACGTTAAACAAAATCAAACAAACAAACAAATCTATATTTCACAGAAATATGGACTACTTCGATGCCGCAAAACAGGCAATCAATCAGATGTGGCGGTTGTATGGGATATAAGTTAAGCTTGCAATTTTCTCGGCAGCAGACGACAATGACTGACCGCGTAAAAGTCTTACAATATATTGCAAACAGTTGACATTTTCAAGATACAGCATTTATTATTTCAAACCTTCATTGGTTACTAATAGGAAATACACACTGACATGATAACCAACATTGAAATCTCTCTTTGATCGCCGATTAGTCCAACATACTGCTCAACATAACTCGATCTTTCAGACACCCTACAAAGCATCTGTTAGATTATCAAGCTTGCTACGGAACGTCGTCTCAAAAGAGCATCATCGGGATGGAATAGCTTAAAAGGGCATGTTAATCTAGAATAAGAAGAATTTAGGACACCGATTTCTTCCACTTATTTTACTTACCTCATCATTCCAATGATCGGTAGAGCGTCAAGGCATATCAACTTTCTTCGTGTATCAAAAAGCGTCCATATTCTGTCGACGATGCACAGAGATCATATTCTATTTTAAAATTTTGTTTCTTTTTTTGAATATGGTTTAACAATAAGTCAAATATTGCTAAATATTATTTTAGATATAAAAATAGTTGTAGAATGATAACATTTCACGGTTGATATTTTATTAACTCATTCAAAGAGTTATATACAAATTATGTAGTAGTGCATCACGCCAAAATGGGAAAAAAACGCTGCATTGATAGGTATAACATATCTTTATTCGTAGTGACCACAAGCTTCGACCAAAATTATATTTTACACATTCAATCATGCTTGGGCAATACGTTTTGTTTAAAAAAAATATAGGCTGGTCGAGGCATGTGGCCACTAAGAAATATTGAATTTTACTGACTAGAAATGTCAAGATTTCACCATTTGAGCATATTTTTATGTGTTTACCGGTCTATTGTGGCACATTTCATCGATATTTTCTAACATTTGAAATGTCTTTTTTTCCAAATAAGGCGTCACAACGGGACCATTTACCACCTTTCGTGGCCCTACTCCTTTTAATAGAACAGAAAACAAATATAATTTCATTTGGCGTAAACATAAATCAAAGATGATAAATTTATCATTACAGTTACCAAGATGTACCCTCAGATATGATACTAATGAAATTACAACATCATGAAATACGGGTAAACAAAGTTGCAACATGCATGTTACTGTTGTATACCTTTTTACCTTAACATATCTGAGTCATGGAGTAATTTTATACACAATGAACATCAAGATCGATTCATTTTGAATCATATCAACATAGGAAATAATTTAATACACAATGAACATCAAAGTAGATTCGTTTTGAATCATATCAACACATTTCCTGTATCTATAAGTATAAATAATCTTGAATTTAAATGTATGCAAGTTATAGTGATCCTTTGAGATATTCATTTACTAATGAAAATTGTAGACTGTTTGACGAGTTTTCCAGGACTCGAACCTGGTGCCCATGTTGAAAACAAAGGCAGTACCAAAAACTCTTGAAGCTAATTAGGTCATGCAAATATCAAGAGAAATGAATATATCAAAGTTTAAAAATGAAGTTTCAAATAAACCAATCTCAAAAACAGTATCATATCGAACAAAACTGCATAAACAAATTCTTGATTTCATATGTACCTGTTTTACATCGAAAGGCCTCTTTGTAGTTTGTTACCAAGTGTTTTATGATTGTTTCATCTGTTCAATATGAATAAATACAAAACTATAAAAAAAAAAAGGAATTTCAGAGTGTAAATCACTGTTGATTGCACCTATAACTATTTTTTTCATGAAAATCATTGAGAGGTTCATTAAGAATAATATAGAGAACTCATTATGATGTCACTAAAGTAACCACATTATTGACAGCAAAGTCATGATTTTTACGTTTGACACCAACTTTGGCCTCGCTCCCTATAGTTAGTCCCTATACGTCTAATTGAAACTCTATAGGGTCAGGATTTAACTAGGCCTATATAACACATAAATACATTGTAACTTCAAAGTCAAATAGTTCTGTCCTTGAAGTCACAAGTATAAGTCTGCATGAAGTCATTTTGGTATTGTAATAGGGTTCAGTAACACTATATCTAATGTCCATTTTTTTAAATTGTATATGTACTTGACTGAATAAATATTTTAAATGGTGATTTTATATTACAAAACAAATTGGGAGTTTCCATGACCTTTTCCCACAATGCAAGCATGGTATATCATGGTGGATCAATCGTACACACAACGTTGCTTCCATCTGGCAAGTTTATCTGTAATTGTTTCCAATACGATTTGGTGCTAGATGTATAGAAATACAGAAATATCAAATTTGTATGAAGTAAATTGTATGTATATACATGTAGATCTACATACAATGTAGGATAGATTTCATCAAGACAATTTATTCTAACAGGTTAGCAGTTTCATAATTGTTTAACACTCTTAAGTGAATATTTATAAACCTGAATTACTGTAGACCGATGTAGGGTGCTTGTTAATCACAGCCATGTTGACATTTGAAAGCAATAAACAGTAACATTTTATGACCATAATACCAATACCCCGGAGAGGGTGTCATGTAACCGTCATTTATCTAAGAAAATACATGCATTTTGGGAAATAAACAATTTCTTGAATATTTATCCTAAAACAAATAATATTTAAAATCGTAACGGTTGTCAAATCATTCATGAAATATAGGGATAAAGCCCAAAAACTGGAAATTGCGTCCTGCCGCTCCGCCATCTTGGTTTTCTGGTGAGTTACCGCCTAAATGCGGGTGATCCGGAGCGTTAGCGAGCGTTTGCTGCAAACAGTCAAAACGCTCACGAACGTTCTTGCTACCGAACGCACCTCTGGTGTTCATTTTGATATCAGTGAGCCTTGATATTGTCATAGATGCCCATTGATGACGTCATAGTTATGATGACATCACAGTAACTATGACGTCATCAAACAAAACAGAAACATCATAGTATCATTGTTCTGTTTTGTTTTACATATGCACATGATGTCAAAGCATCATATTTACCCAAAATGAAATTTTATTCATGAAAACTACAAACCTATTCAAGTTTCAGATTACCCCCTTTGTCTGTAGTTTGAGAACAGAATTGTTAAAATTTCGTCTGTCAGGAGAATTCAGATATATGGTTTTGTTCATTGTGTCGTTTTCCAGACATTCAAAAGGTTTTAATTAAATTTTGGGAAAAAGAAAGCGATGTTAAAGGTAGCAGTGTACAGTAGCGTACGGTGGCCACGGATGATATTTTTACACATTAAATAACCCCTGTAATATTACATGTATCACAATTTAACAAAAAGAATCAGCACTAAAAACGCATATACATGATGAAGTGGACTATGTGGGTTCATAATTTTTAAAAAAATCGAGATTTACAAATCTGTGTCTACACAACAAAAGCAAGCTTTTCATGTAGTCTATTTTTGTACTAAGCACATGTGTTAATATTGTGAAAAATCCACCGGAACGACCTATGCTAAAATGTGAGTATTTCTGTTACCGAATAGGTGATACTTTAACTAAAGACGGGTTTTTTTCACTTTAATTTCAGACGGGTTTTAAGAAAAAACAAGTACTAAATGTAATGGGGGTTCATTACAGATGTCCCCCAAAATGTCTCCATAGTCGCAAAGATGTATCAGAAAAGGTTCGCAAAGCCTACAATTAAAGCACTAAATTTTAATGAAATCAAGTAATTTTTCAATTGCGACCAATCAGAATCGCTCAGTGTAGTTGCTATGGCAACGACACCTATGCGATTGAATTCGCAGTCCCTTAATACCCCTATATACCAATTTTCACAAAAATCGAAACATGTTAATTTCGACCAATCAGAGGCCAGGAAATAGCGGCAATTTTGTTGAATCATAAAACGCACACTGCAGTTGTCTTCGCAGTGCCATATTACACATTTATATTAAATTTCATTAAAATCTGACAATATTTAAAACTCGACCAATTAAAGGCCATGTGTTGGCAGCCAGTTTGTTTAATCACAAAATGAACACACAGTTGTATTTGTAGTGCCAAACTTCACCTATGCACTAAATTTCATCCCAATCGGACAGTATTTATTTTTTTTAACAATCAGAGGAACAAATCGGCGGCCATTTTGTTGAAATCTGAAATCTAAGCTACGATACACCTACATACTAAATTTGATCAAAATTGGACAATATTTAAATTTAGACCAATCAGAGGACGGAAATGGGGGCCATTTTGTTGAAATGTGAAACCTAACTTACGGAAGTGATCATTGTCCCATGATTCACCTACATACCAAATTTGATCGAAATCCGACAATATTTAAATTTCGACCAATCAGAGGTCAGGAAAATGCGGGGGAAGAGCAGGTAGATTGTTTTCTCGATCCCCGACCTAAAAGGTTGACATGGAGGCACGTCATCAAATGACCTTAGATGTTAATAGGACGAAAGCCAAAAGTGAGGTATTGCCTAGCCAGAACTGTCTCAATAACCTGTTTTTCTTCCGCACAAGTTCGTCGAGTTAAAGCATGATCAGGAATTATCGATATCGTAACACTCCATTTCGTTGGGATTGTTTTGTCACAGCATCAAGAATAACACCGTTCGATAATACTCGAGTAGGTCGCACGCATGTTTCCATTTCAATAAACTGTTACGCATTCAAAAATCAGGACTGCATTAAAGTTGATCTTGGACTTGTTGTAACATGGCTCCGTTTTTGGAGCTGTGACCCATCAGTATCATCAGTAACAAATCCTTTCCATTTGTTGGTAAACATGACGCAGAATCCGACGTTTAAATTTTGAATGACGGCAATATCTTCACAAACTTTTTCCTCTTTGGAGAAACCATGTTGTGAATGAATGAATAACAGAGTGATAACGTGTGGCGATACATCGATATTATACTGTAAATGCATGAACATTCCACGCTCGTACCAGAAGCATGACTTTGATACATTGCAAGGAAAATTGGCAAATTTAGCTGTTTCTCCACATTGGAACAATTTGTCTGGAGTTGGTTTTGTTTCCAACGCAAAATATCGTGCTACATACAAAATCAAAATTCACAACCAGGGAATATTGCGACAGATCCTAGACTTTTTCTGCTTAAAACTTTTTAATACTCTTTCCTTTATATGGTAATGTATTACATGTCCCCTAGCGGCTATCTAAACGATAAAAATCGTACATTCCATATGATGTAAAAAAAAAAAAAAAAGAATCATGTTGAAAAAATGGATGAAGATCAAAAAACGATTATAGACGATAGCCATTTTTAATATTATTCAAAGTTCCAAAACAATAGACAATATTTGAGCCAGGATATCAATGTTCTGGCGTCTAATTGCAGTTGTTTTGTATAATGTTCACAAGCCAAATACATTGAAAGTCATCAATATCAGCTTTACAATGACTGACATCGATAAATGGCGAACCAAGTCTTAACGAGACGGTGCGACCGTTTACACTATATAAAGGCGGATTATCTTATCTTCAACAATTTACAGATGTAACGAAGGCCACGTGAGGACACTTGTATTGATCAAGCCTCACACCACAAATATTTTGATTTAGTTACGGAGTCTAGCACGAGAACGGGGGAATTCAGATCTGGTAAGTACAAACAATTTATGAATTGTTTCTCATAAATCATTTGTTATCATCTACTGCATTTTCGTTATATTAGAATCTATTATATTAGAATGAGATTCAGATTTATATAAAGTGTTTTAAGGGCATGTCAGATTATTTCCATATTGTAATTGGCCCATCTCTCTCGATATAATAAATATTTACTTTTACGCAGTGCAATAAAAAATAAATTATAATCGAAATTTCCAGTCAATATTATCTGTCGGCTTATTAAAAGATAATTGTAGTGATTGTAGTTTGTCATATTAAATGTGTAATAAATGTTCTTCAATACAGATGCAATCTTTATATTTTCCGTCGTTCGTTTTGCTAATAAAACAAATGAAACGATTTTTACATCTTCAATACGATCAAAGTTTTACTTTATACACAAACATTGTGTATAACCATCGTTTGGAAGAGATGCTGGATTTCAAATAACTTCTTTTGAATTACAAGTCATCATTTATCACTTAATCTTGGAGGAATAAGCCTCGAAATTATTTGTTTATTCCGGTGCTGGCATAAACTTGCGGTTTAAAGGAATGTACTGCATCGGCTATATTAGTGATAAACAGTTTAACTGCGGCACTATTTCGCGAACCTGGAGTGTTCTCCTTTAAGACATGTTTGGCTTGAGTAAATGTGAAATAGCATTATTTGTAAAGTGTATGATATGTATTTGATTGGTCCCGAGTTTCACCTGTGAATTTTTCTTGGTATCCAGTTTGTAGTGCACAAGTAGTGAACCGTGGTCACATTGTAATCTGATGGGCTGTACCTGATCGAGGTCACCTGGTTTGAAGGCAAATAACCCCGCTAACTTGTCTGTCCACCAGGTACAGTTGTTTACAAGTATATCAGTAAACAATCACAGGCTCTTAAGATACCGTGACTGTCCCTTTTAATTGATATACTAAGACCGATTGAAAATTTCCAAATCTATACGATTAAGGATTCAAACCTGTGATTGTTGTTTGTTTTAGTATGTGTATAAGTACATGTATATCGAATGTTTTATCTGCTGAACGGCAAAATTCCTTACGTTAGGGTGGTCAGTACATTGTATGTGTACTGGGAGCAAAGCAGACATCGTTATCAACAAACTCTATCATAATATGATCCACTATGTATAAACACATGGATTTAAGTTCGACTAAAAAAACAAAATCCTGGAATTCTTATCCTCCGACATATTTTAGATGAGTGTTATTGTTGATAGTTACTCGAATCATGATATTTTAGTATTGAATATTAACAGCAGACAAAACAGAAAATGTTTCTTAGAAATAGGCCTTCAGGTTGTTTACAAATGGCTTGTGAGTCAGGATTAGCTATGGTATGAAATAAAACAGCGGATAATAGTTTTAATCATCCTCGATATCCAGGGGTTACGCTCACTTTAAGAGCGAAAGTGAGCGTAACCCCTGGATATCTAGGACGAGTTTTAATGGGTTTAAGTAGAAGTTAGCATAGTTTTAAGGGGTTTAAGTATAAGCCAAATTCCATTGGTCACCCATGCTACTTTGGAAACTTTTCATCGTATAATCTCCATTTGATCATAAGTCGAGAAAGAAGTTGCTTCCCTTGCTCATATTCCAATCATTATAAACAATCATATCCTCAGCAAGATGTATATGCTGGACATCTTAAAAATGAGATGTATTATAATATTTCGCATTCACTGACTACAAGACAAGATTACTATTAATTGTTAGGGTTTTTGACAATCTAATTAAAATTATATCTTCACATCGCTCCCGTTTACGCGACATATCAGTAAACGGGAGCGATGTGAAGATATAATTTTAATTAGATTGGGCTTTTGAATACCTTTACTAATCATTAATTAACTAATTAATGAATATTTTTAATTATGCGTGAATTTCCACAGATTACATCAACGAGATAATGGAGCCGTCAACATGTTAATATGTATAGGCACACCAAAATTTGTTGAAAAAGGGCAATCATTTAGCATAGTTATTACACTGAAACCAGTTCCCCTATTAGATTGTACAAGTGTAAAGCCCCAGTGACACTGTGCCGGTATATAGGCCCGGTGAGCTACGTTGGTGCAAACAGGGGACAACCTTGGGTATCCGTAGCAAGTCCGTATTGAAGCCGGGAGTAATCCGTGATGATCCGTAGTTCGCTTCGGTAGTTTTAAACTGTTTAAAACATCCGGGGTCGTCCATAGCTCGGTATTTTGAAAACCTTGGTGTCAACGAAGTACCACCGGCCATGCCGTAGAACGGCCGTGCAAGCGCCCGTGGCCAACCGTAAGTGACTGTAGTTCTGGAGTCACGGTAACCCACGGCAGCACTAGGGGGCGGGGCCTAACGGCAGTACTACGGTGGTATTACGATCAACGCCGACTCTTGTACGATACACTGTGATTTAACTCGGTACTACGATTTCATATTTACATATGCCCTTACCATTTTTGATTAACTCTATGGAGAGCCAGGCTGCTGTTACATGACAGTAACTACAGGCTGTATTGATGACGTAACGATACTGTTGGTACTGCCAATTAAAACACAAAATGGCCGGGGAGTCTTGAGACATGAACAGACCTTCCTTGACGTTTGTGCTAATATGTTAGTACGTGGAACTAACGAGAGCAGCTTAAACCCAAAGGCTGCATCTAAGTGCCTAATACAACTCTCCGGCAGCAGACGTGCCCTGGCTAATGAACATGATCTGAACTGGTTGGCTTGACATAATGATATTAAAGTGAACTTATATGAAGTTCTATGTGGTTTAATATCTCAATAGGGGACAATTTGTGTGACCACTACAGATTGCCACGAATGATACCGGATCGTATTCGTGGCTAATCCGGCGTTCGATCCGTGAATGTGTGACCGGGGCATTACTGTCTTCTGGAGTTGTTTTTTTGAGATATGGCAACGGTTTGCAACGGTTTATAGAACCCGGGTTATCCGGGATATACCTTGGCCTTTACATTGACAGTGTGACTTTGGCTTAATTGATTATCCAAAAATATGCAAGGATCACATTGACGAGCAAACTTGGTCTTGAACAAGTAAATATGTATGTGCACACCACATTTTGTTGACCATTATTACCGTAGTTATTGTACGAAAACTGAAACGTGACAGACGAACGGGCCCAAATTAATATTCTTCGATTTTCTTTGAAAAGCGGCGGATACGGTAACTAAAATGTTTATTGAGAACATAACAAGCTTGACTCAAACAATAAACTCTATTTCCTACTCAATAGTTTTGACCATTGCCTTGCAAACACATCGTTGTTAGCAACGTGGTTGCTATACAAATTCAGCCAATCAGAGCGCGTGTTCGATTGTCGGCCATTACATCCGACAACTTTGTCGGACATTGACACGAGGGTAAATACGAACGGCTCTGAAATAATGGTGAAGAAGTGCTCCTAGGGAACCTGCAACAGCGACAGCCGATATCCAGAAAGATTGGAGAACGGTGTGACATTTATTCCCTTTCCAAAACCCTAAAACCAACCTAGAAACATGCCTGAGATGGGTGAAGGTTTGTGGACGACCCAATTCGCAGCTTAACGCAACAAATATAGATAGACACAAGTTCGTTTGTTCAAAGGTATGTTTATGTCTCGATATTAGAAAATATAATGTAGTAAAGCAGAGTATATGGTTGACCAAACAGGCAATACTCACATAATCCTCAATTCCATTCATATGTTTTTAATATGTCTCGAGCAAAACTTGTTATGACACTGTGTAAACATAAGAGCTGTCGGTCCAACACAGGGGCATGCACAGCGGAATCATCATTTCTTATTTTGATGTCTTGTGTTCTGCTGGTTTAATTCATACGCATATAAAGAGTTGCGGGTGTGCAAGCAGCAAACACATATCAATTATTATCTTTAATCTTAATAAAACCAACATTTTGTTGACCCATTAGTTGTTTACATTACAGCTGTATTACATGCCCCTATGTCAACAAAATGAAAGTAGAAGATACTTGTTTACTGTTTACCGTTACACGACATGTACAGGGAGCAATCAATCATGCGATCTCGATGTTGTTTTTAGAAAAATCACAGAAGGTTCGTGTTACATATACATGTATGCACAATATTACTCAGTCAGTACAGTACTGTACTGACAGTACTCTTGATAAAGAAAAATACACAGACGGTAGGGTTGTTATCTAAAATATTATGTTATGTTACTGATATAATGGTTTCAAGTGACATAAAAAAAAATCCATGAAAAATATGTAACAATCCAAAGAAGAAACTATTAATTTGTCATGAAACTGTTCATGATATATCTAATTTTGTTATGTTTATAAAGCACCTCCCTTTTCATTCTGATTTTACAAGTCATATGTACTTCTGGTTTGTTTCAGCATTTTATGCGTGAGTTGGGACCATCAGAAGAATACCCCGATCCTTTGCCAGCTAATGGAGGAGAAATAAAAAGTGCCGCCTTCATTGGAGACTCAGGCAATCTGTTGGGTGAGTTAATTTGACCAAGAAAACTGCTAAGGAATCTGCTTTTATAATGAACATTTCAATTTTGACCATAATAGTATTTTATGTATCAGTATATTTGTACATTTGTAATTATGATCAGTTTTTCAGTGCTATAGATTTTCCAAGTAGAAAGTATTGTCCTGATAGGTATGATGTTGCAGTGAATCAGATAAGCTATAATCAGTTAACTTCTTTATACCTTGGTGTTTAAACATTTTGATAAACAAATTGTTATTCCCAAAATGTCAAGTATGCATTCATACAAATTGAAATAGACATTCTAAACTAAGCTTTTTATATAAATTAATCCAGGGCATGTAGTTATACTGTAAGTGATTGATTTTATTGAAAGATATATCCCTTTCTTGTTTCTAACCAATGAGTCTTTGGTGGTTTTTTCAACCCATTCTCCATGTCTTAATGTTGTGATATATCAAAAGAGGAATACATTGAGATCACATTGTAAATAATTATGGTTACACCTAAATTGTTAAGTCTTGAAAACCCATAATAAAATAAATCTTCATTTCTTTATTGTCAAGACACAGCACTGAACTGAGCAATGATATGGAGGATCCCCAGCCCACTTCAGTCCCAGTTAACACTCCAAACAGTACTGGCCATGTAGCAGCACCACAGCAAGAACATGATCTTGTACAAACTGATGTCCAAGGTATAGATATGCTTTAGTATAAAGCTGAGATAAATTTTGAAAATGAAAAGATACCCAAATATCATTTTATCTATAAAACCAGAAACTGAACTATGCACTATACATCAAACTCATTTGGCATGTAATCTCCATATGTATATAGTCCTAGAACACTTATGGTATTGTTGTGTACAATTTCAATTGTATTGGTTTTCATTAAATATTTAATACCAGTTTTAACTGGAACAAAATACAGTGAAGCCTGTCTCGTCCGACCCCTGATTATTCAGACACTTTACACATAATGCTGTAATCCCATGTGTTATGAAAATAATAGTATATGACCTGTGTATTTAGACTGTTGACAAACTATTTTTCTGTAATCTTACCAGTATGTTATGCCCCAGTGAATGTCAGGTTAGACAGGTTTCACTGTATACATGTATAACTATTATCAATTATTACAATTTTTAGAGACTAGGAATTGCAAACCAATGTATTTTAAAGGCTTCATGTTCTAATGTGAAATTGTGGCAATATCAATGTATGTGTGTACATTATTATTGGGTTTGCTCAGTTGGTGTGATTTAGGTAAAGCTATATATGGTATACCTTATCTTTTGAGGTATGGTAAAAGCATGATACTTGTAGAAAAATGACAGCTGAAGTAATATTTTGGTCATGAATGGAATATCAGGATAAATTCTCTCAACAAAAAGTTCTTTTGTTGTGAACACAACAAGGTCACACCATGGAGCACCTGTGACTAGCAGTTAAGCAGTTGTCCCTGTATTTGAACATAGTAGTTGTGTTTTCTGTTCATTTTTACAACATTGTTTTCATAACTAGGTACAAAATTCTGGATCACATTGCAAGCTTCAGTATTACTCATATGCCTCGCTACAAAGGGACATTTTATTTCCACAATACCAGTCTCCCCTTTGTCACATACTTTACCATCAGGTGTGGCGGCTAGATGGGAAAATTCATTGTTTATCACTAACCCACAATCATGGACATGTATGTTTTAGACAGACTTTTGACTGACATATTTTTCTCTGGCAATTTTCCCCCTACTAATACCATAATCTGTTGCTACAGAAGAAAATCTTTCTGTTTACAACTTTGAACATCTGAGATGCTGTAAGTCTTTTCTCTCCGAGTCTGTACTTTGGGACCGTGTTGCCTTTTCCAACATTACAACCTTTGACATTTCAACCAAATCTTGATGAGGTGGCAACCTAACTTTTAATGGTTGGTATAAATCCTTTCTCAGCAAGACATGACATTGCCATTGTTAAAAGCAATGTCATTCTTCTGAGACTGAAAATAAAATAAAATCAGCTGAATTTGATTTATTTATAGAACTTTTTTTCAGGAACATTTTTGGAACTGCTATCAGCAGCGGCTAAAATCAAGAGGCTACAACAACAAGTTCATCAGTCTGAAGTCTTATTCAATGAATACAGAGTGTGGTATGAACAACATGAAGCTACATTGGGAAATCCTGTAAGTGATGACAAACCCAAACTACTGACTGTTCAGGAGATTTTGAAGGAGGAATCACAGATTCAAGTATTATTTGAAAATTATACAGGATTCGAATTCTCAACATTCCAGGCCCTACTTGACTTTCTCACTACACCATAACAACAGGAAAGACATAGTTAACATGGAGTGCGAGGATAAACTGTTGTTAACATTGATGAGACTGCGACACGATTTTGGTCTTAAAGATCTGGCTTTTAGATTTGCTATCTCCACTCAAGCAGTGATTTGCAGAACAGGATGCGAACCTCTGGCATACCGTGAAATGTTGTAAGTTCGCAAGTCCCTGTCGCAGATGGAAGAAACTTGTAAACTAGGCCTGCTGCACATCAGATCTTGTCACTCTTAGATATTAAGAATGGAGGAAGGGTAATACTTTATAATTTTCGGAATGGGGCATGGGTTAATAATGTACTGATGATTTGTTATCAACACAGAATTAATGCTTTGTCCTTAAAAAGAGGACAAAAGGGTGGGATAAATGTCTATGTTATGCCTTTATGTAAGCTGCTATTCACATCATTTGCAGAACTTGGATGAGTGCATTAAAGGAATAATTTAATATAATTAATATGACTAATGTTTTAGACTTTTTATTTCTTAACTGTTAACAGTACATTTAGGAACAAATGTTTTGAATAGGGCCTACTCCCTTGTTTTCATTTGGGTGTAATCGCACAGTACAGCAACAGATGTCCGAGATGACTGTTAACGATATCAATGTCCACCTTTTGTTATATAAGCTTGTCTTCAATACTGGGACAAATGTGGATATTTGACATAAATTGCAAATTTCTAATAAAATAAAAATGTTTGAAATGGTTGGTTGATTTTATTTAATTAAGCATGTTTCAAAGAAATAAATAAGATAATAATGTTGAGCAGTGTATCAGAAATATTTTTCTAGAAAATTTTATGATGGAAAAAAATGTGTATTTTTAATGCAAAAGTGTGACATTTTATGATAAGATGATAAACAGTGTTTTTTTCAAAGTACATATCTTTTTATACAGTTCAAAGTGGGGTTTTTTTCTCTGAAAAGCTGTATATAAACATATATTATGAAAACTTATTGAGAATTATTTTTTGTTTTAATGAGTAATATAAAATTGTAAATCTAACTTACGTACGTATCGCGTCGTGTCCTTCCAGACAGCGTGTTTTATGTGTTTTCTATTTTGTTCAAATGGGTAGACACTTCCATACATTTGAGTGTGTACGTTAACTATTACGTATATTTAGTAATGTAGAGTGATTTAGTCAAAAATGATAGGTGCAACCAGATTGATCAACACTTCATTATCATCTACACATTTAGTGTCCGGTACGATACGTACATAAAACGTAACATCGTAAACATCGGTTTTACGAAACGGCTTCAAATAGCTTTGTATGGTTGTCACATGACTGTCACGTGACCCTCTAAAAGGTGAAGTGAAAATGAGGTCACACCGACAGAAATCGAAACAGCGGCAATGGAGCGTGAAGTTTCCTGTCGTCTCCGAAAACGGGACGAACGTAAGACGGAGGTAAGTTTGTGCCTTTTATCAGTTTTTAAGTGATATATCTAACATTATTTGAAATGTAGGGTAGTTTGCATCGTAAATGAATACTCAACGAGTCATTGTACGGCATAACCTTACGGCGGACAGGCACCAGTGCGCTGTTCGTAATGTTTGTTTACATGTTGTCGATCTAACGTTTTGGTGTCCGACGAGTGTACTTAGGTTTGTAAACTGCATTTTGTTGTAAAAAAAATGTTTAGACACGTTTGCAAATTAATTTTCAGAACCTATTTAATAAATTACTTTCGTCAGCAACTATATTGTGTTTGATTACGTCGGATATGAATAGAATACATACAGTTTATGTTCGTATTTTAGACACGATACTAATCGTGATTTTCAGTGTCCGCGATACGAACGAAAGTAAAATTAACTTTAATTATGTTTTATACCAATGTCCACTAACAAATGTTGGTTTTCCACTTGATAATATAAATTTAGTGCAAATGAACATGATGACGATCAGGCTAAATTACCCAAATTAGTGCGAATGTGCACTGCTTATGTACGTATTGAAGACACCAACATTCGGCTTCTTTATAACGAACATAAGAAATATTAGGAACTAGTAAAATTCCATTCTATTTCATTTATTTATAATTGTATACCTCAGCAATATGACACTTTGAACTCGATGAAGGACAAGTAGTAAACAAATATATCATCAAAATACTATTTAATAACAATCACTTATGTTTGTAATGCAAGACACGATGAAGTGTCCACTAAATGGTGTCTTCCTTTGAACATAAGATTTTTGTTTTATTGAAAAATTTATTACCTTTTTAGAATCAATGTAAAAGAATTATAAGACAATATTATTATAGTTACTTAGATTTTGTATGCTTAAAATAATAATGTCAATTCAATGTGTGGTGTAATTTTACTTATGTAAGAGCGTAACACTTTCAGACACATAGGAAAGTGTTCAAATTTCATATATACTTATTATTTATGTTTACCATTGTAATATTACCAATAAAGTGTAGATCACAGAAAATGGTGTGCATTAATATGATTTAATATGGTTTTCTTATGTACATATCTGGGACACTGAAATGTTTTGGGTGTCTGTACGTTGGATATATAACAACGTTTTCTGTAATTACAATAGTCTCATTTTGATTTAGAAACCGGTCAATTTGGGTTATAGGCTCTTTATATCATTATCTTAAAAATTACAATGTTATATTACATTACGACAAGATTATTGGCTTCAATGTGGAACATTAACATATTTCTGCAATTGAACCAATTTTATATTTTATTAGGTTCAACAAGATGTTCATAAAGGAAAGGCAAAAAAAAACAACGCACAATACCAGAAGGAGTATCGTGGTCGGGTAAAAGCGGACACAGATCTATACAACAGCATAAAGGCGTACGAATCACTCAGAATAAAAGCAATTCGAGCATCGCTGACCACGGAGCAACGGTCCAGATATAATGAGAAGGCGCGACTAAGAAACCAACGGTACCGACAGAGAAAGAGAGAGGAAGGATTCAATGGGAACAGAAAGCAACTTACAAGAAAGGCAGCGGAAACGCAGAGAGAAATGGAAAATTGATAAAATAACACAAAGGGATAGGATGAACCCACAAAAAAGAAGAATGAATGAAAAACGTAGGGAGATGTATGCGCTAAAGAAACAAAAGAAAAACTCCACTAATACGCCCTCAACTATAACACCTACCACCTCCAATTGATTTACGTCGGCTGATGCAAAACGGAAGGCGATTTCCAGATCGTTGCGGGTCCTCCCAAATGACGCAGATAAATTTGCAGACGTCATGTCAAGCATAATACAGAAGACTACGCCAAACAAAAAAACGAGCATTACAGAAACACTGTATCACATCACCCAATGCGAAAAGACGACTTGAGGGTTTGGAAAATGCGCAAATTGGAATCCAGGAAAGGTTCGGGAATTGAGGAAAAGGAGAAACACGAAGGGCAATAAATCACGACGTAACCTCCACAACGCCTTACTCGCAAAAGGTAGAATAAATAACAATGTAAAAAAACATCTTAATATCAGCAGGAAACTAGTAAAACTACATGAGAAGAATCAAGAAGGCATGGATGCAAAACGAGCTAAAAGGAGCGATGCCCTTCAAGAGGAGGTTGTAGATACAGTATCCGTGTTCTACGGGAAAATCTCTATATCTAGAGAATTACCAAACAAGAAAGCTGTTAAGAAAGACTTGACAGTGAGAAAGGCCCTCGACTGCTATATGAAAAGCACATACAACAAGTACATTGAGGAACATCCAAACAAGAAGATTTCCTATACCAACAGAGTTTCCAAAAAATACATGGCTATGAAATGTAAAAGTGGCAGTATAATTGAATTCGTCGATGAACTCCAGAAACAGCTAGCACCATTTGCTAAGCATCTCTTTAATGCTTTCTGGCAGGGGAAAGAGTTCGAGCAATTGAAAACAAATGTCCCTGACAAATGGGTCGTCATTTGCTTGGATTTCGCTGAAAACTACGTTTGCAGGCACCAAGACGAAGCACAAAGTGCGCATTGGACCTATGAACAGGTCACATTGCATCCAATCGCTGCCTATCACAGATGTCAAGAGGAGGATTGCGATGAGGTCATGCACCATTCTTTGGTATTTGTATCGGAGGACCACAAACATGACTATCACATGGTGCACCACATGGTCACCAAGGCAAACGAATTTCTATTTCAAACGGGATTAGAGATAACAAAGGAAATCCACTTTTCTGATGGCGCCCCAACCCAGTATAAATGCTGCAAATACAACTTTGTTGACATGTCGATGGGTCAGGAGGATTATGGTCTTGAGGTCGAGAAACACTTCTTTGGTTCTCGACACGGAAAAGTACCACGTGATGGGGAAACCGGCGTGATCAAGCGTAGTGCATCGTCTCGTAGAAATGTCATTTCAAACTCTACAGATTTCCACAACTACGCTAGCAAGAACCTGACAATCCCAAAAGATAATGAAGACAGCCATTGCCACAGAAAGAGATTATTTTTCTATGTCAAAAGTGGAGATGTAAACAGACCGCGACCAAGTAGAACAGAACGGATCAAGACGTTAAAGGATTCACGGTCGCTGCACAGTTTTCGCGGGATTCAGGAATACGTTGTCACTTCTAGAGAAAGAAGTTGTTTCTGTGAAGTATGCGTTGGGTCAGTCAGAGGTGTGTGCCAGTACGATAACCTGACGGGAAACTGGAAAACAAGCTACCTGAGGACACAACTAAGAGGGGCAAGACATGTCGTGCAAGGTAAGTATTAAGAAAGTGCAAAATCAATTTAAATATATTACATCAATTTAGATATATAAACACTGACAGTAAATAAATACAACTAAGTTGAAGCAATAGTTAGATAAAAACAACAACCAGCAAACTATAATACGATCCACTAAAAGCGTTTATTTTGTCAATTCACATTTTATATTTTTGGGTTTTACAGATCATGCACCGGGCGACGCGCATACCGATGAGACTCCTGGGGACGTGACAGAGGTGCCGACCATAGATCCTACACCGGTCGACGCGCATAACGAGGAGACTCCTTGGTACGTGGCAGAGGTGCCGACCATAGATCCTACACCGGACGCCGCGCATACCGAGGAGACTCCTGGGCACGTGGCAGAGGTGCCGACCATAGATCCTACACCGGACGACGCGCATACCGAGGAGACTCCTGGGGACGTAGCAGAGGTGCCGACCATAGATCCTGCACCGGACGTCGCGTATACCGAGGAGACTCCTGGGGACGATGTATACCCTAATGGCATAATACATTATCAACTTGCTGACTAGTCGCTAATAATAATCCTTTCTGTTTAGGGGACATTCCTGAAACTGCAGAAGACCTCGTGAATATAAGTGGAATGAGCGCTTTAATAGGTAATTTGCATTTGCTAGAATATAATTTAGTCGCCACATGCACATTTATAATAGATTTAAAGTAATCAACTATTTGTCAAGGTTTTTGTTCTCAATCGCAATTGCTATAGTTGATCATTGTAATTACAGATGCTGATGTAGTTATGGAGGAAATGAACGCCAGCTCCAGTTTTTCCATTAGTCTTGGTAATCTTTTTTCCCACACAATTGGTAAACTCGCTAGTTCCGATAATATGTGTCTACAGTTTTCTATGCATTTTTCATATATATGTATCTCACATGAGTTTTCATTTATATGAAATTGATGAAACAAGTTTAAAATTACATATCAAATGGAAACGAATATGAGATTATTTTTATCATATGACGCATTTTACGTAAAAACAAACGTCAACTTTATGGCCCGCCTTGGATAAATTCATGACGACACCACGATGGATTTATATTGTGACTAATGATAACGGAGTAATCATATATATGATAAATAGTAAACATTTTCATTATTTTGTAGATGTGATGCTGGATAGTCTCTCCTCCAAGGAAATCACCACTTCTAGCCCGATATTGAAATTCAGGTATGCATGTATACATATAGTGTACATAACAGGATCTTTAAATTTAAAAAAAATGTCCATGAACCTTTAAACATACTTCATACCTGCATACAGAAACCACGAAATAAATTTAAACTTTACCACTACATAAAATGAAAGTAAATAAGTGCAAAATTGTACTCATTTTTGTATAAGCATTTGACTTTAAATTTGCAAACCAGGTCAATTTGTCAAAGCTTCCCTGGCTTCTGACAAACGAAAAACACCTAAGGTGTATGTAACAGAGGTAGCTAATGTGTTATTGTTCACAGTATTAAGGTTTTCTTATTCTAGTTCAAGATATGTTTTTTAGTTGTTGGTATTTTTATTTCAGGAATTTTGTGTTTTTGTTTGCGTTGATGAATAACTGTTATTTTACGTTCTATTTTCAGAAAGTAATGTGAACTTGTTAAGTAAGCAATTGATTTGTAAAGTCATTCTCTGTTAATATAATTATTTTAATTGATAAATTGCATTATTGAAGAAGCTTATAGTCACACCAATATTTGTATTCGCTGCTCAGCATCACTGCACCACTACATGTGCGTGGCTGTTAAAGTGATCCCATCAACTGACAGGTTAAGATATAATTAATAATCAAATATCACTGATGTTCTACAGATTAACATCACATAAGGCAAGGGCATATTTCTCTTTTAAATATGTCTGGCAGTATCTTACATGCCGTCATTCCATTAAAACATTTAGGTTATGGTTATTTAATTTGCTGTTGTAGATCAAAGAGGTTTCTGCCGATAATCCCCCAGAATATCTTCTGCAGTTTATGGAACAGCAAGCCGGGATGCATTACTGGCCACCGCACGAGGACTTCTCTTGGGAGCCTAACAGCAGCATCAAAGGAGTCCTCCCGCTTCCCACTTTGTCTTCAAAATCTACTTCCAGAAAACAACTTTTCGTTTTTTAAAAACTTTGTCATTCAGGACCTAATTGTTGAACTCTGAACATAAGGAATTTGTATAACTTACGTGCTGGTAAAATACTCTCTAGCATTCGAGGTATCGTGTATATATTCTCGTTAACTCAAATGTGGATATGTCTCTTATGAATGGACGTATTAATGGATGACGCTATCCGTCAGTATTTTGTCCGCTTTTTTTCTTATTGAGAAATCTTCTCCCTAAGTTTTTAGCCAATCTGCTTGGAATATTTTACTACTATTATGCTATACTTTCCAAGACATGTAGTTATGTTTTCCCATTTTGACTTTTAATTCTACATTAAAGAGTTATTTATCTTATGTATCTGTGTGCAGTGGTATTTTTTGTGAAGTGTTTAGTTTAGAAAAATCCAGTGTGATGAATAATAATAATTTAAAATTTAAAACTTGCTGCATTTAACAAGTTTTATAAATTGTATCAAACTTTTTATGTATTAGAACAGCTAAAAGCCCAACTTTATTATTGTTTATACATATCATTGATGTCCATAGTACATACCCTGCAGCAAATGGGATAAGATGTCGATTTTGAATTTGTGTTAGCTTGTATGTTTTAACAAGGAAGATTTTGAAAAAGAAAAGTTTGGTAAAAAGGAGGGAATATCCCTTCACTATGGGAGAGTAAAGACAGGTCTGAAATAGATGCTTGTTAGTAATATATTATGTATTTATTAGAAATATCGCTTATTTGAGTCCATGACTTGTTATTGGCAGATTCAGTTTTGTTGTATTTGTAAAAAAAAAAACATTGTGCTAAGTAATGGTGTCACAAGTCATCATTTTTGGTGTCTCGGTTACTTACATACAAAATTATCAATCTGTCAAATTCTAAAAACCGTATATGACAATAACAATTAAAAGCATGTAAAACAGTTGTAAACAGTTTGTTTATTCATTTGATACAAGTACTTACTTAGTTTTAATAAAGTACTAAGCATTGTGGTACATGGGAGAGTTTGAATGGTTAAATCTTACGTAAGTAATGGTGTCCAAAATTAGGTATGTAACAAAACTATTGGGTTTTTTTTCATCGATCTTTGAAAGACCATTTCCTTATCCTTTATATTACCTAATTTACTACATATCTAAAGAAAAAATAAATAGTACATCAATACTTTACTTCATATTTTAAATTTGTGGACACCATGATACGTACATAAGATTTTAGGCACATTTTATGAACTGGCTGAATGTTGAGAAAACATGAATAGCATTATCCCGATGCTATTATTTCTTGATTTGTACATATTGCCTACATAAAACTGACAAAAAATCCTAAATAAAACTAGTTTGAAAATTCTGATGTCTTGTCACGCTATTTGTCACAGTATTGAAGACGGGCTTATATATATTTTTTACATTTTGAATGACTCATTGACTTCCATGATTGTAAGTTAGGATTCTGTAGTTTAGGGTACACGCATATATATATGGGTTCATATATGATCATATTGCTATAGGTAAGATACACACATAAACAGTTTAACACCAGCTTGTCATACTTGCCAACTTTTTAAAATGTCCATCGGGGAGATTAAAACAAATGTATGTATGTACTGTACATGTACACCCTAAGGAAATGGCATCTTTTGAGCTGTTCTTTCAGATGAAATTTTAGCAAATTCACTAGTTTAAATTGCTCAATTTCTTCTCTTGGCCTAGCAACCACTATCACATGACATGATCTTCAAATAGATGAAGGTGGTCATTACTATGTAGATGTAAAACTCGTGAGTCTCCCTCCCAAATAGGGAGAATTGCCAAGTATTGAGCGGCGGATACCGATATTTTAAAAAACGTCTGAACAAGGAAACCAACGTACATCACTGCATGATATTTTGAACAACCGTTTAATTAAAAAAGGAAAAGAAAAACGGAACTCGACAGACCCAAACTGGATAATTACCCAGCTGAACAGTATGCGTCCTTAACACACTTCTTTGTTAAGCCTACTGTACATGTAATGTTAACAAGTGTGGCTTCTCCCCCTTTCTCATGCTTCGGTAGCATCTCCCTCCGATTGCCACCTCCGCTTGGACATCATTTTTTGTTAAATTTAGGTCGTGGACATAGCCCTCTCTAAAGTAAATAGTTCCCCTGGATAAACATTTTTCAGAAATGTTTGCATCTTGAATGTATCCCATACAAAAATCATCGGGAATGTCCCCGAGTCCTGCAACAGTCGCTGCCGCCATCGCCAAAATTTTACTAAGGCTTGTTTACATTTGTTGTCGGAGAATGTAGTCACGTGACTTTGGTTGTTACGTGGGGGCGGGGCGGGGCATGGAAGGGTAAATTAAATTAAGTAATGATACAATTTGACAATGAAACAGGTCCGGCACCTGAAATCAACATGTAACGGGAAACACAAACCATCATCAAAGTAATATTTTAATATAAACATATAAACCACTTTTTTTATGGGTCGCATGGCAGTACAAGTACAATGCTAGTGTTTCTGTGGGAGAGCCCTCATAATTCAAACCATCTTTTACTTGGGTTAAAGATTCACAATTAATATTGATGGGTTTTTTTCTCGTCAAATCCCATTCAAATATCACTCTAGCTTTCCGTTTTGCCGAGAATATACATTTCAAATACCTATGCACAGAGAGGAAATATGCTTTATTTCCTCCAATTTCATTAAATCTTCTACTCTCCTCCAAAACTGTCTAGGATCTGCAAGAGGACAATTTTGGAGATACAAATATCTTTCCGATCTGTCATAATTCAGAATGCCAGATTTTTACAATCTAAATTGTCTATAGATGGACGCAAAAATTGTGCTAAAGAAAAATGATACAATCGTACTGTTGTTTGCTGTGCAAACATAAAGCCAGCTACATTTTACAGTAGGATTTGATAACTGAGATTAAGTGGTTTTCAATATTTGGATTTTCTGGGGATATACATTTTATGCATTCAAGATAATTCAAGACAATATGTCATTGCTCAGCAATTTAATATCTGATACATTTTCCATGATTCTGATATTTTACAATTCAGTGAAAGGTGGGGTCAACATATGGCCACCACTTTATTTTCTTCTATTCTTTTGCCATATGTTGATTCATAATTACAACTGATAACCGTAGTGGACCGCCTTGCATAACACCAGTTTGGGTGACGGGGGGTGGGGGCGCCATATTTTGAAAATACATTATGATAGTGTACAGCGTATCAAATTCCTGTTATTGTGATACTAAATATGTCATATTGGTATAAATGAAGTAAGCGTAGTGACACTTTTAATTAGAAAAACATGCAAAATTTTCACAAATGTTTTAATATAACCAACATTGTAAACTTGCCTATATATAGTTAAAATGGTAATCTATATTTTTAACTTTTTAAAACTTCCCATTCATATATTCTGTTTACAGAATAATTTTTATGTAATATCAGAACGGATGAAGTACTTTTTTAGCATGCAAAACATAATAAATGCCCAATTTAACATAAGCATGGGGATTTGATTATCAATGAGTTTTATGGTAAATACCGATACATTTTCTGTTTTTGTATCATACAAAAACACTTAATTCTTTTAAAGTTATGTGCTGCAGTAAAACTCATAAATATGTATTCTGCCAAAGTAATCTTTCCTCCGGAGAACTACTGAAGGCTGAATTTGTGTTATAGACAAAGATATGCAATTTTATAAAAACAATAAAATAATCTAATAGTAAAACTATCTTACAACTATTATTGGGGTGTATATACCGGAATCAGCTTGTCTGTCTGTCTGTCAGTAGAAAAAAATTGTCGGGACAACTCCTTCTAAAGAAAATGGACCAATTTCAACGAAAGCTTCCGGATATGATAACTACCACCTGAAGTTGGGCATGCAGGTATTTTTTTTATTCATTCTGGCCCTTTAAAAAGGAGCTATAGCCCTTTGTTGAAAAAAAAGGTTTGTCTGCCTCATAAACTACTGGGCCGATTTCAATGAAAGTTTATAGATATGGTAATTACCCCCTGATGTCGTCAGGGAAGTATTCTTTTCATGTCGACCCTTTTTAAGGAGCTATGACCCTTTGTTAAAAGTATATCCCCGATAACTCTTCCTTAACTACTAGGACGATTTCAGCAAAACTGGTTCTTCTGGGCTAGCAAGACTTGGTATGCAAGTATGATTTAAAATAGGGAGGGAGTACAGGAAGTATGTCAGTGACATATATATTTAACTAATTACAGGTGGGAGACTACGTATTGCTTCGCAATGCTTTGCTTTAGATAGCCAATTAGCTTACAGTTCTGGTTTATATAGGAGCAGGAAATTTAGTTAGCCTTTGGCCATAGCTGTTTATAGGACGTTAAACGATACTAAACAAAACAAAACATATCAACAGCTAAAGTCATTTAAGGACGGCCTCCCCTGTGTGCAAGATGCACGCGTGTGTGTTTTGGGAGGCTGCGATATGTTCGTGTTTGTCTCCTTGTGATAGCACAGGGCTGATGCTGACTTTATAGTGCTACTTTACTGAAACATACTGCCGGAGACACCCATCAGGCCATCCCACCCGGTCACATTATACTGACAACGGGCGAACCAGTCGCCCCACTCCTAAATTGCTGAGCGTTAAGCAGGAGTAGAAACTATCATTTGTACAGACTCTCGTACATGTCTCGGCCAGGGGACAGAACCCAAAGCCTTCCTCACAGGGACGTACGCCTGTTGCGTCCAACTAAAGACAATTTAGATTTTAAAAATCTGGCATTCTGAATTATGACAGATCGGAAAGATATGTATATCTCCAAAATTGTCCTCTTGCAGATCCCAGAAAGAAGAAGTTGTTTACAAAGAAGAGAAAAGATAAGATTGCAAACTTAGTCGCCTCTTACGATCATGAAATGGGGGCAACAAGTACAATTTTTATGCCCTTTCTACGGACAGATTGACGGACTGCATCAAATATATTTCATTGTTTTGTTCATAAACATATATACAAAAACAAATTGTTAAATCAATTACAATTTACAGTTTGGCAATATTTACCCGGAACATCTACATTCTGGGGGCAGGCAACTACATTCAGGAAACGTAATTATTTTCATATACCCAAGAACGAAGGTGCTATGTATTTTTTATGCTTGATGAAATATGGAACATATTACAGTATGGCATTGTTTGTCCAGCTGTCTATTCGTCATTTTACCTTTTCCTTTTCTGGACTAATTTTAAAACGATATTTCAAGTACCAGTACTGAAATTTGGGTAAAAAGTCACAGGCACTCATCCTATGGTATTTGTCTCTTAGCCCTATTGCAGTACAGCTTCACTCTGACACCTCTTGCAATGCTGGTATTTTGGATTCAAGAGGTCAAGGTCACGGTGAAAGACATTGAGGCTCTGTATGATTAATCTATAAAAGCACATATTTGAGTATTGTATCAAATTGAATGTCTTAAAATGTCAAGCATGTTATATATATGGTAAAAAGAGATAAGAGAGATATGGGAAAATATATTATTTTCTAACTGATATCTACAAAGCACCTGATGTCACACATTCTTCACACTAGCACGTACGTATAGATGTTGTTAGACGATTTTGTCTGTTAATTATTAGTATCAAACAGAAAACATGAGCCGATCGAAGGTTGGAGTGAACGTAATTGCTTAATTTTTGTCAGCATTTTATCAGTTGTATTCATCCATCTGTCATTAGCATTTCATACTTTGTATTATAACTTTAGAAAATTGCACAAATAATTTATAATCATATTTTTGAGATTAAATTTCTTTGATATTTGTAGAGATACAAATCTTGGCCAGCATTGGATGGACAGATATCCAAAACCACAAGATTTTTGCAGTAAATTGGCATGCAAGTATTGAAAAGTGCATTTTTGTTCTACTTAAGGTCAAGGGTACTACTGTATCATTGAGTATTCTCCCTCCTATATAGAGGATGAAGCAACCAAAGAGTGTTTTTCTGGCTCAAAGTAACTGCTCAGTCAAACATATTTTTCGATGCTTAGTTTTTTTCATAGGCTTTAGGGTCCATATATAGCATGGACACTCATTTTGATGCTATACCTGGATGTCATTATTGGTAAATTGTAGGCTTTGTTTTGAAAACGTCCTGATTTATAACCCTGCTATTCAAATGTTTTCCTCTTTTTTTTCGTTTCTATTTTCAAACATTCAAATATCAGTTAATTATAATTTTGTAAAATGCATTGCAAAATTTGGTTTTTAAGGAATGTTCCTTTCGTAAACCAATATGCCAACGCACTTCTGTTGTGTTCAGTGTTTAAAGAGGTGTAGATCTGAACCCTCAGTCCATCGTCCTGTTCCGCCTTATCTAAGGGGAAAAGCTGAAAAGAAACTTTTTCAACCATTGACTGAAGAAGAAGTGTTGTGTTTAGCTTGTCGGAGTAGATTGGCTAGATCAGATTCAATGGTATTACCACAGAATAACAATCAACATGTCTGTCAAATTCGCAGGTGACAGATTCAGATTTCTGCCTAGTTTTACAGAGAGATGCATCTCAGGTCTTGAAATCTCCAAAGTCTGTTGAACTGAAAATCAGTTCAACCCCACGGAACCATAAGAACTGTGTAGTATGTAGAAAACCATCGGGACATCGCAAAAACCTTATTGTTGTACCTGCTACTGCTGTTACAGGCATTTGTTCATGTTAGCATTTTTATGAACAGTTATGGTAGATGTCGTAAGCTCCATCTTGTGAAAGTGTATCTGTTCTTAATTATTCAAATACTTTTCGGACTCTGAGATTTGTTATTTGTTGGACAATGTTAGAACATGGATGAAAACTGTGCTTCATCTCAATTTTGATGTACCTAGTGCACTACTATATTCTGATTATAAGAATTTCACATGCCTTACAAGAGATCAGTTTCATGAGCTAACTTCCTACATTCACAAGTTACGGAATAACCTAAACAGGCCAACCAGAACATGTCTTGTTGTCTTTCTCACGTAGCTCGTAACATGACTTCCAAACTCTCTATTATCCTCGCTATTTGGGATGTCTGACGCTCAGGTTCAGCGTATAATTTCCTCTGTAAAAGAGGAGTTGATGGATATATTTGTTCCTTAACATTTCGGATTTCAAAACATATCACACCAAGAATTTTGTGATAGACACCTGTTGCTAGGCTCTTTTCACAAAGGCTAAAGATGAAGCTGTTCTTTTGTTAGATGGCACATAAAAGTACATATTTATACAGAGGAGTAGTGACTATTATTTTCAACGCCACCCTTGCTGTCTTCATACAAATCGTCCTTTAGGGACTGCGGAACCAAATGATTTTCCATAGACGATAGTGTTAACGTTTACCACTGTCCTGGTTAAATGGGGTTATCCACACTGGTTTACCTGACCTCATTTTGAAGAATAGCATCTCACACAACTGTAAAAAAAATATTTCAAAATTCTGCCAATTTGAACTTTTTGTTTATGGGGGCTGCCATCTTGTATTGAATTCGGCACCAAAAATCGAACAAAATTTACAACAAATTACACACTTAATAAACTCACCCAGACAAAACCAGACTTGAATTGTTTTTTAATAAAAAAAAATACATATTACTTCTATATATTTTGCTTTGGTTCCGTTGTCCCTATAGGATCCCACATAATTTTCAAATTTACCATTTTTGGAAAAAGTCAGGACCATAGGGTATGAAACCAAAATGGAAAGTGGCTGGCTCCAAGGCTTGGGCTGCTAGGTCAAGTCTTCTACTGGTACTGAAGAAGGAGATTCGTGCAAGAAAAGACAGGAAGGAGGGCTGCTAACCAAGTGCAAACACAAGGGGGCAGAGGTCTGCCAGTCAAGTGTCCAGTTTGACCTTAGTTAGTGTAAATACTGACACAAAGGTTCTTATTGTTTACTAATGTATATATAAAGGGCAATGATCAGCCCCTGAAACATACCAGAGACAGATACATGCAAAGTGAGAGAGAATTTTGGAACCTCAAAAATGGTGAGACCTCAGAAAAATGCCGGACAGTTTAAGAAAGGACAGCAGCCGAACTACAAGAAAGGAGAGAAAATTGAGAGATGGACTCATTCTGACATGGACCAAGTCCCAACAGTACGGTTAACAAGTGAATTACATGACCAGGTTGTGAAAGCCCCAAAGTCCTCACCTGTACATCGGACATCTTCTCACAGGCTGCTCCGTCCTTCACCGGTGGCCAAAGATGAACCACTGAGGTAAGTCAAAATATATAAACCTGAAATATAAAAACACAAATGTAGATACATGTAATTGAAATTCATTAAACATACATTAAATGTACATTTCATGTTTATTATTCAAACATGTCTCTATTTTTTTTACAGGGAGAGTGCGGAATACAAGACCAACAGAGTAGTAAACATTGGAAGGATGCGAGATATGTGGAATGATGCTGTGCGTCAACATACAACTCATACTCCATCATGCAAGGGAAACCTGGACTTTGATTTTAAGACACAGGAGTGCCGGGGGCTAGGGTGGCGAATAGGACTCAAATGCACAAAGTGTACATATGTGTCCAGTGTGTATTCTCTGTACGAAGGAAGGAGGGAACCAGGCAGGAAAGGGAGAGACACCGTGCAGATGAATTCTGCAGTGCAAGTTGGACTGACACAGACAAGAATTGGCAATGCCGCACTGCGGCTCACCCTGATGAGTGCCAACATTCCTGCCCCCTCAGAGAGAGGAATGCAGAAGAGTACCAATAAAGTATGTGACCAGATAGAGGAAATCAACAAGACCGACATGGGTGAACTGCGAAAGAGGGTAAAAGAAATCAACACGCACCGAGGAAACCCGCCAAACAAAGTAGACCTGATGGTGGATGCCACCTACAACAACCCAATTTATTCTGGTGCGGGGAAGACTCCGTTCCAGCCAGCGACACAAGTTATGTTCAGCACTATAGAACACAACACCAAGGACCAGTATGTGGTGGACCTTGTCACCAAAAACAAACTATGCAATATATGGCCACCCTGTGAAAGTGAACATACCTCACACTGTAAAGGTAACTTACCTCTGGCCTCATCAATTGGTAATGAACAGGCATACTGCTACGAAAGTCTGGAGAACCTCAAAAGAGACGGCCTGGAGGTGGACAAGCTTGTCACCGACTCAGATACAGGTGCATTCAAGGCTGCTGAAAAGAGATACAAAAGTGGTGCATCATGTACAAAGCCAACACATAACCTGGACCCTATTCATCTAACAAGGAATTTCAGAAAAAAACATTTCAAAGGGTGTGAAACGGGATCCACTAGGAAAGAGCGACAAACAATCAAAAAAAGATTTACTTGTGACCTAGCCGCTCGGTGTCAGTCAGAGCTGTATCACCTGTAAGACAGACATTGTGGGAGTCTCATTCCCTTACAACGTGCTGCTCATGGTGTAAAGGAGGCCATCGTGAAGTGTTACCAAGGTGTACACTGTGAGTGCAGGACCAAATCACTAGTGTGTGCAGGGAAGGAGAGAAATAACTGGCTAACAGACAACATATATTTACCAAGTGATTTCAAGGTCAGCGGTGGAGAGGCAACTGTGTCAAAAATTCTGATGGAGAAAGTTGATGCCCGTCTCGGTGACTCCGTGTTGGAAAAGACCTTGTGGAACCTGACGACCCAAAAGGTAGAATCTGTGAACAGACGGCTGAAGCGGTCTCTCCCATCAAGTGTGAACTTTACTCGTAACTTTTCAGGGAGAGCTCATAGGGCGGTGTATTCTGTGAACCATGGACCGGGAACTGCCATTAAAGAACTGTGCAGTGGGGTTGGGTCTCCAATCACTGCTGGAAGCTCTGTGTCCAAGGACCTAGATAAAGAACAAAAAAGACATTTGTACAATAAAGCACGAAGTCAATCATTGCGGTGTAAAATTCAGAAGAGAAATAAGAGACACAAAATATTCAAATTACATGACTGTAAAATTGATGAAGAAATTTATGTGAAAGACAGAGTTATGATTGAGAAAAAGAAATAAAACATTAAAATATTGAGAACTTAAGAAATAGTCTTTGTTATATTTCAATATATATCTTACAAGAAAGAAGGAAAAGAAAGATAAATAAATAGATTATCAATAAAAAAAAATCATTTCAAGACAAAGGCCGGCTGGCTGTCGGCTTATGGTAGTACGGATTCAGATCCGCTTTATACTGCTACCAATGAAATACCCTTTCCATGGGTACTTCCATGGGTACCTTACATGACACTGACACTCCACCATTTCATATTATTGACATCAAGTGGGCAAGTTCTTTAAAATCACTTTAAGAGAGTGATACAGCCCATTTTTGTTGAACCGTTTGGTTTGACTATAATGTAGGTGTCACATCCACAGTGGATGACCTTGACCTAAATACAAAATACATGTATTACTTACCTGCTGATCACAGCAGACATCTTGGAACATGGCAACCGGAACACCTGTTTTGTAATTTGGAGTGATTCCTGGCCTGATTGGTTTCATGGGTTTCGATGACTATGTGCTGTATACTGAAGCACAGTTTGTTGTGGCAGAGATCACAGACCTCCAAAATCTTGCCGTCACAGTCCCTCCTCGGGAAATCCTCCTTCAGCCATCTATAATGTACCATCAGTGACAGTCGATGCACTCTCTCTGTCATTCTGTGTCCATTTGGCCATCTAACCACAATGCGCCCATATCCTCCCTGGTCTTTGGCCCCCTCCACACTCTACAAGGGTGTATATTGCCATCAAAGTATCCTCCTGCAGCTAATTTTCCCTCTAAATTCTGCCAAAACAAATCCATGGTTAGATTCACAAGCACAAATATGCTGGTGAACCCATCATCTGGTTTCCAGGGACACTTGAATGGTGTAAAACGTCATATCCCATAGGGATCGCGGAACCAAATGATTTTCCATAGACGATAGTGTTAACGTTTACTACTGTCCTGGTTAAATGGGGTTATCCACACTGGTTTACCTGACCTCATTTTGAAGAAAAGCATCTCACACAACTGTAAAAAAAAAAAAATCAAAATTCTGCCAATTTGAACTTTTTTTTTATATGGGGGCTGCCATCTTGTATTGAATTCGGCACCAAAAATCGAACAAAATTTACAACAAATTTCACACTTAATAAACTCACCCAGACAAAACAAGACTTGAATTATTTTTTCTTATACATATTACATCAATATATATTGCTCAACCCACACATAAAACTTTTCAAACTTCTGCCACCTTAATATCCAACCAGCAGGCCCCGAGGCATTCACCTTTCTATTAAATCTTCTGCCCAAAAGGGAAAAACCCAAAATCTATTTTTGATTTGGTTCCGTGGTCCCTATAGTTAAACCAATGATGGTTGTTGGTTCTGATGGCTATGTGCTGAGCGTTCTTGGACCATATATGGCAGATTTCAGTATCAATGATGCAAGCATCACCAAGCACATGATGAACAAAAATTCAGAAGATATGAAAGGTAAACATACAATTTATTTTAATATGTATATCATCTATCAGCATTGAAATAGGTTTACCTTTGAAATTTATATGAAATTTATGTCTTTTGTAAGTGATCATTTTAGCAAACCAAATGGCAAAAACCATGAATTTCTAGGAAAGTGGGTTGAAGGTAGAAATGCCTTCCTACCTTCAGAAAGGTGCAAAAAAGCATACCACTAAAGAGGCAAATCTGTCACGACTGTTAACAAAGGATAGGTGGATGGTAGAGAGTGCCAATGGTAGGATAAAACAGTGGAGACTCCTTGTACAATACACAGCTGAACATAAACATTCTACCAAGTTCATTTTGATTCTGAATTGAGAACGTTATACTTTCAACGTCTAATTCTTAAAACTTTGCTTTATTATTGTGTTCCTATCTAAATGCAAAGGAAACGAGAGTTGCCTTTGACTTGCAGCAATTGTTATTTATCAATAATGCACTACATGTACATGTTATGTGAAAATCACATCAATCAAACAAAAATTACACAATATAAGTTAACTTTCTTATTGTAAATGAAAATGAATGTATGTATCAAATACGTGTATATTGTAGTGATTTGTATGTAAAATAGATGTAAATAATGTCAGTTAATTGATACATGTAGCTGATCAGTTGAGATTGATATCTGATTACCTTTTATGACTCATGTTTTGTGTATACTTTTGGAGTTTTGTAGGATTTCTAAGTGTGTTAGATTGTCAAAATTCTATCAAATTTACTCAAATTAAGTATCTGATTACTTAAGATACTGTCGAAATTACAGAAACAGAGTCACCAAGATTTCTATTCAACAATATGTGAGTGGTATGGGTAATAAATGTGCGTGCAAAATATGGAATTGCTGAGGTTGTGCTAAATTGGTGTGCTAGAGGTTAATGTTAAGTGAAATGAGAATTGTTTGGTACTGACTTTGAATAGCACTTGTACATCAGGGGCTATAACTTGGTTTTTCTTCAAAATTTATAATTTTCTTTCCACCATTTTTCTCTGTAATGTATTCACTTTCAAAACTTACTTCATTTCAACATTTTAAAATGTAAAGTTTTCCTTTAAGGACTCGCACAACAAAATCAGACAATCAGCAAGTGTTTCATAGGTTTGTAGTTCCTATCAAAAATAAGTTCCGGCTAATTACTGGGCCACTGCAGGAGTTTAATAAGGAACTGATTTCATTTCGGAATATTCTATTATTTTAAAGATCTTACATACAACAGGAATCCCCGGCAGATAGCCAAATAATTTTTCGCGTTCGATTGGGGAGTTGAATACTAGCCACCTTTGTGAGTTTGGTAGTTGTTATTCCCTACTTAACCTTCAGCATTAAGGAGAATGGCAACAACTGGTTAACTCGTTGTCAGTATAATGTGACCGGGCGGAATGCTGTGCTGTGCATGGTATTTCAGTGAGATAGCACTATAAGGCCGGCATCAGATCCCCACTATCACAAGAAGGCAAGCACACCAACATACCCAGTCTCCTGCATACACACACACAAGGACGTATACACTACACACATGGAGGCACGCCCTTACTGACATTATATGTTAATAGGACGTTAAACAAATTAAACCAAACAAAATGAATCTGCTATTCACTTCACCACCTGACCATCAATTGTGTCGCTTCTTCAGTAACTAACTGCTGATCTTAGTTTATGTCGACAGCGATCGGAAAGTCTAAGATGACGAGGAGATTAAGATACACAAATAAGCGAGGTGAACCGCAATCAAACAAGAACGTCTGCTATGCTTTGTACAAATGTTTAAGGTAGTTTACCTGTAAAATTAGGGGTTTCCTAGTCTGCTGCTTTGGAAACACTGAAAAAACAAACATCGATTTGCTGTTCCCTTCGCAACATTTATGATATATGTCTTATTGAACCAGAAATACGTTTCTAATTTATAAATAAATGCATATGCAAATCGATAAGAGTCTACAATGTTTAAATAAGTCGCAAGCTTATTTTCTTATCATAAAGTTCCTGCTGCAGTTTTTACGTCGTGTTATTGATTCACGGAGTATACTATTTATTACTTGAATATAACTATTCTGGTTATTTCTGCGTGTACTTTTTGTAACAAAGAAATTGTGTAAACATCGCCTTACATCATAGACACCTTAGATCACTGTTCCATTGAATAGCTATAATATTCCACAAATGTTGTTTTATATCCATTGCACTATGGACAATATTTGTGACAAAGCAAATATATTTCTTGCCTTCTCCGAATGACGATTTTATCAGTAAAATCGTATAGCCGATATCTTGGGGTGGTTAACTTACACGTGTTGACAATACCTCCAAGTAAAAGAAATGGATCCCGTTTTAAAGATACTGGAATAATAGAATCAATAACATTATCACATACTTTTGAAAAAAACACTTCAAAAAGGAATGTGATAATCTTTTTATAACTGTATGTTTTTAAGAAAACAATAAAATGTTAATTATCAGCTTTCAGAAGGGTGCGGTAATGTAAGTGATCGGGGAATATTGGATCGTGTGTGTATTTATGAAAGCAGAGTGCTCATTTTCCACAAGATCATATATCTGTTTATGTATTTCACTTAACTTAACACGTAGGTAATTTGATCCATGATTGATGAAGACAACACACGTAGCAGAAACACCGACAGTTAATAACTGATCGACCATTTACAGTTACCGTAATCGCGATGTCTGGCAAAAATTGTATTGTAACAATTCAATTGATATTAAGTTCTATATATAAAAATGAATCGAGGTATAGACGACAGACCATCCTGTAAAAGGGAGACCATCTTTATTTGTAAAGAGGCAAATAGGTCGAGCTGTTAAAGTAACCCATACATGGAGGCACGGTGCGAAATGACTTAAGCTGTCGATAGGACGGAAACCACGAGAGGTCAAATCTTGTACAATTGCTAGGTTTAGATAACACTTACGAACAATAAAACTAAACACTAGGTTAACAAAATATTAATCTGATGCGTATTCGTGTGTATTCACTCGTAGGGCCACATAATGTCTTATAGGTGCATACAAACATGTAACATTTTAATAAAATTGTATGGTTTGTGACGTGTTGATATTCAAAAGGCCGGAAAATATATACAATAATGTCTGTTGTTAGGTAGACATACACGGTGATGGTGCGTGATTGTAATAGTCATTTTAGTATAGTAAAAATGATTTTGTATCTGTCAGAAGTGATGTCAAAACTGCTCGCTAAATCAGAAGAATTCGTCATACTTTAAACGATATTTTTATCAAAGTACTCCTGATCTGTGTTCTGAAAAACAGATCATGAAATGTAAATTAATCTATCACCGCTTCTAAAGGTTCCATGTTTCATGCGCAGTTGAAATTCTACTTTACTTTTACTCAATTTAATTGAATACTATGACCGTTTTATAGAGTCATTACTGGTTAAATGTTATTACGACATTATTGCGTCCTTTCATTGAGAGTCATGATTTCAGTTATTAAACTACACAGAACCCGATAAGATATATAAACATACAATGGTTTCATATTACCCTATACTTACACAAATTGTACCCGATATCTATGCGAATGGATGGCGAAAAATCAAATTTATCAAGAGGTACTTTTGGCCTGAATTGGAGTGGGCGACAAACACTACTTAACTAGACTTGTGAGATTAGCCTGTATAACTGTCAAATGTTGTAATCTAAAACAAGCTGGTGATACATGTGTAAACATATATATATACATATTATAAATCAGAAAAATGATCCTTACGGACGAAGAAATAGTATATAAAGAAAAATTCTTAACAACGAGTCTTTAGTACTTTCATCTCTTCTAGGGGATTCTTCAGACTGTTTATTTGAAGTATTGACGTCATAAACGATGTCCTCACATAATAGTTCGCTATAACGACGTCCGCCATATACGTACCGGCCATAACGATATTACAGCATTATAAATATAATAATTATAGTCTTAAGGCAAAGAGTACTATTTGTTTAGGATTTAGATGTATATTTCAATGCACAAAACACGAAAGTGCTTTTGAAAAAGTCTGGTTAAGATATATTTTTTAACGTCTTATCAACGCCTAGGTCGTTTGTGGACGTGCCTTCATGTATTGGAGGTCTTTTATTAATACACTTTTTACCAATTGTAACTTTAAGTTGCCTTTGATATTTTTTTGTTCCTTTTTGCCGCGATCTTTATGTCTTTAAGCCTTATCAAACAAACAAACGAGTACCTCAATGAACGAGCACTTGTCTATGGGAAGGAAACATTAAAAAATGTCCTTCCTGTGGTCTGAATTAGCTTATCATTAGAAAAATTTAGCCCAAATGTACATTCTCAAATTTACAAGTAAATTCTACAGAAATCCGTAAACGATGTCGTTGCAATCAATTATACTGCGTTTCTTATCCGTTTCCAAACGTTATTGTTTAGTCAATGTATCGATCCTCGACGTCTTCACTGTAGAAATTCTTCTTATGTCTGAACATTTATGTGATTTTATGAATAATTTAGCGTCTTCATACCAGTAATCTCTTTCAGGGCGACAGGTATGTTGTGAATCATTACCTATAGTATAACTGTGACCGGGAAAAGCGGTTGATTTTTGTTCGGAAGAAATATACCATCCCTGAGAAATTCAGGCCGCGATGTAGTAAATTTAACATTTAATGGTCATATCGGGAATATTACACAATGATTTGCATACCATATCAAAAATCATCTCAGTGACAAGGTCGGCGCGAAGCTGCAATTGAAAGCAAAATAGCAATTGCTTGGATTAAATATATATAAAAAACGTCCTATTAAAAGCTAATGTCTTTTACGAACGTGCCTCCATGCGTGTTGTGTATGCGTATATGTGTGTATGTATGCGGGAAACAGGGTGTGTTGGCATACTTGCCTCCTTGTAATAGTGCCGACCTGATGCCGACTTAGAGCTATCTAAATGAAATACCATGCCAAGGGCAAGCAGCATAGCATCCCGCCCAGTCACATTAAACTAACAACTGGTTACCAGTTGTTGCCATTCCATCTTTTCTCTTCCTAATGTCTCCCTTGACAATGCCTCGATTTTGGCCTTTAGTTGAGCGTTCGCTCCTGTGATGAAGGCTATGGTTTGTACATGTAGTCCCCTGGCCGAGACATACCAGAGTCTGTAAACATATTAATTACTACTCCTGCTTAACGCTCGGCGATTTAGGACTGGGACGACTGGTTCGCCCGTTGTCAGTTTAATGTGACCGGGTGGGGGTGTCCTGCTGAGTGTCTTCGGCAGTATGTTTCACTGAGTTAGCACTATAAAGTCGGCATAAGTTTCGCGCCCTCACAAGGAGACAAACACGAGCATATCGCAGCCTCCTAAAACACACACGCATACACCTAGCACACAGGGGAGGCCGTCCTTAAATTACCATAACTGTTGTTAGTTCGTTAAACAATACTAAACCAAACCAAACCAAATCCCCTAACGCTGAACGTTAAGCAGGGAAAACAAGTATCATTTACAAGGACTTTGGTATGTCCCAGCTTTGGGGCAGAACCCATTTCCTTTATCACCTGGGCGAACGTTCGACATAAAAGCTAAAAGTTTTGAGGTTTTGCCAAGCAAGGCGCTAGTGTGACGTTTACAGGGGTTCGTATCAGTCACTTCCACTGAAGATCCTGATTGTCTATACTATAAGTAGATGTTATTTGAGCTACTCAGTGCAAATATATACAAATAAAGTAACTTGCATCATTGGGTACATTTTCTAATGAATTAATCAATATAACTGCTGTCTAAACGCACTCAGTCCCTCTGAGTAATGTACAACACTATGATCTAATAACTATGGAATATATAACAACAAAATGAGTACTCGAAATGAAATACTGAGTACTCCCTAGCCAACAAATGATTACTCCCTACCTGGGACTATACAATAAATCGCCTTCTGTAAATTAGCTATACCAACTATAAACACATATCCAAGAGATGAGTACTCCCTAAAACAAGCACCCACTTTACCTAATGTATGAATTGAATAACTGAGCACTCACTACATATAATGCATGAATCACATATCCGAGCACTCAAAACAGCTAAACCGAGCCTCTCAAAGTTACTACTGAGTACTCTGTAGCTATTATTACATGCCAAGTGCTCCCGTACACTTTCTCTCAATCACAGGGCAGACCAAAGGTTATAATTCACAATCATGTGATGTACCGATCACATAGAGTAACCGTAGCGGAGAAGGGAAGCCTTGCTCAGGCACATCTACCTCCGTACTTACTCTTCAGTAAATTATCTTTATGCCCTTGCAGTAAGATACAGGGAAGCCTTGTTTAGGCACGTCTGTATCAATACTAGCATATTTACCTATCACAAGTGTTTCTGTCTCTGCCGACGATCGAACGAAGAATGGGCTGCTGAAGTTAGGCGACGGCTTTTTATAGTCTGCTGCCAGACGAGCTTAGCGCCACCTATGATTCTTCAGTGTCATTAAAACGTTTACATAAAATCCTATAAATACATGTATACTTCAAGCGTCTATTTGACAGCGAAGGTTATCAGCAAAATGAGGGACATACTACTTGACGGCGAAGTGGAGCCGTGATCCGCAACACTAGGAAATATAAAGTTGCTAGAAGTAGAGAGACATACACAGATCCAAACTATTGCTATTGGTCCAGCAGCATTATTTTGGTCGAGTTTGTGTCCCCATGTTGAGGACACGATATTTAATCCCCTATTCAGCAGCGGGTTCACATATAGGTCGCCTCTTACGATACATGCAGCGGGTCTTTTGCCAGATCCCCGACCTACAGGGGTATGTATATTAAACACACAAAAAAGTTCGTATGTGATAGTATATACATGTGTAATATCCGTGTGTGATAGTATATGCATGTTTAACTCTCCGTACCGCAAATCCGGTCCAGATGTCCTAACTAGACTCGCGCTCGTGCATATAAAAAATGGCGGATTATTTAGGTACGTTTTAGACGAGGTGTAACTGTTGCAAAAATAAACAGGTAACCGTGAGCAAATATAGTTATTGTTTCATGTTTTTGTTTATAGACACACACTTCTTCATTTTTTGCAGCATTATGACTAACTGGCAGCTGATTATGACTGAGAAATCGACATTTGTCCGGTGTGTTTAAATCGAATTAGGTTCGAACGAATACAAATCAAGTTGTTAAAGCGATTAACAACGTGCAAATGTAATGATATCAAAAACCTTTCGCGTATTTAGGCATATCCTTAAATGAAATTGGTTGTTAGTAGGACGCACACACAATAAAACTTCACCAAACTAAACCAGAAACCAAAATTCGACAAAGAATATAATTTCCGATACAATCACTTCATATAAAGTTAATCCTTTTTATAAAGTTAATTACAATTCTTTCAAAAAAAAACTCGGAAAGCAATTGCTTCTGAAACTTCAAAATCGTAATTATCTGTTTTACCCCTGGCTCAATATATTCTCTATCTCTTCATCTTTAAAACAGTATTTTGGGGGAAATTGTGCAATCAAGAGATTGTTAGTTTTTTAGAAACCAATCTGTTATTTTGATGAACAGCAAACATCAAGAAGTTAAAATTCATATTGATTTTTATGAACTTATTTTCCCAGATGTATCACTTTTGTAAACAAAAATGAATTCATCATAATATTAATCCAATACTTGACCAAATTTTTCTTGGTTTCTCTATATCTAGAAACAACGACAGTTGGATCAGAAAGAAGATTTAGAAAACATTTTTATTTCTATTTATTTTTTCCTGCGTCATAAAACAAATACACGGCAGACTGCATGAATTGCTTGTCGCGTGCAGTAGAAACGTAGTGTTGAACATACACGCTTGTGTACCTGCTAGTCCCACGGTACATGTATTTCCAACGTGATGACAAATGTCGCGTTATGGTTTGATGTGCATTTTCAAACACAGGTGCACGCTAGGTATATACATCTGGGGAAAGTCGGTGATTGAACATCGCTGGAAGGATTGATATTGATCTATTATATAAACAGACATAAAAGAGACTCCAACACATCTCATATACGTTTGGGGCATACTGTTTTAACATCTGCAGTGTTGACGGTACATGTACGCAAGGACATCCTGTGAAGAATCTGTTTGAAAAACTCCTTCGGTTTGGTTTCGTTTAATTTTGTTTACGTCCTGTTAACAGATCAGTTAAGGACGTGCCACCATGTTTGTTGTGTATGCGTGTGTGTATGCAGGAGACAGAGTATGTTGGTGTGCTTACTTTCTTTATCTCACTGAAATGCCATGTCGAAGGCACCCAAGCACATCATTCCGCCCGGTCACCTTATACTGACAACTTGTAAACTAGTTGTTGACAATCCCCTTAATGCTGACGTTGATCAGGGAATAATAACAACCTTTTTTAAGGATTTTGGTATGTCCCGGCCTAGGAACAGAACCTATCACCTTCCTCACCTGGGCGAACACTTAACATTAAGGCTATAAGTGAGGTGTTCAGTTGCCAGGCAAGGCGCTAGGAAATAAACAGGTAGTTAGAAGTCGAAAGAAAGATATAGATCAAAAATATTGCAATAGGTGCAGCAGATTTATTTTAGTTGCCTTTGTGTCCCCAAAGACAGGACACCAACGAAAATCCCCAATCTTGGATGGCGTTAACATTAGTCGCCTCCTACGATACATGCAGTGGGAAACAGCACGTGTGTTCTTTTCATGACCCCTAACTGCAGGGGTGAAACTCCTTCGGTACTCCTAATGGAAATATATGTACTCTGTTGAGCTTCAAAATTTAAAAATAAGATCAAGCGATTTTGGTTGCAGCCTATCGCCTCACATAATTCAAGGTTCGAAAAAAAGAAACCAAAAATGTGAAATTAAATTGAACCTCTGATATACAATTTAGCTCCATGTCACTTTTAGCACCTACATACCGCCTGCAACACATACACATACAAGCATGGAGGCACGTCCTGAACGATCCCTGCCCCCTGTCCTGTGTATTTTTCGTACATACAATAACCTCCTAGGAAATACCAGTCTTTAAAAAATGGTATTTGTTACTCTATCTTTACCGTTCTGGATTCAGAGTTATGGCAATATATGGTTTACCCTTTGTAATTATGATTTGACCGCGTGAAATAAATACATAGGCATGGTATTTCAGTGAGGTTCAGCACCTTAAAATCGACATCAGTTCGAAACTGCCGTCAGGAAGCAAATACACCAACATACCGACTTAGGTACAAATACATTCAACACCTACAGGCATGTCATGGAATGACATCAGCTGTTAATAAATACGATATTTACGAAATTAAAACAACAAGGTACTGTATTCTCACAGAGATGCTAAAATATGTTGTTTAACGCTTGTAGCTATAAATACATTTCGTCTGGAAATCCTCAGTTAATACCCCTAAATATCATCCGCGAACTAAAGAAGCTCCCCTCCCCTCAATGTGCTTGATTCCGATTCCGAGATAATCTCATGAATCTAAAGTGTTGACAGACAAACAAACATATGAACAGTTAAATGTACATGAACGTATTTAAAGCAATACTATTACAAAGTCACGTGTTTCTTAGAGAGCTTGAATTATATCCATTTATGGAGAAAAACATGCGTATGTACATGTATAATGCTACTACTCGTATATTACCGATTCGACCGACCATCCTGTGCAGTTTTGAGACAAACTATATATGGATCTGCTTCCTTTCTCTTTCATTTCGGCATCGTCTCCCAAAGCACCCGCTTCATATGTTCTTAATTGTTTGATGGTCAATCAACACTAACACATTAACAAAACGAACTCGACCATCGAAAGTATATCACGTTGACCACGATCATAGCAATGCTTCACATTTGCTATCAAAAATCTATTACAATGGTTTACACGCAGTACATAATGCTTTTGTGTAGTTTGAGCTAAGTAAAACAAACGCTTACATAGAAATAAAGTTCAATGTTTCGTAAATAGGTGCTGTTTCTCACTCTTCTTTGTATCATTACGCGTAGTTAAGTGTCTCTAAACAACTACATTGATACCGCGCCAAACTAATTTTTGCGCGTTTGACTGGTTACAAGGTTACAAGGCGCCGCTTTACTGAACCAATGAGTATCGCCAAAACAATTAATGGAAATGCAGGGTGACTATATACGTGATCGACATTGCGATGGGGGCTTTGTCTTTATTGTGGCCGAATCCGTTACGACAATTCGAAAGTCGGTATGAGGGTATTTCTTTCATGTTGCTGAAACGATTTCCTCATGTCGAAAGCTCTAATTGAGTAATTGCTATCAGTGCAGCTGAAACAATGACATTAATTCAAAGATCGGATGGAGGTATGCCATTTGTATCTAGTACGGCTGAACCAGTTAGGTCAGTTATAAAGTTGCTATGAGGTATACGATTGCGTGTGGTTTGGCCAAAGAAATTTCTTCTGTCAAAACTTAGTTGAAACAAGTAATCACATAAATAACTCGCCCGACAGTATTAATTTTAATTGCTGCAGTGGACAAAGGAATAAGTCACCAAAGGGGTCTTGGGGATGGATGACATTTCTACGATGAATATCTTCTTCATGTCCAATTTATCCAAATTAAGGACATAACTGATGAATAGAAATTCCGAAAAAAAGGCAAATTGTTTAGTCAAGCCCTCTAGGTTAATATTGCCTCTAAGCAGACTTATTAAATAATCAATAATTATCGGGTTCCTAAAGGCCCACAAACACGTCTTTAGTACAAATTAAAAGAAGATATAACATATTAAAGGAAATAACATCAAACAAACGAAAAGGTAAAGACAGACGTCATCTTGAAAAGTAAAAGTGGGTATGGTGAGGTAGGTTACAAATGTAAAGATTTTGACTGTTTCGGAAAGAGATTTAAGATCTGTGATATTTTTTATAAACAAAATCCGTTGTTGGCTGGAGGTCAATGCAACCTTATTCAAATTTACTGCAAATAGTTATTGAATAATATTAATGATAAAAGAGAAAAAATAGACCCCCTCCCCAACCTTCAAAACTGATGCAATCGCACGAACACATAAATGGAAGGAACCCAACAAATCGTGTGAAAGGTGTATTAAGCACGAGAGCACGCGTTGTTACCTTGAGTGGCTTAACCTTTACCAACAGCAGGATTTACGATGGATCATTATTCTCTTTCTGGCACAATACAGTCTCTGTTGGACAATTATGTGTACCATTATGATTAAGTGTTACTACATTTATATGAATAAACATAGACTGCTCGAGACTGAGTAGCATTTACATGAAACATCTATAACATCACAAAAATATAATTATACATCAGCTTTATGTTTATTACCTATAATCAGTATAGTTATACATGCAACGGTATTTGACTGAATTTAAGCCTTGAATTAGCTTACGACTAGTGAATCAAAGACTCTGTTTTGTAATTGAAAGAGACATTACGTCAGCAATTCACATTACAAATCTTTAGAAAAGAACAATTATCCCGAATACTTGTTTATATACGTTAATGGTTCAGCGCTGCAAGTTGGTTAAGGAAACTGATTGTATAAATAAACCAAAACATCCTGGAATTTAATCTGTAACCTTGAAAGTAGTCGTGATGTCTTCAAAATAACTTAATTACTCTCGCGTTCAACCAAACATTACATTGAATTGTTTGCTTTGAGCAAGTATACGTAATGGAAAATGACGCACTACAAATAATATAAAGACAACAACAATTGATTTGGTATTATAGGGATTAATGTCTGTTAACTGCTAAGGTCATTTAAGGCACCACGTATAGTATTCCACCCGTCACTTTACACTGACAACGGGTAAACAAGTTGATGTGATAACCCTAAGTGCTGGACCGGCCTGGGAAAGTCAGTGTTTGGATTCTAAGCGGTCCATCAACGCAAAATATGTCACAGGGCCAATAAAAAGAAGTAATTAAAGGTCATCAAGAGAACGAAAGGGTAAAAGACAAACTCAACTTGAAATGTTAACTTGGCTATGGATAGTTATATCTATTTGAACAGACCAACAGTTTGTTTACTGCTTCGAAAAGATATATATTATACTATAACTAAATGTCTCTTGTTGACTGAAGGTCAATGCAATCTTATAACAACTGCTTACTGTAAATGGTTCGTGACATGCTATGCAATGAGGCTGGGTTTTTTTTCAATAAATAAAATGGGTATGGATGAATGACCTATCCGGAGATGGGCAAGGACAATCTGGCCTTAACGGTATAGCTTGCCTAACATAGCTTGGACAGACGTCATAGCTTGGATAACATTCATCTATTATAGGTTTTATAGAGTGTAATTTGTAATTTGTGCTTTGATTTCAATTAATTTGCCACTATGACCTCACATTGGCGAACATTTAACACTTTTGGCAAAAGTGACGTATTGACAAGCAAGGAAGTCAGAACCAAAACAGGTAACGACAACATAGCTGAGATGGAGCAATGGGCCACAAAAAGTCAACTCTGCAGTATCATCATGCAGAAATGTTATAACACTTGACGCAGAAACGTGAAACTCCACTCGATCATATTATTCCTACAACGGGCTAATAAAGCCACCTACGGAGATAATAATAAAACATTTAAAACGTAGATAGGAGAGAGATATACAGATAAAGGTCCCTTTAATTATAATGGAGGGTCAGGATGTCCCGCAGAAGACAAAGTAGAAACAAAAACCGAGTCTGCAGGGGAACCTTTATTCAATATTGGTCGCCTGACACATATATAGTTGAAAACAGCAGCTCTGAAACAATTCCCAATCTTCACAGACGTACTTCCCAGTATAGTACCAGCCAACGGAGCAGCACATATTCTGTTCCGATGCAACATTATTACGCTATAAAATGAACAGCTGAAAAAAATGGTCAAAAGGCATGATATGAATTCAAAGGCAAGTACACATGATATTTACTAACAGCACGTAGCGTGGCTTTATAAAGAGTCTTAGTCGGTGGTGTTTTGGCTCACTAAGTTCTAATCTCATAGTCTCATCCTTGTCTGTGATCAGGCCATGGTTTCAAAAATCTTTTACTGTAAGAATGGTTTTTTTTGTCTCTAATTTTTTAAGAGTTCGATTGTCTGTTTTAAAACCACCGTTTTAAGTTAAAACGTAGTTTCTCAATAGAGTTGAAAAGAATGTACATATTATACAAATTTTATTCACGATTGATGAAGGTTTTAAAATTATGTCCTTAGTTGCCAAGCTGTTTCCTGCGATGAAGCAAACTAACTACTTACGATTTAAAAAATTGAGATCAACACTGGTGAAAAAACATTCAGATGCATTCGTAGATACACGTACAGTATATATTTCGGTTGTAACGGTATTGTTATTTGATAACAGCGAAAAAAGTTCAAAGTCAAACACAATATTTAGAAAGGAATCTGTTACTTTAAAAACTGAAATGCGGTTATGACTTCTATAAAAAAAAACACCAACAAAATTGACATCAAAACCCAATATTCTTCGATTCCTAAGAATACTTTTACTATATTTTGTGTATGCTGTTGTTTTCACATACACTTCAAACGTGCAGCCTCTTCAGAAAAGAAAGGTTTGATTCGGTTATATTCTGTTAAACGTCCTATAAACAAATAAAGTCATTTAAGGGCGTGCCTCTCTGTGTGTGTATGTGTGCTGGAGACCGGGTATGTGGTGGTATTGCACGGATCTGATGCCGGCTTTATAGTACTATCTCATTGAAATACAATGCAGAAGGCACACTCGGAGCATTCCGCCTGGTCACATTCCACTGCAAACAGATAAACAAATTCTTGCCAATAACCTAAATACTGAACGTTAAGCAGGGAATAACAACTACCCTTTTTAAGGGCTTTGTATGTCCCAGACTTGGGAGAACGATTAACATAAAAAAATGAGGCAAGGAAATTAAAAATAATTAAAAGAAGGAATTGAAGATCCCACATATTGTAATGGATGCAGCTCGCGTTTGTGTCCCCTAATAGAGGAGAGGGCACAAAAGCAAATCCCCAATTCTGCAATTCTGGCACAAGTATACTCTTACGATACATGCAGTGGGTAACAGCAGGTGTATTCTTTTCTCGATCTCTACAGAATCGGGAGTTCGGTTTCTTCTACTTATACTAAAATCAAAATTTGATGTCGTCACATTGGATCCATACTACTATCTCCAAGCTGCTCTTTCTATTTTCCAAAACCAAGACGCTTTACCAGCAGTGTCAACAGTTGTATGTTTTACATTATCCACAATATTTCTCAACTAGAAATAAACAAAGGCAAATAACTTCTGCAGAAACAGAACTATATACCATGACTATAACGATTTGCCAAGTTTCAAAGAAATCGGTCGAAAAAAGTAAGAGGAAATCTCCAGACAAAAATTAAATACTGAAATGAACAAAGGGCAATTACTTTTGCACAAATTATCGAATCAAAATTCTTTTTGTGCAAACACAACATATGATAATATAGCCTAACAAGTTTCAAAGAAATCGATAATTGGTATAAAGTAAAGATATAGCACTTCATGGAAATTTCGGAAAAGATCAATCCAGTACTTGAGATATAGCGAGAAAACACTTCAAACAAAGCCCCACCCCTATGCCCCTAGGGGGATCATACCCCCCAATTATACAAAATTGAGTTCCCTTGTCTCAAGGATGCTCCAGACTATATAGGGATAAAATCCCTTATTCCCTATGGTAGAAGAAGGATTATAATGGTTTTACCTCTATTTCTCCTATTGGGCCCCGCCCCTCAGGTCCGACCGAGGGGGCAACAGCCACAGTTTATACAAAATGTGTTCCCCTTTACCCAAGGAAGCTCCACACCAAATATGGACCAAATCCTTTCGTTCCCACAGAAGAAGAAAGATTGTAAAGAATATACTACATTTCCCCTATTGGGCTGCTCCCCCCCCCCCCCCCCCCCTCCTTTGGCCCCCATAGGGCCACACTCGCTGTTTATACGAATTTGAGTCCCTGTTGCCCAAGGATGCTTCAGACCAAATATGGACCAAATCTTTTCATTACTACAGAAGAGGAAGGAATTTAAAGAATAATTTGCTATGTTTCCCCTACTAGGCCCTGCCCCTTAGCCCCCATGGGGGCCAGACCTACCGTTTATACAAAATTGGTTCCCCTTCACCCAAGAATGCTTCAGATCAAATCCTTTCATTGCTACAGAATCAGAAGGATTTCAAAGAATATGCTATGTTTCCCCTATTCTTTGGTGAAGTGGAACCAATAGTGTATTAACGGTTGGCCGGATCCCCCGGGGGGCAGAGAAGCGGGCCCAATAAGGGATATAGAGGAATAGTTTTAACATCATTTTTCTTCCGTTGGATGAAGGTATTTTGACCAAATTTGAACTGTAGCATCATATGGGGAAGGGAAATCAATTTTGTATAAACTTCTTCTTCTGTAGGAATGACAGGATTGTTTCCATATTTGGTCTTAAGCATCATCCTTTGACTATATTTCGTATAAACGTTTGGTCTGACCCCCTGGACAGAGGGTGGGCCCAATAGGGAAAACATAGCAAAATGCTTCTTCTTTTGTAGGAATGACAGGATTTTGTCCAAATTGGGACAAAGCACCCTTGGGTGAAGAGGAAACAATTTTCTATCAACTGTGAGTTTTAACCCCCTGGGGCAGTGGGGCGGGGGAAAATAGAAAAATAGCTTTCAAATCCTTCTTTTTCTGTAGGATGATTATGTCCATATTTGGTCTAAAGCATCCTTGAGTGAAGGGGAATTAATTTTGTATCAACGGTGGGTCTGATCCACCTGGGGAAAGAGGGGCTGGGCCCAACAATGGAAACATAACAAATTCTTCAAAATCCTCCTTTAACATTTTCAGGTGAGCGATACAGGCCCTTATGGGCCTCTTGTTTAAACGAGCAATATGTAAAAAAATCAAGCTTGTTTCTTTTCAATATTTCTAAGCCCTCTCTTGGATCGTCTCAATCTTTCTCGTGTTTGTCAGGTTACGAAAGTGCCAGGCCAAAGGACAGTAGTTAAAATTAGATAGGAAAAAAAGACTTAAAAATAGTAATCTTTCCGTTCTTTGTAAGATGATTACCTAATTTCTTTTAAACTGCTAATTGCTTGGATGCATTCCTACATAAACCAGAGATATGTACTTCAAATTTACGAAGGAAATCAATATCTACACCTAAAAGCTTGACACAGTCTTGATATAAAATCTCTACCCTATCAATGCTAGCGTCTTCCTCTCCTCCTCCAGAGTTTTCTTTAAGGTGTAAAGGCAGTTACTTATATTTGATAAAGTATTATCATCGGCGTAATTATATAGTGAACACTTATTTACAAAACCAAACATGTCATTGATAAAATATTAAAAAAACGTGGCCCTACAATCGAGCCCTGCGGGACCCTATTTGACATTCCCCCATTCGCTCACCTCCGGTCCCAGCCTGATCTGCTGCTGCCTGTCACTAAGGTAGCTACTGATGAGGTCCATAGCGCCTCACCCAGCCCATAGGCTTGCATCTTACCCCGTTACAGGTTATGAGGAGTGCAGTCGAAGGCCTTGGACAGGTCGTTCAATATAGCGCCGACATATTGTCGGTTATCCAAGGCCTGTGTCCAATCCTCAAGAAGTCGCATCAGAACAGACTGACACCCGAAGCCGCTCCTGAAGGCTGCCAGGAAATGATTAACAAGAGTACCGTGGGGCGAAACAATATACGCCCGTCGAATACCATATAGTGTTATATACTTTCTTACATTGAAATAAGATCTGCATCATTCTAAGAGTGGTTAGCTGACATGCTATAAAAAATGTAGGAGAAAATCTCCGGACAAAAAAATCAAATACTGAAATAAACAAAGGGCAATAACTTTTGTAAAAATCGTCGAATCAACATTCTTTTCGAGGAAACACAACAACATATCATGATTATTTAGCCTACTAAGTTTCAAAAAAATCTGTCAAAAAATGTAGGAGAAGATCTCCGGACAAAAAATAAAATACTGAAATGAATAAAGGCCAATAACTTTTGGAAAAATTGTGGAATCAAAATTCTTTTAAGGGAGACACAACTTCATATCATGATTATAATGTACACCAAGTTTCAAAGAGATCAGTCGATAAATGTAGGAGGAGATTGCCGGACAAACAAAAGTTAACGCCGGACGGACGGACGGACGGACGAACGGACGGACGACGACGCCATACCATAATACTCCCGTGAAAATTGACGGGCGTATAAAAATAAATATTTCAAATATCCAATATATAATTAACCTTTCAGTTACCTAATGAAACAAGGCTAAGCACGCCGGAATTCAGTCGGATATAAAATAATCAGAAAAAATCGAGCGCCATAAAATCTGTTAGAAGATGATACTTTCTTTTCACTTCAGCTGATTAATTAATAGGTTTATCTAACACCGCAAATCAAATATTGTCAAGGCAGTCCGAACATACAAAATGCTTTTGACAGTAAAATACAGAGTGAACCTCTGAGGTTTATGTTCCGCGAAAAACATATCTTACGAAGTAAATAGCAAATGTGTCATTGCCACTAGACTTGAATACGCGAAAAACAGATGACGCATGTTGACCATTTTACGAAAATTATAAACTGTCGAAAAAAATTGCAGTAGACTGATTTCGTTGTATTACACATTGTCCATTGATTTAAGGAGATTTCACGCGTTTTCAACATAAAAAGTGAATTATCAACTATTTAGTACTAGTTTAACCATTTCAGTCAGCACTTGCATAATGATGATCCGACGTCTTCCGTTGTTTTTCATTTGAGATGCCGATTTTAAGTACAAATCTGCGTATAGCGAGCACTGTGTACAATATTCATCAGATAGAATTGTATAAATATTGAAGTTATTTTGTCGAGTTAGAGTCATTTTTTTAAGTTCGCATGGAATTCGTTCAAATTTTCTGTAAATAGTGTGTGGATGACTGCCTGGATACCCTGATGTTTTGTTCAGCCCGCATTGATGCAGAGGGCGGTGATTTCATTGTCTTTAATCCTATTACAGGCTTCATCTTAAAACTAATGGGGGACATAATCAGGCTTTTAGTTTCTAATTTGTGATGCCAAATTTGATTAAGACTGTCTCAAATAGTACGTGAAAACCAATGTGTACACAAAGTCTATGGATATGTTAATTTGTGTGCATAGCCTAAGAAACTGAATCATAATATGAAACCTTGTTGCAATGGGAAAGTTATTTACGCAAAAAAGCAATTGTCGTTTAAAATTTAAATAAATAATAATGTTTATTTCAAGTAAAACAGTGTATGTTGGAATGCATTTCCAACAACTACGTAGTCAATAAAGTATTTATACAATATGATACATTTTTTTGGCAATTAAGAAACTATTATTTACACTTGATCTTTACAATCTGATATGATATTAAACAACCAATTCGTATGCTATTAATGTAACGTTACACCTTTTAACCTTATGATTTTTTTGTCTGATATATATGGTTTTTTGAATGTAGTTTCACTGTGTTGTTTGGCCCTAAATAAGCTACATTGTCGATTGGGGAGTTAACCAATACAATGACATAACTAAAATAAACCTTGACAATAACTACAATACTGACAGGTCAGCAAGGGTCCCGGTGTATGCCTGACAGTATCTCCCGTATAAGCACCAAGCAAAAGCAAAAGTGATCATTGACTGTTCAGAAAGGACAATTTACAATATTTTTGACAGTATATGCCTGTTCTATCTTAAAGAAACGGCTACGCTGTCCTTTGCATCTTTTAAAGCCCTATTGCACATGTACAGACATTTGGCTTTCTGTAAGGCCCTTATTTGATGAATTTTTAGTGACAGCGGCCTTGACCTTATCAATATTATAAACCACGATATTACATCTGCATATAATTATAGTGTATCACAACAACAAAAATCAGAAAGTTTGGCTTTCTGTAAGGCCCTTTTCTGATGTCTTTTTGACCGTATATTCTCTGTTCTATTTTTAGTAACAGCGTCCTTGACCTATGAATATTTCAAACCACTATTGCACATCTGCATATAATCACAATTTTTCATCATAAGAAACTTTAGAAAGTTTGACCTTAAACATTTTGGCCATCTGAACCATGTGATAATCTCCGTAAACGAAATTCAGACAGACGGACAGACATTTTGGTTTGGTTTAATTTAGCTTAACGTCCTATTAACAGCTAAGGTCATTTTAGGACGTATGATGTGTGTAGTGTATGCGTGCTTGTGTGTGTGTATGCAGGAGACCAGGTATGCTTTAATGTGTGCTTGCCTCCTAGTGATAGCGCGGATCTCACTTAAATACCATGCCAAATGCACCCAGCACAGCATTCCACTGTTTTAAGAACGGACTTTGGTATGTCCCGGCCTGGAGACAGAACACATTGCCTTCCTCACCTGGGCGAACGCTCAACTTTAAGGCCAGAAGTGATTTGTTGCCAAACAAGGCACTGGAAAATTAAAGGTGGTTAGAAGTAGAAAGACGGATACAGATCACAAATATTGTAATGGCTGCAGCAGACTTTTTGGTCGCTTTTTGTGTCCCAAAATAGAGGACTCCAATGCAAATCCCCAATTATGCAGTTGATTACCTCGTGAGTCGCCTCCTACCATAACCATGCAGTGGGTTACAGCAGTTGTATTCTTTTCCCGATCCCGCACCTGCAGACAAATGGACGGACACCGTGATTAGTATAATGATGCATTTAGAAAACATTGCAAATTACGATCATAAACAAGTAAACATACATAAATCTAATTCAATGTCCAAAGATAATGTGATTAGGACAGACAATCTCCTAGGTCACAAATATTACACAAATCTATAATAATAATAATAATTCGAGGTTCGTATATAACGCTTTATCACAACCTAGTTCGTAGGTCGTCTCAAAGCAGTTCAGAAATTATTATCCGTGGTTATAGGGTCTTTGCAACCATCTAATATCTTTCTCAACTCCATGGGGAGCATACAGCCGGAGCCGCCATTTCGGCGCTAACAGCTAGCCTTCAACAAGTATAGCACTGCCCAACCACGTACTCATTTACAGCTGAGTAGACTGGAACAAGCTGAGTAAAGTATCGTGCTCAAAGATACAACACAGTGCCGTGCCGTGAGTCGAACCCGCAACCCTTTGGTCACGAGCCCGGCGTCCTAACACTGGACTACTGTGCCGTGCCTCCTCTACTGTGTTATTAAAAGGAAAAAAGTTCAATTTACCTGAAACCATATTCCAGTTGATAAAATATTTTTAGTAAGAATTAGAACAGAATTATCCAAGTATGCATACAAATATCTACAACCTGTGGATAGCCAATTTAATACATATGTTGGACCCCCTTCTTCATCAGAAATTCTATATGAAAATAACAGATGTAATAAAACACATTTTTCTTCAACTGTTGTAAAATGGCGAGAACGTCTGTTTCCTATTTTCAATGCTGAGTTTTGATTCTTAATATGGTTACATGATCAACCAAATAAATTTGACGTACATTTCACTTTTTTGCTTCCCGGTTGATCGACGCACAACAGAATGAAGATGCAACACAAAATAGTCCCCTTGATTTCAGAAAAACGCAGTTTGGTCAAGTAGGGTGAAATATTTCATAAATCGACTGGACATCTTGCGTAAGATGCACGGTATATTTCTCTTAGCAAGTCGATTTTTTTTTTAACTATTTAACCTATTCCATAAGGAATAAAATAAGATATGCTTGGGAGAAGCGTTTTTTGTCATTTTTTCCCCGTTTCTTTATTTGCGTTAGTAATTTGAAATTAAGTAATACTAACTCAAATTGTCGAGATATTCAAATCATATCAAATGCAAAATATTAAATACTGTACTTGACCTTAATGCTCTTTCGTGTATGTTATAGGAGTGTCTAGGCAAACAATTTTAGTTCTAACGAATTATTGATATGTTGGAATATGTGTTTTTTCCAGCAATCTCATATATAGTTTTATGTGTACAGCAACCGGATAGCACTATTAACAATACGCAGGGTTATTTCAATGCGTTTTAGTTCCACTTATGTTGATGTTTTTGTAAAATCAATTCACATTAATTTAGAGAAATAGATATGTAATTAAATATTTACCAAAAAAGTTGTTTCTTATTATTATATTTTAAACATAAATATTTAGATACATAAAATTAATTTCATCTCGTCAATGTATTAACGGAGAAATAGTTAAACTTTAATAAAACAGTGAAAAGGATAATGATTAGCCTCTACCATGTTATTACCGAATCAATGCTATTAGGTGTTCCATAGCCAACCTGTAAAGCCTAATAGGATATTTCATAATTACCAATTTCTGTCATGTTTTGTAATCGTAATTGTAATGCCGAACTACTTTCTATGGTTTAATTACATCATTGTGAGAAAGCTGTTGTTCCTTTCTATTACATGCATTTCGTCGTTATGACGGGAATAAGAATTTCTTGAATAAAACTGGCCTTGTGACTTTTTTTAATAATTTTATCGTTGATGAAAAGGGATCCGAACTATCTAAGAACACAAGTACAATCACCCGGAACTATGAAGGGCTCGTAATAATGTATGATACTCGATCTAGCCTGTTAATCGAATTTAAGCAACCCACGGTGTAAGAATTTAAAAAACTTTGTTGAGTTTGATTCTTAAGTGTGAGCTTAAGAATCAATGTATCTACGAAATCGCTAATTGACCTTATATTCCTACATGGACAATTCGGCATCCTGAAATAAATTTAGACTTTTAGTGTTCTGCCACCCGATACTCATAAGGGTACCCGGTCATGTCGGATTAAATGACAATGAGAAAGTAGACAGGGTTGCCAAAGCAGGTCTTAACCTACATCCAATAGATATTGAACTAACTTATAATGATTTTAAACCATTAATCGCGAATTTTGTTAGAACAAAGTGGCAAAATATATGGTCTGAAAGGTGGAACGCTTTTGCACTGAAGGGGAAGGATTTTAAACATTTATCACTTTGCTTCCCTATTTGACCCTATCCCCCTGCCCGCATGACCACATTCCCCGTTTATTCAAAATTGCGCCCCCTTGCCAAATGATGCATTGAACCAAATTTGGTTAAACCCCCACCAATTGTACCGAAGAGGGATTTTGAACATTTACCTCAATTTTCCTTATTGGCAACACTATGCGTTAATATGAAATGTATTCCCCTTCGCCAAAGGATAATCAAGGCCAAATTTAGTAAAAACTAAAATACTCAGCTGTGCAGGACTAGCAGCGTTTTCAATGAAACGTTGACGGACGGACGCTTCGCCACGGCAAAGCTCACAAGTCGTTTTGACCAGTTCAGCTAAAAACTACAATCAAATTCTCTAATCCTTTAATCATAACTTCCATTGGGGCTGCATTAGCTGCCTTTTAACACTGAAAACAGTTGGCTTTTAAGGTATCATACCTATCTATAGTCACCAGAATGCTACTGAATTTCAAAACTAAGACGCATATTATAAATGTTGCCTTACGTATAGGCAAACAGGTGCATTTTGGAATTCTTGTATCATATACTAAAACAATTAAAAACTTTGGCATTGATGATGCGCATATAATCTTTCAAAATACTAAATAGAACACTATCAGCCGGATGAACCTATGTAATCAAACACATTTAACACTACGTGACAGGCTTCGTTATATACATAGACAATAAATGGACGCAGTTTTCTATCTTTTGTATATACATGCAGCAACTCCGCTCGTATGTATGAAACTTGAATAATAAACTAATTGATTAATAAGTTCTATTCGAAATTTTTGAGATATAATAACAACAAACTTTCCCATTCTTAGCAGGCATTCCCCTGTTTTATATGGTTTATATGGTTTTAATCAATACCTAACGAGTAATTCTAACATGTAATCGTAGGCGGCAAACTGATATGGCCAGTATAAAGAAACCTCCCAACTCTCATGCCATCCAACAGCAGAAGTCATCATTCAGCATTACAGTTTAACAACAGAAGCCTGACATCGCCAAATCAGGTGACGTTATCAGTTTGTGTTATCAGATTTAACACAAATAATGACGAGTGGGCAGTCAGTAAGCATGCCAACACTTCAAAGTGTGCATTAGGAATGACTTATAAACTTTGATTTAAACATTCTTCTTTCCTGATCCTGATGAGTATATACTTTTGGTATACACATTAAAAAATAGTAGAGAATTTAACAGTGAGATTTCTCACAAATTTACAGGAACTGTTCAAAATTTATTTGTTCTATGAATTGTTTGATTTGGTTATTTTGCTTCTAGCGTCCTATTAACTGCTAATGTAATTTTAGGACGTACCTTCATGTTAGTAACGTATAATGTATATGAGCTAGAGGCGGGTTGTGCTTGCGAACTTTTAGCTTGTTTCATGTCATTTCCTTTTGCGAGTTTTGTTTACCTTTTATTGGCCCTTAAAACCTCTGCTATGTTGATGGGCCGCTTAAAACTCAATGAATAGATAAATATTGCTTCTTTGCGATAGCATAGATCTTAGGTCTTCCCAAGAGTGCTGCTTCAGTGAAATACCTTGTCGAAGCCACCAAGCACAGTATTCCGACCGGTCGTATTATAATGACGACGGGTAGACCGTATGTTGCTATTACACCACTTGTTGAATGAAACAGCTTTAGGATACAGTGTATTTCATTTTTGGCATACTGTACATATTACCAAATTTAAAGGTGCAGCCACCTGTCTGTGTGTGTGTGTGCGTGTGGGTGTGTGTACGTGCGTGTGGGTTACGTCCATATTTTAAGGGTGTTGGTATATGTCTCTGGTTTACATGGGTTGCTTTATAGTTTTAATTTTGTTTTATGACATAAATGTGTCTATCATCACAGAGGAAACACATATTGTGTCTAGTACTTGTGGCTAAAAGATAATTGTTGGTATACGAACAACAATCCATCTTCGATACTCCGGGAGTTACGCTCAATTACGCTCTCTGCACTCTTTGAATATGACACGACAAGATTGGAGGCTCAGTGAAGTCGGTTGCCGCTCCTCTGTAATCCTCAAAGGGCAGGTATCAGACTAGCGATTGGTCACATTTTGTTATCTGGACCATACTCCGCGGGTGCAGTGACCATTACTTCTGGAGTATCGAAGATGCCTACAACCTTAAAAATATAAATCAGACGGTTAAAGGGTAGAAGCATCGACAGGCTAATTACTCTGTCTGTCTGTCCACAAATTTTGTTCCTGACTGATAACTTTAGTATTTATTGACCGATGTACATGAAACTTGGTCAATATGTTAAGTTCACAAAAATACACATTGAGGTAAAAAGTCAAGGTCAAAGGTCAAGGTCATTAGGCTCAAAGGTTAAGGTCACATTTTGCATATTTTCACTGATGAAAATTTTGTTATGACATGATGAAGCAAAGTTGATCAGAATTAAACAAGGAGTCAACCTGAACAAATGTCAAGGTCATGGGGTCAAAGGTCAAGGTTAAATTTTGTATCTTTTCACTGGTGAACATTTTGGTATGACACTTTGAAGCAAGGTTGCTCATAATTAAACAAGGAGTCAATTGACCAAAGGTCAAGGTCACTGGGTCAAAGGTGAAGGTTAAACTTTGTATCTTTTCCCTGATAAACATTTTGTTATGACATGCAGCAATGTTGGACAGAATTAAACAAGAGTAAATTGACCAAAGGTCAAGGTCACGGTCAAATTTTGTATCTTTGCCCTGATGAACATTTTGTTTTGACATTATGAAGCAAAGTTGGTCAGAATTTAACAATGAGTCAACTGGTTTAAGGGCGATGTCACTCGGTCAAAGTTCAAGGTAAAATTTAGTATTTTTTTGCTGGTGAGCATTTCATTATGACACTTTGAAGCAATGTTTGTGGGAATTAAACAAGGAGTCATTTGACCAAAGGGCAAGGTCAAATTTTGTATATTTTCACTGATGAACATTTTGTTTTGACAGTATGAAGCAAAATTTAAAAAGGAATCAACTGACTTAAGGTCAAGGTCACGTGGTCAATTGTATCTTTTTACTGATGAACTTTTTTTATGTTATTATGTAGCAAACTTGTTCAGAACTAAACACAGAGTCAACTGACTTTGGGTACAGGTTACGGGGTCCAAAGGGTCAAGGTCAAGTTTTGTATTTTTTACTGATGAACATTTTGTTATGATATTATGAAGCGGAATTAAAAAATAAGTCAACTGACCAAAGATCAGGGTCACTGGGTTAATGGTCAATATCATTTGGGTCCAAAGGTCAAAGACAAAGTGGATTATCTGACTTTGACCCTGGCTCTTGATGGAGGAGGTATATAAGGTGAAATAAAACAAATCAAAGCTAACAAATGAGCATTGCACCGGTATTTACATTTCTGTTAGCCCAGCAAATATGGAGGTGGAAGGAAACAAGACTCGCATCATAGTACATGTAAAATGTATATTTTGCTTCCTTGCGATTCTTTTTAAAGTCCAAAAGTCAAGCTCAGCTATATGGGCAGATTACTTCTTGATGATTATGGGGGATATATTGCCACAAGACGGGGCCCTTACTGACCTGTCAGTGTTCTAGTTTATTCTAGTTTTATCGACGCCGTAATAGGAAAAGTAAATATTAATTGCAATATATTCGTACAAAACTAATTTGTGGGTATGGCACATCGTTGACACCTACTTATCGTGTTGCCAAGAGCAATCAAGGCTAACGAAGAGATTTTATTTGTTCCTTTTCATTTGAACGTTTGTAAACACTTTCGAATCAGTTTATTGAAAACCTGGCGACGAGGTTATTGTCATACGAAATTGTGTTAACTATGCATGGCTTCAGTTTATAGAGTGTATTGGTAAACAGTCAGAACATGTGAAATCAGCTTAATTTGAATTCGTGTCGACGGAAAATTCAAATTCCAACATACCAGTTTTCAGACCCTATTTTGACGTTATAATTCTATTTCTAATGCCTGTTGAGTGCTGGGGATATAAATGAGGCACTTCGCTCGAAAATGCTTTGTCAGTTGGCAGACGCATGGAATCGTTTCAATTTACTATTGCAGTGAAGAGGAAATCCCCGACTAGCGGATTCCAGCGAAAACCTAATTTTCTATTTGTGAAATGTCACTACGCAGTAGAATGCAAAGATGATAACGTGTAGTGTATTCGGTTTATTGCTATTTTTGCATACACATTTTCCATTTAATTACTGTCACATCTTTAACTAACATTCATACAAATGTTGCTTTTAGTGGAAACATGTTCCAATCAGACACTAAATGTTGATTTAAACGACAAAAAAGGTACAGTACAAAATTGGCGTCAAGCATTAAAGATGATTTAATTTCCTTGTGTGATGACAGCATTCATTCTTTACGAGCTAGACCTGGTAAAAGCATCTACTTTATTCCGTTTTGAAATATACATTTATATCTGAATATTATCAGAAAATTTTCCAAAAGGATCCAGATACAAGTTATGAAACACTAAATCATTAGTTTTCTTAATATAATTTGCATGGATAATTATAAACCTTCGATCGAACAAAATTGATTCAAAAGAAATCGAAAAAAAAGAGAAATACGATAAGAAATTTGAGCAATCTATATATTTACAAGTATGTATTTTAGTGAATTTCGACAAAATAGATATAATTTAGATAACTAGGAAGCTGTCAAACTTAACAAATTGTTACTGCTCCAATAACATAATGCGTACAGTAGTATTTATGCAATGTTTAAGGGAATCTGTTGATTGGTTTAATGAATCAGTGTGTCATCTACGTATATATAATGTACCGTTTTTGGGTGGTTTTTTTTTACAACGGCTCACGGTGACTAAATATACAAACAAAAAGTGCAATATAAACATAAAATATACACAGATACGTTTTCATTACTCATAATTTGATCATGTCGTCCATGTAAGCCTTAATTAAAAAAAACTGGAAATTAAAATATGAAATCCCTTACATGTACATTCATATATGAAAAAGTTAACACTAACAGTTTATGTCGGAACTATCGAGGTTCCGCTCAATATGGATCGTTTGCCGTGTTTAACGTAATTTGTGTGTGTGTGTGTGTGTGTGCCTTTCGGGGTATTCCTTTACTTTATGTCTGACTACCCTGTGTAACTAGCGTCTGTGTCTAGCTATTACGAAGGAAGGTATATAGTTTGGTCATTATCTAGAATAACAATCGAGCGCGTAAAATAATACGGATTGCTGTCGGACAAACCTGACATTAACGGGGTCTGGGGTCTGTAAAAGCGTTTGATCGGTCGAGATAAATCGTGATTACGAGAACACTTTATTCAGAGTTGTTTTCGACAGGAACTCTTGCCAAAATTAATTGATATATCTATCAATAGCATTTTTTTACCGAGGAATTGATGAATGTATCCGATTATTTCTTAAAAAGAGTCGCCTCCGTCTCGGTCAATGTAATAAATAATGTTCTACCTTCTTTGTTTGTTGTAGTTGCCTTTATATGTGTTTCCTTTTTTCCCGATTTATTTGTCATTGAACAATCTCTTTGTCTTTTAAAATTCCTTGTATTTGGAATCAGCTTGTTCATCTGTCCGTCTGTCCGTGGATAAAGATTTGTCCGGACAACACTCCTAAAGCAATGTGTTGCTCGCAAATAAAGTGTTATATGCATGATCGATACACATGTTGTTGCACACCTGAAATTTACATTTCGGTTTAGACTACTTTTCCAGTTTTAATTCCCTTTTTCCAAATAAACGTTTTCAGCCATGTCCGCACACATTCCCCATAAGTATGTTCTAAAGTATGTGACTAATTATAAGGAACTTCCTGTGAGTAATATTTAGAGATAGACATTAGATAAGATGGCAATCTTGTAGCCTTTTTGGATTCTTAATGGCCGCTATTGCCTCTGATGGGCTGGAACATAACAGTTATAACTAGTGTTGAGTGATACATCAGGGGTGACCTTCGTAAATGTAAAAAAAAAAGGCCGAATATGCCAGCTTTATTACACAGAACGCCTACATCGAGCGGATGTGCACAAAGTATATAGAATGGAGTTGATTTATGCAGTTGAGCCCCTTAATCGAAAACAATATCTACCGCTGCGTTCTGTTAAGGATGTGCCTTTATATGTGTTGCTTATGTTTACATATGTGTTGCAGACAAGATGTGCTGATGCATTGGCCTCCTCGGGATAGCGCGGATCTGATGCCGACTTTATAGTGTAACCTCACTAAAATACCATACCAAAGGCAACCAACACAGCATTTCGCTCGGTCATATTATACTGGAAATGGGTGAGCCAGTTGTAGCCATTACACATAATGCTGAACGTTAAGTAGGGAATAACTGATATTCTTCATTAGCTCAGAAAATACATGTTACTTAATTTTTCTATCGAAATTTAAAACTTTGTATTTCCTAACGTTGGATTATTTGAGATTGTTTCATTATTTTGGTAAAGGATACTATCTTACACAGATACGACATAGGCTCTTGTCTTTTAACATAATTTAAAAGAAAGAAGAAACGACCTATTTATATCTTGACACCTTAATCTCAATATTCTCCATAGTTCATTTCGCTTCTCAGAATCATTCGACCGAGAAATAGCTTGGGTGGGATTGGTGTTCAATATGACGAGAAATCTGACGTGTCATGGTGTTGAGTGTCTTTTAAAATATTTACTGCGCATTACCCCAACCGTTATTCCTGCAAAAGCACCAGCTTGCCGTAGAAATCTATCTCAAAAAGACCATTTTGCGTATCATTTGAATGAAATTTTCGTGTAACGACTTTTTATACTCCTGGAATTGACACAACTTTGTAAGGAACCTGCCAGAAGTTGACAATTTTTCTGAATGTTGCAACAATTATCGCAAAATCGTTTATGCATATGAAAACAGTTGGCATTTAAAAGCTTGAAAATTTAACAACCTTTATTACTTTCTCAGCAATGACAATTTCAATTGAAAATTAACGGACCTTCTTGAGCATGTAAATAGATTATTATACGTCCAAGCCTGGTGGATGTTCACCGCTCTTGTCGGGTAAGTGAAATCAATATCGAAGTATTAAACACTCTTTTGTTCAGTGGGAAGTATAAAATGCGTCCCTTTACCCTTAAACTCTATCACCGACTTTTCCTCTCCCAAAATCGACTTCCCTGATTTCTTTTTGAAATGTCTTATTTACAGAACACGAGCATAACAAAAAGCCAGGGGGTCTTAACAGCTCATCTGCTATACTATGGACCTAAGACCCATTCATGTAAAATTAAGATAGTTTTCCTTAATCCATATTCAAGAAAACGGATTTACATATATTCTCCAATTAGGCCAACCTTTATGTCCCAAGGGTAGCCACACCCTCCCTTTGTACAATAATAAATATCATTGGCTCAAGGATGTTAAAGACAAATTGAGGTTTATATTCCTTTAACCCGTACTCAATAACCATATACATATACCTACATTTGCCATTCTTTCTTTATACAGCATTAGCTAAAGTTAACAAATGATGTTTCAAACCAAATAATTGAAAAAATCCATACTCCTACTAAAGGAGTATGATGTTGAATATCCTTAATATATTCCCCCGATTTGGCCTCAACCCTAGGGAAAGCGACATCCTCCATTTATCCAAACTAAAGTTCCTTTTGCCTGAAGATGCGCCAGACAATTTTAGGTTCAAAACAATTTTCCAATATTTCAGAAGTAAAAATTGTTTAAACAAAATACCTTTATTTCCCTTAATTGGACCAATCCCTCTGCTACCTGGGGGATCATACCTTCATTTACACAGGGTTTAGTCCCCTTGGCGCAAGGATTTTCAGGACCAATTTAGGTACAAATTCCTAATCCAAAACTCAAGAAGTGTGGGGAGGTCACATTATTTTCTTATACAGAACTAAATCCCCTTGGCCAAAGAGGGACAACATCTTTGATTTAAACAACATTGAGTCACCTTGGCCTAAGGTACATCAGAAAAATTCAGATTTAAAAACCGTTTTCAATACTGATGGAGTAGGATTTTTCATTAAAAACGTACCTAAATTTCCCCATTTAGTCATCGCCTGTCTACCCTCAGAATAGCAACACCCTTCAGTTTTACCTCTTAGCTTAGCTATGCTCCTCACCAAATTTGGTCGAAATCCATTTATCTTTTCTGGACTAGAAGAATATTTAGTGAAATAAGAGGCCCAATGGGCCTGCATCGCTTACCTGGTATTAATATCACAATTGTAACCTTAAAAGTCATTACGAAGAACCTGTTAAACGATTAAAACACATTTGACCCCTGTGACCTTGAAGTCAAACATGGACATTAAGTTGAACATACTTCGTAGCCCTTCCTCCCAGAATGCAACTTGCAAAATATCACCACCTTATATCTTTTGTTTTTGAGAAGATGACTTTTAAAGATTTATGCACTATGGACAAGATGTGCCCATGAAAATGTATCAAGGTCATTCACATCAACAAGCAATCACCCTGTATGCTTTAGTTATTCAGGAAAAGTCATTTAAAAAGTTCAACATATTTGACCCCTGTGACCTTGAATATGGGCAAAGGTCATTCATTTGAACAAACATGGAAGCCCTTCTCCTTCTGGCCAAATATCATCACCCTGGACCTTTTGAATATACAAAAGAATTCGTTTAAAGGTTTTTAAGACCATTGACCCCTGTGACCTTGCATATGGGAAAAGGTCATTCATTTGAACAAACTTGGTAGCCCTTCATCCCAATATCCTTCTGACCAAATATCATCACCCTGGACCTTTTGGATTTACAGAAGAAAATGTAAAAAGTTTTTTAACATATTTGACCATTGTGACCTTGAATATTTGTCAAGGTCATTCATTTGAACAAACTTGGTAGCTCTTCATCACAGCATGCTACTGGCCAAATATCATTATCCTAGGCCTCTTAGTTCTTCAGAAGAAGTTGTTTAAAGATTTTTTAAGACAATTGACCCCTGTGAGCTTGGAAATGGATGACGGTCATGCATTTGAACAAACTTGGTAGCCCTCCGGGCCAGGTGAGCTAGACATGACATAAAGACGACGGAGGGCGGACGCCCCACCACGGCATTAGCTCACTTGCCCGAAAATCTAAATTATGCTAAAACAGTTTAGTTTAGCGTAAAGACATTGCTATTTTGGTTTCATTATAGTACGAGTTCAATCTCACTCTACATCCCAATAGGGATTCGTTCTCATGAGGAACTGTTGAAATGTATTCATTGGTGAGAGGGTTTTGCATCCAGTTGCCGTTGCTAGGACTTTAAACTCCAAAATACAAACCATTAGTGCGACAAACCATTATTGCGGTATGTTCGCTTAAGTGGGGAAGGGTTTTACTTAATTTAAAAATAAAAGTTGGTCTTCCCTGCTAAACTTCCAAGCGTTTAGGGTTATAACAAAAAACGCATCAACTCGTTGTCAATCTAATCGAATATCCTATTCAATATGTAAAACTTTAGAGATACTTTCGTAACTTTCGAGATATACTTGTGGAATCGTCACTGAAATACATATGTGGTCGATAGCATATATACAGTATCCTTGACCTTAGAAATAGAAATATACTATACTGCGTATCATTACCTAAACAACGCAAAATGCGCTGTGATAAGAAAACAGACATAGACTAGTCAGAGTAACACCAAAAGCTTGTAACTGATAAGTGATCAGAGATATGTTTGTATAATAGCGTATCGATTATGCTGTATTTAGGTATCTGCCATAACGTTAAAATGTTTGGTGATCCCCAGTCCCATACATAGTTTTTATACGCCCGTCGAAGACGGGGACGTATTATGTTATCACGTGAGCGGGCGGGCGGGCAAACGATGTCCGCTCGATATCTCGAGTAATTATTAACGGATTAACTTCAAACTTCACAACAAGGTTAATTACCATGAAACCTCGGACAAGTTCGATAACCGCCATTATCCGACCATAATTTGTGGAGTTATGCCCCTTTATGGACTTGCCGAAACAGTGTCCGCTCGATATCTCGAGTAATTATTAACGGATTAACTTCAAACTTCACAACAAGGTTAATTACCATGAAAGCTCGGACAAGTTCGATAACCGCCATTATCCGACCATAATTTGTGGAGTTATGCCCCTTGGTTTCATTAATGCGATGCATGTGTTCCATGATGTTGAATTGCACTCATTGATCTACCAGTTATGTTGAATGATTTCTCTTTCAATATCAATTACTCACAAATACTTCATATATTTCAATCATACAAACAACTGCTCATTCAATGTGTGACGGGCGTATTATATACCGCTTGCGGTAACCTTGTTTAATTACGTGTTACTACTAACCTAATGGAACGTGTCTCTACGAAGCCCAAATTGTGTGTGCGGTTCGGCGTTTGTATACATAATACAAGATCAACGTTAAATATAACCTATTTAATGCGACACCCTGTGCGGTACGAGATATTTTATAAAATTGTGTATGTTGTCGGAATATCCACCTTTTAATTTACACTTTAACCTTGTTTTTACTTCTAAATACCTTTTATTTCCCAGCACCTCGTTTGGCTTTAATATTGAACGGTTGCCCAGGTGAGGGAAGTACGATGGCCGATAACGGCCGACAGAACACTCGTATTAGTAAAAAATGCTCTGTCTGACAGTTTGTCAAATTATAAGTGGGCATTTTACACATTTTGTAAAAAGTGTAAACTGTCATGACACTTTGTCAATTCATGCATGGCAGTTTACTCATTTTACTTCACAAAATAAACACTGGGGGAGGAGGGAGAATTGGAAGTTGGAAATCACACGGATTAGACGGTGTTTTTAACTGTTCATTGTGTACAATGGGAGCAAGAGGGAGTTCCTGATATGAAGTAAGTAAAAGTTTAAAAAGTATTTATATTATAAATGTATATGTATACTGTTTTGAATATATAAACTTAAGGATTTATTGACGATCACAAGTTCAATACTGAAGGTAGCACTAGACTCTACTGGCAGCAGGATAACCTTTCTTTGTCATGTTACACACCGTGTGCTTCATCTGAAGGTCACAAATAGGAGGCTAAAAGTTGTTTTAAAAGTGTTTTTGATAGAAATGATGGCATAGTCAAAGTCTGCATACATTTGAACAGTAATGTTTGATATACTCTTCTTTAATATAGCACAGAGTTGTTACAATATTGGTACAATAGTTCATACCATTAATTTAACTTATCCGGGAGAACACGGTAATGATAATTGTAATTATTGTAATACTCAGTGACTATTGACAAGTTAGTAGTATACATATCATGTTATTTTCAGTGACATTCCAAAACGCAGACTGAACCTCAAGACAGTAAGTATACTGTAGTGGTATGTAATGTTCAACCCTTCGATTTGATGTATGCGTTGTATCTACTAATACGCATAATGTATCCACTGATACATGTTATAGTATAATAATATATTTGAGATAAACATATGTATTACATTTTATCTTTGCCGACATATGTTTGCGCAGTCATTAGCTCCTTCGGGTGTCCGTTTACATAAGTTTGCTAAATGCTCCAATCCCTTTCGAAAATTCAAAAAATATGCGGGTTATTTCACACACAAAATTTCACGAAATATATATTATTAAGCTAATGTTCACGAACTGAAACTTCATATCAAAATGGAATGCGAAATTGTTTGGCTTGCCTTATTGAATGCCTTATAAGCTGAAAGTGAGGAATATGTCGAACATTTTATCAATATAATCAATACTGCTTAGTTTTTAAAACGATTTTCGAAAATATCATTTTCTACCACGTCACAATCATTGAGCTGTGGTATAAAATTTGCAGAAAGCATGACATGTCTATAATTTTGAACAGTCAGTAATTTCATGTGATTAATTTCTACGCTACTATGGATTATCTTTTGTTCATTTTAGTCAATCCTTTTCTTATCGAAAATGCAAAACAATACCCTACATATTGAGATATATCCGAGTTACTCAGCAAACAAACTGATTATAATGACTAATTTTTATATGAATTTTCAGTTTGTGAACATTAGCTTAATGATATATATTTCGTGAAATAACCAGCATATTATTTGTATTTTCGAAAGGGACTGGAGCATTTAGCATACTTATGTAAACGGACACACAAAAGAGCTACTGACTGCGCAAACATATGTCCGTAACGATAAATTTAATATATCTCAAATATATTATTGTACTATTATCAGTGGATACGTTATGCGTATTAGGAAATACAACGCATACACCAAATCGAAGGGTTAAACATTACATACCACTACAGTATACTTACTCTCTTGCGGTTCAGTTTGCATTTCAGAATGTCACTGAAAATAACATGATACATCTGTATGTATACTACTAATTTGTCAATAGTCACTGAGTATTAAAATAATTACAATTATCATAACCGTGTTCTCCCGGATAAGTTAAGTTAATGGTATGAACTATTGTATCTTCAAGAAAGAGTATATCAAACATTACGGTTAAAAAGTATGCAGACTTTGACTATGCCATCATTTCTATCAAAACAATTATTAGCCTCCTATTTGTGACCTTCAGATCAAGCACACGGTGTGTAACATACCAAGAAATGTTATCCTGCTGCCAGTGGAGTCTCGTGCTACCATCAGTATTGAACTTGTGATCGTCAATAAATCCTTCAGATTGCATATTCAAAACAGTATACATATATATTTATAATATAAATACTTTTTAAACAGCATTGTTTTACTTACTTCATAGAAGGAATTCTATCTTGTTCCGTGTACACGATGAACAATTAAAAATACCGTCTAATCCGTGTAATTTGTGTTAAAGGTAAATAAGTTCATTGGAATAGCATACTCTGTTCTGCTCAGCCCTTGGAATGTGAACCTATTTCCATATCCCCCTCCTCCCTCAATGTTTATTTTGTGAAGTAAAATGAGTAAACTGCCATGCATGATTTGACAAAGTGTCATGACAGTTTACACTTTTTACAAAATGTGTAAAATGCCCACTTATAATTTGACAAACTGTCAGACAAAACACTTTTTACTAAAATGTTTGTTCTGTCGGCCGCTATCGGCCATCGTAGGGAAGCAATGGATTCTGTCACCAGGCCGGGACATACAGTTCTATAGTCCTTCAAAACTGAAGTTATTCCCTGTTAACGTTCAGCATTATGGGTAATGGCAACAACTGGTTCACCTATTGTCAGTATGATGTGACCGGGAGGAAATGTTTGCTGTGTGCCTTTAGCATGGTATTTCAGTAAGATTGCTCTATAAAGTCGGCATCAGATCCGCGCTATCACAAGGACGCAATAACACCAACTATCCATGTTTTCGTCACACGTACACACATGCACGCTTACACAACAAATATGGAGGCACGTCCTTAAATAACTTAAGCTGTTAAAAGGACGTTAAACAAAATAAAACCAAACCAATCCCCATCAGACCTGAACAGGTATTGGTCACCTGTGCGAGTATTGGGGTTTTCTCCTGGGTAATCTGGTTGCCGCGAGGACATTAAGGTAATAGGATTGTGTCACCATTTCTCAGTAGAATTTCTTCAAATTTTGTAGTTATATTGCTTTCTGCCACAAAAAATATAGGTTGTCAGAATTTTAAGAATTTTAAATAGAAATTTAGGTAAAAAGGAGTGAATTTTGAAAACAAAATGAAAGACACAATATTTTTACACAATAGTGTCAATAAAAATTGTTTTACAGTACATTGGTAAAATGTTCACTGCAAAACAATTATTGTGTGCCCTTCAATGAGTTCTTTAGTATTTGCCCTCTGCTAACTGGGGCACGAGAGAAACAAAAAAATGTTATGCGTACCCAATGGCAGCAGTTGGGATCTATATTTTATCCCCTCATTGCTTTACTCCCTATTAGTCCGGTGGTGTCCCCAAGAACCAGTCTCCGTATGACCTTAACCCCATACAACACTGAACAAAGGTGTACAATAAAATAGAAAACAACTATTTACGCGTCATGCAATATACCGAAATGTCAGTGATAAATATACAATTTATTACTTATTGGACAATTATATATAGATCAATTCTCCCAGATATTGATTGCGCCCTGCAGGTGATTGTCCTTGATAGATTTTTTTTATCTGCGTCATACTATTCTAGCCAATATAACACGCATTTTTCTTATCAATTTTTCCTGGCATGATTATCGACTGTTTCGTCAGCTTAATTTTGCATTACACTGACAGGTACTTATCCTGGAGATGAGGATGTAGAAGCATGTAGATAGGGGTGGGTAGGGTAGCGCCGTAGTGGCGCCAAATTGTGGGATGAGTGTAAAGCAAGGTACCATAATGATGGGGTAAAAATTGCGGTGCGCAGGAAGTTGGTGTTTGAATTGGAAGAATGCAGATACAAGTGTAGGAGAGAATCGGTGAAAGTAGGTGGGAGGGGAATTAGTGTAAGGAAGGCAGAATGCATGTGTGGGTGGTAGGGGAATAATGTGAGACAGAGAGAGTGCAGGTAAGGGAGAAGGGATGTGCGGCGGTAGAGTACAGGTGGGAGGGAAGAGATGTCCGCCGGAAAAATTTTACAATCTGAAATCGCCTTCTACCAATATCAGCGATATTTTCTATTTTTATCCAATTTTAAGAGAATTCCCCAAGGGTTATTCAGATAAAAGCAAGGTATATACTACGACATTAATCAAAGCGAGCAGTATTTGCATCACGTACCTTTATACTAGCTGTGCACAACAGGTTTTATTTGCCTGTGTCAACCTCTCGTCGTCTGTCCATGTACTTGGGCAGGAAATGAACGGTAACATTTCTCTTTAATACCATTTCACATGTTCCTAATTTCGACCCGAAAGGCAAGTGAGCTTATGCCATGGTGCGGCGTCCGTCGTCCGGCGTCATCTTTTTACTTTAAACATACTCTTCTCAGTTACCAAAAGGCCGAGGATGATGATATTTGGACAGTAGCATGCTTGGATGAAGGGCTACCAAGCTTGTTCAAATGAATGACCGTAACTTAAAGTCAACGTCACAGGGATTCAAATATGTTTAAAACCTTTTAACAACTTCTGAATAACCAAGAGGCCTAGGGTGATGATATTTGGCCAATAACATGCTGGGATGAAGGGCTACCAAGTTTGTTCAAATGAATGACCTTGACATATATGCAAGGTCACAGAGGTCAAATATGTTAAAAATTCTTTAAAACAACTTATGAATAACCAAAAGGACTAGGATAATGGTATTTTACCAGAAGCATGTTGGAATGAAGGGCTACTTAGTTTGTTAAAATGAATGACCTTGACTCATATTCAAGGTCACAGGGGTCAAATATGTTAAAAAAATAACGGCTTCTGAATAACCAAGAGGCCTAGTGTGATGATATTTGGCCAGTTACATTCTGGGATGAAGGGCTACCAAGTTTGATCAAATGAATGAAATTGACTTAAATTAAAGGTCACAGGGGTGAAAGATATTGAAAACCTTTAAAACAACTTCTTTAGAATAACCAAGAAGCCTAGGGTGATGATATTTTGCAAGTAGCATGATGGAATGAAGGGCTACCAAGTTTGTTCACTGAATGACCTTGACTTATATTCAAGGTCACAGGGGTCAAATATGTTTAAAACCTTTAGAACAACTTCTTCTGAATAACTAAGGGGCATTAGGTGACAATATCTGGCCAGTAATATGCTGCGATGAAGTGCTAACAAGTTTGTCAAAATAATTGACTTTGAGATATTTTCAAGGCCACAAGGGTCAAATATGTTGAAAACTGTAAACGACATATATGTAACCAAAAGGACCAGAGTGATGTTATTTGGTCAGTAGCATGCTTGGATGAAAGGTTACCAAGTTTGTTCAAATGAATGACATTCACCCATTTGCAAGGTTACAGAGGTCAAATATGTTGAAATCTTTAAACAACTTCTGAATAATCTAAAGGTCCAGGGTAATGATATTTGGCCAGAAGCATGCTGGTATGAAAGATTATAAAGTCTGGGACTTAATGTCCTTGTTTGACTTTCAAGGTCAAATGTGTCACATGTTTAAATTTTTTAATAGCTTCCTTACAATCAAACACTGGTATTTTTCCTGTAGCTGTATTTAAGTCCACTTTTAAGATTACAAGTATAAGATGAATATCAGGTGAACGATTCAGGCCCATTGGGCCTCTTGTTTTGAATTCCGATGTTGTAATAACATGGTTTCCGTTTTAATTGCTTTATTGCCTGATTCCGTTTATATATTTAACAAAAATAAAATCACACTCGCACTTGAAAAAACCCTGATCAAGATGACAATTCTGTAAGGAATTATTTTTCCAAGCTTCAATCCCTGAGATAAACAGAGGAAGATCAGATAGAGTAATAAATGTAAATTAAAACGTTTGGTTTCATGGTGTCATGTCCACCTAATAAGGAACTTGTCAATACGACTTCAACGTAAATGTAGATGCGATTCGGACATAGGTCACTTTAGCAATAATTGCAATTTTGTCGCTCGAGCTTCAAGAAAAAGGCTTATAGATGATACTCGTTAGCGCTATTCCTGTGCACGAACTTGACGTACGTTCGCAAGTAATTTTACTTTTGCAATGTCTAGGAGACTGCCTAAGGCAGAGTACGATTTTGCAATTAGTTTGCTTAGATATTGGTCAGTTCAGGTCAGGCTATCTCGCTGAAATACCATGCCGACGGCACCCAGCACATCACTCCGCCCGGTCACATTATACTTATAACGGTTGAACCAGTTAACAACTAACAAGGTGCTTGGGGGGAAAAGTTAAGTAGAGAAATAAAGATCCATGATATTGTAATGGGTACTGAAGACGATTTATTTCATAAGACGATGTATTTCGATCGCTTTTGTGTCCCGTGTATCTAAGTAGGGGGGGGGGGGGTCCACATTAATCGCCTCCTACGATCATGCAGTGGGTAACAGCAGGTGTTGGTTTTTTCCTAAATTCCCATCCCGAACGTATAAGCCGGTAATCTGTGCACAAATCATTGATCAAGATAACCTGACATGCTATGTTTACATCGTCATTCTATCCTCTCAGCTATACGTATTGCATGTTTGGTTCTAATTGCCCTATTCCACCATTTCTTTTTCTTTTGCTTCATAATGAACATGCATATTTTTTTACTTAAGCTTGTTGTGCCCCGATCTCCCCTCCTCCCGTTTACTGTTAATAATTGCATACGTATCCCCTCTCTCTATTTCTCTCTCCTCCCTTCCCTCTCTGTTCTCATCCCTCTCCATTGTCCCTTTCCCTACTCCGTTTGTAATTAACGAGGACTAAGGCGTTGTCGATGTTACGTGTAATTACAGACATATCCTGAGCTATCAGTGGACGGCTACTGACGCTGAGCCTGATTGTGCCTGGGACTAGAAGCACGGTAGCCGATGAATGCGATCGAGTGAGTAGTGCAGTAGACCCAGTCCCGGAAGGCAGGAAATAGCGCTGCTGCTAGCGTGTATAATATGGACTGGTCACTTCACAGCTTGATCTCATATGGAGCGGTTCATTGGTCAACATAGCACGTGTTGTTTCCTTTGATTACTGAACTTACTCGCACATGCAGGTGTTTTCTGCGAGACTGGACATTGAGGACCACATGTAAAAGTCATATGAAATTGTATAGTTTTTTGGCCTGTTTATTTTTATTTTCAAATTTAAAGAATATATGTTTTTTTTCTTTTGATTTGAAACAACCATTATTTTATCATAAACACCTTGAAAGTTGATGTGAATTTCACTTCCAATTCACACGACGAAACCGAGGAGGCTTCAAGTTTCAGTTTCATTGCTGAAAGTAAATATTGGAATTGTAAGCTAGATCTATCGCACACTGCTGTAAGACATCTCTTGCCAACGGACCGCTACACAAGCTCTCTTGCATACCAAGTACAAAATCTACCTGGGGACCTAAAACTAATATAAGTGGAGTGGTATCTGGTCAATATCAAAGTTTCCAAGCGGATATAAAACTTACCTGAAGAATTAAACCGTGATGGCACCATTAGCGGTAAGTACACACTTTCAGTAGTATTTGGCTGCTTAACTACTAGAATTAGTAAAACATGTTCCATACTTCTTAACTGTCTCCATATTGCGGTAGGTGATATATATGTAGTTTTAAAGCTACTATGGTTTTGGTGTATACTTTAAAATAGTAGGAGCCACTATAAAAAGTGAGTGACAATTTTACATTATTTGAATGTTAATAATATACAAATGTACTCTATAGTTACATTTTGGATAAGCACGGTGTTAGACTTTTGGTTAATTAAAATAAAACATCGTTATTTTGTATAATATATTTTTATTTCGATATTGAATTATATATTTAAAGGTTTGACAAATAGCAACCATTTTGAACCAGGAAATATCTATTCTTTAAAAGAACACAATTTATTCTAAACCAGTTAAGTGTCTTTTTAAGCGAATAAGGATTTTATTGAACATTGGCGTCCTAGGCCCCTCACGAGTGTCTTAGTCACCAATATTTATATCGTGTTTAATTAAGCAGTGGGATAAATTCAGTTCAGACAGTGATATCATTTTTGGGGGTTTCATAGAACCGTTGACCAGGTACCTCAGTTTACCAGAGCGACAGTAAAATGACCAAAGGTCAAGGGTTCGAATCATTTGTTTGCCCCGTTGCATGTCATTTATTTTGTGGTTTTTTATTCATATAAAAGTTCGCGAGGTATGTTTTTCTTTTCAGAATTTATTTATCAAAGCAAACATCCAGTATTTGGTAGTAGTACGAGGGTCTTTAAAGATACAGCCTAATGTATCTCCTTCCCAAAGAGGTCAACACTAACTGTTTTGTTATGAACTGCAGTTTGGACCATTTTTATAATTCTTTAAATACACATGACAAAACTAAACAGAAACGAGGGGCACCTGCGAAATCACCCGTATAACCCTACTGACATAAACGGAAGAGGGGCTAGATCTAGCTTATTCGGTTCAGTGTGGATTAATGTTGTATTTATAATCAGCATTTCCCGTAGTCGAGCGACTTATAAAGTTTACAATATTGTCACATTGTCGTACAGGTAAATAAAAGTCCCTCCGTGAAAGGCTGACAAACGATCAGTCGTTATTGAAACGATGCAATATGTAAATTGTTTGTGTATAAAGTAAAACTTCGATACATACATTTTTCTAAACTGTTGAATCTTACTGAGGGAATCTGTTAAACCTGACTTTTGTGTAGAACAATAAGAAGAGTTTGTTGTTTTATAACAAAAAAAGCTGTTGTGTTTATTTGAATAAATAGTGATTTTTCAAACATAATCGTTGATCTTCTTCCATACTGAGAACTAGCCAGCTGTGAATGTCTCTAATTCCAGTAAATATTGATTGACAAAATATATAGAATCTGTAATCGTAGTGTGTGACGTCTTTTGAAACCACAGCTTCTTACCTGAATTAGATATAATACAATTAAAAGATAGTTAATAAGTTAGATGATTTTACTGTTAATAGCGAGCTATTATCACAGGACATTTGTATCAATATACTTCTATCAGGTATACAGTGTACAGGTGTGTGAACAAACAACGCACCAAATATAGCGTGCGCACATCGTGAATACATCGTGCACACACCGTCCGCACATCATCCACACATGGTGCGCACTACTGTGCGATTTAACAATCGTTTTCCCCATTGTGCGCTTCTCTCCGCACAAATGTACGATTGAGGACAATTGGTCGATCAATATTTCGAAAAAATGTCCGGATGGCTGGTATGGAATAAGGAACACTGTATATATGAACTCCTCATTATATTAATTAAGATAAAAATGTTCAATTTTGCAATGGGTGTTATACAATATTAAAGTGACTGTTGGACTGTCAGAATGGGTTTGGCTATCAGGTAACAGAACATGTAATTACTATCTTGATGAATGACCGGAGTTTTACCTAGCGCCCTGCGCTTGGGTTGGTTTTATTTAGTATTGTTTACACCCCCCCCCCCTGTGTGCAGGATACATGCGTGTAAAGTATGCGTGTACGTTTTGGGAGGCTTCGATATGTTCGTGTTTGTCTCCTTGTGATAGCGCGGAACTGAGACCGACTTTATAGTGCTACTTCACTGAAACATACTGCCGAAGACACCCAGCAGGACACTCAACCGTTCACATTATAATGACAACGGGCGAACCAGTCGTCCCACTCCTAAATTGCTGAGCGTTAAGCAGGAGTAGAAACTATTATTTTTACAGACTCTGGTATGTCTCGGCCAGGGGACAGAACCCAAGGCAAAAAGTGAGGCATTGTCAAGGGAGACATAATGAAGAAAGTTGTTCAGAAAGAAAGATGAGATCCCAAATTTAGTAATTCGGTCCCTGCAGATAGGGCGTAAAAATCGTACCTGCTGCCCCAATTGCATGATCGTTAGAGCCGACTAAATTTGGGATCTTATCTTTTCTCTTCTTTCTAAACAACTTTCTTCTTTCTGATGACTCTCGCTCACCTTGACGAGTTATGTAAGTACCCCGGGTTGGGAAACTACGATCCACGTACATGTCGAATGGCTATGTTTACCTGTATATGTTTTTTTTATTGTTTAACGGCCCATCGACAATGTAAGTCATTTAGGGCCAACAAAAAGAGACATTAACGAGAATAAACACATCATTCCAATACTTAATAGCTTAAAACATGTAAAGGATGAAATAAATACATCAATATCGAATAAATTGGGTGCACAATAAATAATATTTTATTGTAAAGATCAATAGAGTGTAAATAGTCAAACATTAATTGCACAGAAACTGTATTGAATAATCTTTTCATAGACGGTACATCATAAAATCTGTCACGTAATTGTGAACGTGTGAACGTGTCTATATATGTTATAATTTTACTACATGTGTCGATTTGGGTCGTTTAAAAAAACACCGAACACCTTTTCTAAATTTAAGAAAAAGTTTATATATGTAGCTAGAATATAGAAACATTGTTAAAAATTAAAGTTTATGTGTTTAAACACGAAACCTTATAAATTGTAAAGCTATTTATCAATTAACACCAACCACGATTGTCATCGCACAACATTCGTCCATCGTCCGCACAAATGTGCGTAAGCAATAATCGTCCAGACTTTTAGCGTTCGCACATCGTGCACACATCGTGCACACATCGTGCACACACCATGCGCACATCGCGTGACACCATCCCACAACTGTACCTCCATTAACAGAATACTATTCATCACTATCAAAATGTCACTTGATGGATTACCACAACAGTATGGATGTGTTGATCGGTTGTTTCTTGGATATTTGGAACTTTAAATAGTACACTTAAGACCGGTATATGTTACATTAAGACCATCAGGCTATAACTGTGCCTTTCATTTACAGAATATGTGTACCGATCTTTGAGTAATGCCCTGAAACAGTTGCTCTTTCCGTTTGTCAAAATTTCCTGGAGAATGTAACTGAGTCGCCACTCCTTCATGTAATTGTTGCCCCGGGTATTTGCCAAAATTACCCCCGTGCTTTATTTCTCCTCTTGAAAACACTGACAAATGGTTATAAACAAATTTTGATGGAACAAGTTAGAATATGAAAAACAACTTTTGCAGGAGAGTTGGATGCAATATTCAGAGGTAATGCACGTTTGCTTTCAAATCAAAGGAGAAAATCAAATTTGACGAATGGAAATATATCGCAGAATAAAACGTCGACCTTTATTTGAAAGAGATTGTTCGATTACAGATGTTTTGTACTTGTTTTTTGTCGACATTGAAAGCCCGTAAATTCAAATTTCCCCTCGCATCGACTAAGCAATTGCTGACTATCAGACATTAATTGAAGTTGATAAGACTAATTGAATAAAATCTGAAATAAAGTATTTCTGGTTTTTGAACGTGGCATTCGATGTTTCATATTACTATCTGAAATGTAAGGATGGTATATACACGGGATAGTGCTACATTGAGGATATAAAATGTTTTCGCATTGAAATCGATTTATTATAAAATGACAGCATTTTCCCTACATTCTCATTGGTTGAATCATATTTTTAGAACCGACAAATTAATATTCTCCATTACGTCACTTCTATTGTCACGTCACGATGCTCTCTGCTAAATGCAATGCTCTTCACCTCGGTCAATATATCCTTATCGGGTCTATATCTCCTCATGTTAACCTCAACAAGTCGATAACTGATAAATATATACATATTATCGCAAATGTGAAGGGGTAAAATAAATATTGTCATTTTTATTTTTAGATATAACATACGAGTTTAAGCGAAGGTAATATTTTATAATTAGATAACGACACCGGATAAGTTTACCATGTTCAGTCACTGCATGTCTGGTTTCGTTGCTTACTTATGAGGGTACCTGTTACTGTATGTGCGTCTGTATTGATCGGAGATTCGAGAGCATTGTAAGGTAGCAACGGAAATTACTTAAATGTTGTTCACATGTGCAGTTTATGTTGGTCTGGTTGGAGTTTGTCTCCGTCAATAACAACGACATCCTCACGATTTCAACGAAAAGTAAAAGTGAAACTTTGATTTGTTGTTGCAATTAATATTTATACACAGACACGTTATACACTTGCTATAAGGTTGTGTCGACCTTCATTCAACTCAAGAAAATGTCTATAATACTATACATTACATGTCTTAAATCTGTTTTCGAAATCATAACTGTATTTTCAATTTTAGACTATCTAAAAACTAAATAATAGCCACGTTTACAATGTATTCAAGTTGACGTTTGTCTTTTACTTGTTCGTTCGTTTGATGTCTTTCCTTTAATATGTTTTGTCTTCTTGTATTGGCCCTAATGACCTCTTATGTGTTGATGGGCTGTTAAGCATTTAATAATAATAATAATTCTTCTTAATAAAGACATTCGTAAACTGTCTGTTTACTATACCATAAACCAAAAATTTTAAAAACTAAATTTCTCGATCATTTCAATTTCAACTTTCCAATATCATTGTCTGGTAAAATATAATTAGTTTGATAAAAATATATTTTGTTATAAAATCTATGGATTGTCATGGATTTATTTTATATGTTATATACATTCAGTTTTGCCTATATGGTTTATTAAATGTAAATTTTGATTGTTTACAAATTTTGACAGTTACTTTCTGAAAGAAAATTCATAGGATTTAATTGTGTGCTGCGTGCGTGTTGATTGAAATTCTATCACTTTTACAGAAACTTGAACTCAATTGTCGAATTGGTTTGAAAGTATGTTTGTCCATTTGATTAACAGTCTGCATTGAGGGTCTATCAAAACATTATCTGAGAGGAAAAACCTGCCGTGAACATATTTGTATACATATTTATAAAATGTTTCTTACGAAAAGAATGTTTAACTAATATAAGCATTCCACACCATCCATGTTGGTTTTGAAGAGTTCACGTATAGAAAATTGTGACATCAATGGTCACCAGATGACGCCATGCAAACCAACCTATTAGACACGGGAAGAACATATATAGTGTGCCAAATAGGACAGTGTTTTTCTTCGCAGAAGTCAAGAGTAATTATAATGCTACATGTATTAAATCTCTTTTCAAAACAATAAACAGCTCTGCAATATCAAGCTATTTGAAAGCTGTTGGTCTGTTCCAATAGATGCGAGTCACAATAGCCACTTTTCTTTTTCGATTTGACGTTTTACCTTTTCGTTTGTTTAATATTATTTTCATTTTCAACCCTTATGACATCTCAGGTGTTGTTGTGCCTTTTAGCTTGTCATAACTTCCTGCTCAGAAGATGAATCCATACCCTTTCATGTAAATATTATGTATGAACAGCGCGGATTAATGTTAGATCAAAAAAATGTGTTACCCTAGTCGATTATCAAAAACACTTCGATAAATTTCAATACTTCATTGTGCTATTTAAAACAATAGAAAAGCAAATATGGAATTTCTTCCAATATAAGTTGAACTGAGATATATAATAATAATAAGTATGTCCCTGTGAATAGGATTATTTCTATGCAGACATATCCATTTCCATACCAGATAAAAAGTGGGGAGGGATTGAGACTTATTATTGCGGAAGACTTTTACTTATTTTTAAGAACTGTTTAAATATATTTGTTGCTGTGCGAAATTGCTAAACCGAACCAGATGTATGTATCAATATACTTCAATATCATTTTTATTAGATGTTGTTTGTTTCTTGTTCAATCAAATTTTGTAACTCATATATGTTAGCAGAAATTCCTAACACAGTGAAACGACATTAATTACTGCCAAGTAAATTAAAATATTATTGTCATTTACTGAATACGTCATGAAGTATATTCTGCTGATATTTATGACAACAAGAACAGTTCCTTAACAATCCTCACTCCACCTTTGTCCTCTCACAATACATCATCACAACATGACTAATTCGATTTTAGAAATTACAAGAACATCCATGTAAGATCGAAAAATCAATATCAAATTTATAAGGGAATTAATGTCAGTACAATATGTATAAAGCTTGCATTTTTTACACATTATGGTGGGTGTTTTTCAGACATCAGACAAATTGCGGTAGCGATAATTCTATCAGCTCGGCATAATGTAAAAGCCACCTTTCGATATCGATTGCATGTTGTAACAATCTCAATCGCAAGACGTTCCTTTAACCCGATTCCAAGTAATAATAGATGCACGCGCGTGTTAACAAATTTAACGTTTCAATAGAGTAGTTATGTCTTTTACTTACACTTCTCCGATCCTAAATGCGGGCACAAAGTGTAATAATCATGCGAAGTATTTTAAGAACTCGCATGTCCTTCAAAGTTTCCGAGCAATTAGATTCCGAATCTTCTCCGTTTTGCCTCATTAACGGCAAAAAGCTTCTTGTGCGTTTGTGCTTCTTTTTCGGAAAAGGATGAGGACATTGTTTTTATGAGGTTTGTAATTCTGTCACTCATTGGTTCCTGAACAATCATACATGATATGATATCTATTATTAATATAATTATATAATATCCTAAAACATTTGTGGAAGGGATAGCTAAATTTGAGCTATGCCTCTTTCAAGAAAATTACACGTACACGACGCGCAGAATCCGTGCAGATTTTATTATGTGTTACATTATTTGTTGATATATTCTAGTACTTCCTTGAATGTGTTTGGCAAGAAAAGGGTTCCCGAATAAAACGAATTATCGTTGTCAATCTTGTTTAATTGTATGTGTTTTTATAATGGCAGTGTACCAGCCAAAGCTTGGGATGTGAGGATTTCATTAATACTTTATTGAGAGAAAACGGGTACATATTCTTTCCCGATACTTATTGGCCGGCGCATTCAACACTTTTTTTAGCTTGTTTGCTTAGGTGCAAACGTCCTCAAAATAGCTTGGGTCATATGAAGACTTTTTGTTTGTTTGTTTGATTTTGTTTAACGTCCTATTAACAGCTAAGGTCATTTAAGGACGGCCTCCCCTGTGTGCAAGATGCATGCGTGTAGTGTATGTGTGTGTATTTTGGGAGGCTGCGATATGTTCGTGTTTGTCTCCTTGTGATAGCGCGGAACTGATGCCGACTTTATAGTGCTACCTCACTGAAACATACTGCCGAAGACACCCAGCAGGACGCCCCACCCGGTCACATTATACTGACAACGGGCGAACCAGTCGTCCCACTCCTAATTTGCTGAGCGTTAAGCAGGAGTAGAAACTACCATTTTTAAAGACTTTGGTATGTCTCGGCCAGGGGACAGCACCCAAAGCCTTCCTCACAGGGGCGAACGCTCAACAAATGGCCAAAAGTGAGGCATTGTCAAGGGAGACATTAGGAAGAAGAAACTTATTTAGAAAGGAGAGAAGAGATAAGGTCCCAAATGCAGTCGCCTCTTACGACTGAATATGGGACCTTATCTCTTCTCTCCTTTCTATAAAGACGGGTACACATTTCGTGAATAGTTTATTGAGGGGTTACACTCTTAGTGTACTTGCTCGATTCTGATTGGCCGTCGCATTTCATACTCTACTTTTTGAGAAAACATCTTATTTATATTTCCAAAACTATACGGTGGATATACCAAACCAAACTAGGACCCGAATGTTCCTTGTTCAGAAGTTACAATACCCCTATCCAACACCTGGATTCTGCTGGGGGCCTTATTATGTGGAGCTTATGATAACATGCAATACACACAGCAAGTCTATTCTTTCCCCGAGCCTGCAGGGGAACGACATGAGCGGAATCCATACGAAATTAAATTATTTCCTTGATTCCTATAGTCTGATGGAATCTGGACAATGTGTTTCCTATATCTTGATGGATATCAATATGTTTGCGCTTGCTCTCATAATTTCCATGTTTCTATTACGTTTTAAGGCGAGCAGAATGCGTGCATATTTCATAACATGTAGAAAACGCGCACTTCATAAATTTTGAACTTGTCTTTTTCAAGATAATTACCTCTTTTGTTTATTTTATTTTGTTATTTTAAATTTTGTACCTAGGAAATTCTGTCCTGTTTATAAAAGTGTTTAATTTGGCCGATTACAATAGTATCTTTTGTTTTAGAAAAATACATTTAAATCACTTGTAATACTTTTATACTGTTATAAGATCACCGTATTTTTGTTTGTTTATTGGTGGGGTTTAATGTCCTCGCAACAACCGACAGAGAGGTAAAATTTCGATTCTGCAAAGGGGGGGGGGGGTATACTACTATACACATGCAGTGGGAAACAGCAGGTCTAATCTTTGTTTCGTCACATATCCCACATATAGGCTTTCTGAAAACTGCTGGTCTTTTTATTTAAATATAAGTCAGATCAAGTTGACGTTTGTCTTATACCTTTTCGTTTGTTTGATGTTTTTATTTCGATTATTTTTTATTTATTTTTATTGTAAATTTTGTAAGGCTTTTTATTATTGACTTAGAAAATCGCACATAAGCAAACAACGTAGAAGCTATATATTTGCTAGAAACCCAACCTTTTGTATACCGTGCATGTCTAGTTCAAATAGGACAACTGGTGGAATATGTGCGTAACCAATGAGGCTGCTGGCACTTTAATTTTGATTGGTTGGTGCTTTCCGGACATTGTTAATTTTGAGCATATTATAATGCGATCACATCGAACCGAAGAGCATCGATTGTTTGTTTGCCCCTTGCTTCAATGCCCTTTTAGAAATATCGTTATTTAAGCACTTATAACTAGCAGGCAGCGCAGAAATCCGTTAACCAATTGAATAACCGGATCGACTATATTTGTGCCTACAGGGAAAAAAACCTAATCCTATTTTTGCTTCTCTTTTGTCAACTTTGTACTCTATGTCCGATACGGACGTCTTGTCCCTTTAACTCAAACCTTTTATTGTCTGTAGCGGCACCACAGGGATATTTTATAACCACTGTGACAGGGGCACGTCAACGGCTAAAATCTCATTAGTGTAATGTCAAAAACCGAATTACGTTTGTCATTTCCGGGACACGAGGAACCTCTTTCCTTGTCATAATAGTCCCAAACCAATTATGACACCTTGTCTGAAACCCTAACGTCTTCACTTCATTCATTCACCCATCCATAATTACTTTCACCCCTTCCTTCTGAAGTAATTTTCCATTTCGACGTTTAATGGGGGGTTTGATGCAATGTTTATTAGTGAACGTGTTGGTGTGTCTGTTAGGTAATATTTTATATACTTTGGAATATGTCAACTAGTTATTTGATATTCTTTTATGATCGATATATGTTAGAATTGCATTAGCAGTCTTTAGCAGTGGTGTCTGATCATTCCCGACTGCCTCAAGCGATGATCTTCACATTATAGTTTTATACAGACTCTGGGAATTCAAATTGAAAGGAATTGTCGCGCTAAGGGCTTTTTCACGTTCAACGACGGATAAGCATATTTTGTTTGTCTGAAGCATAGTCTATACTATGATCATATTCCTTTTTGTGGTTGTTTTTATTATGTATAAGAGGTACGGTTTGGTAGAAAGAGTTTTACAAAATATCGAAGGCATTACACAATAATCGCTTTGTCCGTTTATTCATTAACGCATGCTTCCAAACGCATGCATCCTCTTGCGTTGAATCACAGCTTTAAATTCTGAAGCATTCTAAATTATTTGGTAAAGGTGGTGCAAGAAAAATATTAAACAGAATGATTGTTTTATATAACACAAGACGGATAATAAAAAGAATGACTGCTTTTTATGAAACAAGTTTGTTTAAGTCCGTTTATTATTTACATATATGCGTGTCAATAAATAACATATTCCCAAATAAAAACCGATAATTAATAAATATAGTCATTGTTATATTGCTTTAATATAGAACATCAAGCTAAACATGGAAAACATAACGTACACATACTGTAGTAACATCACGAAGGGTATCGTCGAGAAACTGGTGCTCAAATCGGAGCCATTGGTCCAGCGTCGTCCAGTACATGTTTATTTTATGTGGGTTTTTTTACATAATATCTGGATAGATATGCTAATATAAAGTGTGTATCTTTCCATCACCTGTTGCATTTCGAGACACTTTTCTTAATAGTTCACGTTACACATATTTCCCTGCAATGTTTCGAGAAACATTCATCTGCTAATTTAATTATTTTGCAAATGAATGTTTTGAAAATAAAACGTAAAAATGATTATTTGTTGAAAATACATGAGTTAATGTAGTTTTAAAATTTTGAGACATGTTCTACACTGAACTATTAATCCTTTTCAAAATTGTCACAAAATGGAAATCTTAAAACAACGCTTGAATGTACATGTATGTCCAACGTCCCATACTCAACTGTTAATCATTTTCTCTATAGTCATTTCAAAATATTGTGACAAGAAATCATCACAAGAATAATGTTAAATAATATGTTTTATCGATACAACGTAAACTGATAGCCCTATAGAAAAGACGCGATGGCGTGTTAATTCCACACACAAAAGATATCATATATTAATCGTGGCCGCTAGTAATTGTCAATATCGTCTGCTATCATATTCGCAATCCGATGTACATGTGGTAGGTTTCTTGATGTGTAATAGTTAGTATTACTATGATCTGTGAAACAGACTATAGAGAGATCTATATTCTAATGTAAGCACTTATCCGATGCCGACTATATCTAGCCTCGTTGTGGGCTTGGAACCAGCATGGCGTCATGTGAACATGCACTGCTGTAATGTGAATGCCTATCTTTTGAATACAAGTCTATAGCTGAGATCTGGTGTTTCGTCATGTCATTATAACCACATAACATGGTGTCAGAAGTGGACCTGCAATATAACAGCGGATGTACAGCGATCGTAACAGTGCAGAATCGTGGTTAAACTGGATCGGACTCTCCGTAAATCTAACCACGTGGTCCTGTGGTATCGAGAGGAGAGTATATGAACTTTCGCAAATTTGGGTACGTGTTTGACTTTGAAATATTGAAATCATGGCATCCTATCAAGTACAGCCTTCAGAGAATTTTACTTTTTCAAAGCCGGAGGAGTGGCTTATATGGTTCAAACGGTTTGAGCGTTTCAGAATCGCGTCTGAGCGAGAGGGGAAAGCTGATGCTGTTCAAGTCAATACCCTTATTTACTCCATGGGAGGGGAGGTGAAAGATATGAAATCTTTCGGATTGAGCGCTGAAGATTCGAAAAAGTACAACGTAGTTTCAGAAAAAAATTACGGGTATTTCATCACGAGGCGAAAAACAAAGGTGAGACGGCAGATAGTTTCATCACGGCACTGTTTGGGTTAGTCGAGCACTGTGAGTACGGAACACTCCGAGAGGAGATGATCAGAGACAGAATCGTCGTTGGCATTCACAATAGCAAGTTGTCAGAGAAACTCCAACTTGATGCTACTCTAACGTTACAGAACGCTGTTGCTCAGGTGAGGCAGAGCGAAGCCATTAAAAACCAACAATCAGTCGATGCATTGTCGAGAAATCCTAAGAAGGGATATAGACATGGTGAGATGAAAAGGCAACCTCGTGCTTGTAAACTTTGAGCTCCAGAGCATGGTAATCCAGAATGTCAGAGATGCGGTTACAAACACCGAAAGGATAGATGTCCAACTCATAATGTCACATGTAGGAAATGTTCAAAAATGGGTCATTTTGAGAGAAAAAATGCAGAATAACTCTCAATAAAATTGAAGAGAACGGGACTGTCAGATTCCAATTTCTAGGTGCCATTGATGAGGATAACAGTAACCCATGGACAGTCAGTCTATATATTGATAGTACGCCAGTAAAATTTAAAACAGACACCTGCGCAGATGTCACTGCCATACCGGTAGTGATCTACAACAAGTTGATGAAGCCAAGATTGGAGAAAACTTCGAAATTATTATAAGGCCAAGGACAGAACCGTTTAAGAGTTCTAGGAAAATTTGAGAGCACTTTCACAACTGAGAAGGGTGGATCGGCTACAACAGAAGTTTATGTCATCAAGGCTTTGAACAGGCCATTGCTAGGCAGACCTGCAATAGATAAACTTAATCTGGTTTAAACTGTTGCAGATCTACAGCAGTCAACTCAGCTAGAGGATAAAAAGAAACAGTTCCCTAAGCTATTTCGTGGACTAGGAAAGTTCGATGGAGAATACCAGATTGAACGTTATAGTTACGACATCAACCATGTCCCAAGAAAACTCTTGTATATCGCTGATGCTCTATCCAGAGCACCCTTACAACCACCGGAACGTCCGGAGGAGGAGGATTTTCACCTGAACGTAGAGACATACGTTGACAGCATATTGATAAACATGCCAGCCTCAGAGGCACGTTGGAGGAAATTAGAATGAAACTTCATGAAGATTCCGTGTGTGGTATCATAATGACACATTTCCAGGACGGCAGGCCAGGTTTTGAGAAGCCGTCTATTTCAGTTGCGACAAAACCGTACTGGCAGGTGAGGGAAGAGTTGTCAGTCTATCAGGGTCTTCTTCTTAGAGGAAATCGATTGGTTATCCCTACCTCACTTCGCGCGGAAATCTTGCAAAAACTTCACGATGAGCATCAGGGTATCGTTAAGTGTAGGGAACGCGACAAGGAAATTGTTTGGTGTCCTACGATAAACCGTGAAATCGCAGACATAGTTAAAAACTGTACTACGTGTCTCAAGAAATTCCGGAACCACTCCAACTCAACGAGTTCCCGGAACGCCTTTGGCAAAAATTGGGGTCAGACTTATTATATTGGAAAGGAGCTAACTACCTACTAGTGGTGGACTATTTTTCCCGATATATTGAGATCGCGAAACTCGGTTCAACGGCTTCCAATGATATAGTGCTACACTTGCAGTCCATATTTGCAATCCATGGGATACCGGAAACATTGGTATCCGACAACGGACCACAGTACGCGAGTACTGTGTTCCAACAGTTTGCAACAAAGTACGGATTTAACCACACAACTAGCAGCCCCTATCAACCTCAAGGCAATGGGGAGGCTGAGAGAGCCGTTCAGACGGTTAAACGACTCCTTGGTGGTTCACAGGATCAACATCTTGCTTTGTTGGCTTATCGTGCGACTCCTCTCAAAGGTGGATACAGCCCCTTTGAGCTGTTAATGGGTCGTTAAATCAGGACGAATCTCCCTGCGAATCCAAGCAATCTGGAACCAAAGTGGCCGGATCATGCGGATTTTCGATTAAAGGAACGCGAAAACGGTGTTGCGCAGAAGCAAAACTTTGACGAGTCTCACCGAGTTGTTAAACGCGCCCCTTTACATTCGGGAGATGTCGTGTGGGTCACTGGATCAGGGGGAGGATATAGTGGAACAGTGAAAGAATCTGTTTCTGACAGGTCATATCTTGTCGGTGTACCCTCTGGTGTTATTCGCCGGAACCGTCGTCAGCTCGTCCATACTCAATCATTGGTGCCTGATCAGCCAGAAGGATATCAAGATGTTCCAAATGAACAGTGTAAACAGACTGTGATAAAATAAGTTGATAGGTCTAGTCATAATGTAGGTGACACGCATTCTCCAGTGAAGGTGATAAAGCCTGTCAATGTGTCTCCTGAAGTGTCGAGGGCAGTCGAGCTTAGTCTAAAAACTGATCAAAATTGTGCAGTTGTCAACACACGTTCTGGTAGGCTTTTTAAGGCTCCTCAGAAAATGGACCTGTAAAGGTGTTCAAGTTTTACTTATAGCTTGGAAGTTCCATGTTGGTTAATTATCTAATAATATACATTTGGATATTAGAAATATATCTAGTCAGTAATAATACTCAAGTTTATGGTTACTTTGTTGTTTTAAAACTATGAAGAGTTTAATGTGTAGTGTTAACAAGCATGTACGGGAGATGTTGTGTAATAGTAAGTATTACTACAGTTGTGGGACCGCACAACGCACCAAAAATAGCGTTCGCACACCGTGCATACATCGTTCACACACCGTCCGCACATCGTCCACACATGGTGCGCACAACTGTGCGATTAAGCAATCGTTCGTCCCGTTGTGCGCTTCTCTCCGCACAATTTTGAGGTTTTTGAAGTAAAACCAATGTTCATGATGTAATACTTACCATAACTTTAGTATGCATATACAATACCTACACCCATCTTTGTAGCCCAAATACAAAAGATTCAAATATCCCTACCTCCCTACCATGACGTAACCTATATCTCGATGACAGAGCCACGGAGTGATCTCCCTTCCTCAAACCCCCTTTTATGGAGCCTAAAGGCAGCCAGGATGAGGAGGCAAGGGGAGGAATACAGGGTGGGACTCCATAAAGTTATGTTAAGTATTACATCATGAAAATTGGTTTTACTTCGAAAAACCTCAATTTCATTTCAGTAATAATTACCATAACTTTAGTATGCGAATTCGTTTTACCGTAGTGGAGGCTTCGAATCCAGGCAGATCAGGCTGACGGAACAAACTCGAGACATGCTCAAGGTAGGGAAAAGGTTCAAGGAACCCCCCTAATAAAGCCCCGAAAGTAATTAAAAAATGGAAAACTTCCCCGTGAAAGGAGCAGGTGTACCACCGTGGTGCCTGATAGCATATTATTTAATATCACTGAATTACTGTGGAGGAACAGCCACAGACTGTGCAACCACCACCGGTCCAAGGGAATACAATCCATCAGAATGAGAGGCCAAGGACCGGAGATAAGAATCCGTCTGTCCACGCCAGGAAGCCGCGGACATGACCTCCTGAAAGGGGGACCCATTGAGGAGGGCCCATGATGCAGCAAGGGCCCTGATCTCATGAGCTCTCACCTTATACAACGCCCGAACCTGATCATCCGAGTGGTCGTAACCGTACTTGATGACCTGACAGAACCATCTAGACACTGACTGAGAGGAGATATCCTGTTGACCCTGCTTAATGGGCAAAAACAGACGAGATCGAGGACCTCGCCCCCCCCCACCCCACCCCTTGTTTTATCGAGGTAAAACCTAAGCGCCCGTCAGGGACAGAGCAACCTATCCCGTTCCTCAGTTCCAACGAAGGCAGTCAAAAAAGGAATCTTAATCGGATCGGGCGAGAAGCCAGGAACCTGATTCTTAGCCATAAAGGCAGGATCAGTGAGAAGGGTAACGGCAGAGTAATTCCTGGACCATCGGAGGCAAGAGAAGTGAGAAGACAAGGCATGAATCTCACTCCTCCTTCGACCTGAGGCCAGGGCAATAAGGAATACCACCTTGTAGGTAACAAACTTCAAGGAGGCAGACGCTAAAGGCTCATAAGGTGCCCGCATCAGCGATTCGAGCACCAGTGGCAAATTCCACTGCGGAGCCAACTGCCGGACCCTAGGCCTGTCCAACCCAAACCCCCTAATCAAGGCAGAAAGAGAGGAGGACGAGCCTACCTCCGACCTACCATGAACAGAGAGAACACTAGCAATGGCCGTGCGATAACCAGCGATAGTGCCAGGGGCAAGATTGCGGTCCCTAAACAGCCAAAGAAGGAAGTCCGCAATCACCTGGACAGTAGCCTTGATCGGATCAACCTTCCTGCCGACACACCAATCACAGTAAATCTTCCATCGTGACTGGTAGACGGCAGATGAGGAAGCCCTAATTGATCGAGCGATGCGATCTGACACGTCCCTAGAAAAGCCCGCCTGAGCGAGGCCTCCTGAGATAGCTTCCACGCGTGAAGGTGGAGGATCTCCGGACGAGAGTGCATCGTCCTGGAACGAGGCTGGCGAAGGAGGTTCGCTCTGAGAGGAAGAGCCAGGGGCTCTTCCACCAGAAGCGACAAAAGCTCCGGAAACCAAGGCTGCCTCGGCCACAGGGGCGCTATCAGGAGGAGGGAACACTGATGCTCCCGAAACTTCTGCAGCACCCTGCCCACCATGTTGAAGGGTGGGAATGCATATGCATGCATTCCCTCCCAATCCAGAGACAGAGCGTCCACGGCCCAAGCCCTTGGATCTGGTACCGGAGAGACAAACGTTGGCAACTGATTGTTCAGTGAAGTGGCGAACAGGTCTATCTGAGGCCTGTGCCACACCTGACAAATTCCCTCGAAAATCGAGGGATTCAGTTGCCACTCTGTCAAAACCGGCTGGCGGCGCATGGAAAGAGTATCCGCCAGAACATTCAACCTGCCTGGTAGATGCTTGACACAAATTGTCAACTGCATTTCCTGACAAAGAAGAAGAATGCGGATAGCGAGGGCACACAGGGTGTGAGACCTGGTTCCCCCCTGTCTCTCCAGATACGCGACAACCGTAGTGTTGTCCGTAGCCACACAAACCACCTTGGAATGCAGGATCTCCCGAAAAGACTGCAGAGCCAACAGAACAGCCCTCATCTCGAGCACATTGCTGTGCTCCGAGAGCTGTTCCCCAGACCACTCCCCCGACTGGCAACGCCCGTCGAGATAAGCTCCCCACCCTGTCATGGATGCATCCGTGTACAGGGTCATAGTGGGAACTGGCTTGGACAAAGGAACCCCTCGGAGAACATTGTCCTGATGAGTCCACCAGCGTGCGTACTCCTTGACCGACTGGTTCAGAGGAAGCAAGGCTTCCCAATCCCTTGAAGAAGGGACCCAGTTGGCAAGGAGAAACATCTGGAGAGGCCTGATGTGAAGTCTCCCTAAGGGGACCACATCGGCCAGGGCGTTGAGATATCCCAGAAAACTGAGAAACCAACGTACCTGGACTTGAGACCGGCCGATAAAGGTCAGAGCAAAAGCCCTGGCCTTCTCGAACTTCTCCATCGGTGGAAGGGCGATGCCCTGAACCGTATTGAAACGGTTCCCCAGAAAAACAAAATCCTGAGATGGGGAAACCTCCGACTTTTCTCTGGAAGGAATGAAGCCGACCTTGAGTAAGAGTTTCAGAACCAACCGGGTGACCTGTACCAGAGACTCTCTCACTAGGTGGAGCATGAGGGAGTCGTCGAAATAGATGTGAACATCTATTCCTCGAGAGTGCAGGAATCCCACGACCACCTGCAGCAGCTTGGTGAAAACCAAAGGTGCAGTCGTGAGCCCGAACGGCATGGCCCGGAACTGGAAGACCTTTCCGTTGCAAGTAAAACGGAGGTACTTCCGTGCCGACTTCTTGATGGGGATGTGGAAGTAGGCGTCCTTTAGATCTACTGAAGTCGCCCACATTCCCTCTCTCACGGAGGCGATAATACCCCGAGGAGTCTCCATCTTGAAGTGAGGAGAATCTACGTGCTTGTTGAAGGCACTTAGATCTATGATGGGACGCCACGCCCCGGACTTCTTCCGAACCAGAAACATTCTGGAGTAGAACCCGGGAGTGCATCCCGACATAGGAACCTCCTCGACCGCGCCCTTGGAAAGCATGGTCCTTACTTCCTCCTGGAGCGCCAGAGCCTTTTCCGGATCCCCCGGTGGAGGAAAAAAGATTGGCTCTGACGCTAAGGGCGGATCCCGCACTAGCGGAATGCCTAACCCCTCCTTGATCACAGACAAGGTCCATGCGTCTTCCGTAATTTCCTTCCACTCTGGAAGGAAAGCAGAAAGACGACCCCCCACAGGAAGATCTGGTCGAGGCAGATCGAGACCTTGCCAGGCAAGAGAATCGTCTGCTGACCCGAAGCCTAATCCTGCGGGAGAAGGACCTAAGCTTGAGCCGAGAGGACTGCATTCCTCCCGGCCAAACTCGTCGTCTGACACGACCAAGGAGGGAAGAAAAGAGTCAGGAACCCTTCTTCTTACCCCCAGGAGGGTTCTTACCCTTCTTACCCTTCCATTTGTTGCCCTTGAAGGGAGGCTTATACTTGGGCTGCGCAGAGGACTGCGAAGCCGAAGGTTTAGCCTTCTTCTTAGGAGGCGCTGACCCCTGCGAGGTACTGGCCTTCTCAGCCTGAATCCTCTTCACCAGAAGTGCAGAGGCGACCGAGTCCTCCTTCAAATCCTTCTGAACAGAAGGAAGGGCCCCTCCAAAAAGAGTGGACCCTGAGAAGGGGGCAGTCAACAATCTTGAGCGGTAAGGCTCATCGACCGGGCGGTTTTTCAAAACTGAAAACAGCCTAGCCAACAAGACATTGACAAGCGATGACACCTGTAAAGCTGCCATCGCTCTCAATGCCCCGTTCAGGGCAGAGGTCCCTCTGTCCTGGATGTCGGCCTGCTCTGTCTCGGTAATCCGCCCCTCAGGCAAGTCGGATACCCTATATAGACAAACCGTCAGGTAGTCTATATAAGACAGAATCTAGATGGAGAGACGCAGCAGTCTCTCCATCTTGTGGTGTTCTTTGGGACCAAACACCACCTGGTCCACCGATTTACCGGGCCAGGCTGCAAGTTCCCTCGATTCCAGCTTAGCTGGTTGAGGGGCAAGCAGGCCATCATGTGTGGCATAGTCAGTGGCGTGCACCTCTGACAAATCGCCAACACTGAGCTGCAACGCAGCATACCCAGGACTACGGGTTGGAGAAGAATTCTTCTCTAAAACCCGAGACTGGGCGTCGGCCAGAGCTGAAGACACAATGGTGCCTTCTGGCAGAGAGCGGTCCGACCGAGCGGACACCCGAGGAGCCACCAAAGAACCCAAAAGGGTGGTGGACTCGGGGACAGATGA
>NW_018406089.1:2257836-2328407 GCF_002113885.1 Mizuhopecten yessoensis
AAACCCCCCAGGTTCCCAGAAGAATGAAACTCGGGACCGGACCTAATAGGACCGGGTCCGGGTAACTGACCGGGAGGGTATGCCTGACCAGCATTGATGCCGGGATTAGTGAGCTGCGCGTCACTAATCCCGGTAGACACAGACAATCCCGAAAGAAAGTCTGTTGTCACACCAGGACCTGAACCCGAAAGAACAGGCCCGGCACCAAGACTGTCCCCAACGACAGCACCACCTGGAATGCCGGGATCACTGACAGAGTCAGTGACCGGCGGCCGGTAGTCCCTACCCGAAGGCAAGCGCGAAAGCTTACGGGCGTTCCCGGCCAATTCGACCCTTGGCTGTGCCAAGCCAGGGTCGGGCTGCCCCTCCCCTACTCCAGGGAGTTCCTGGACAGGAAGGGCCACCCCCTGCTCACGAGAGGGACTCGCCGAAGCAAGACCTCCCGAGACAGGAACAGAGACAGTACCACCAGACCCCAGAGAGCTGGTGCCACGACCTCTACCTTTCTGCTTCCCTCGCTTACCGGAAGAAACAGACGAATCTGTCTTACGGTAAGTTGAGGGTAGCTTTGGAACAATGAAGTCCTTGTCCTGAGATTGAGTCTGTGAACAAAGTTCACTAGGCGAAACCTTACTGCAAGGACGACACCTGGGACAAACATCATGAGGGTCCCGTTCCACAAAGAAATGGGAACACCCATGAGCTCTACCTCGTCGCTGTCCCGACCGAGACATACCCTCCAAAGCGAACGTAAACAAAATTTACAAGAAGATAACACGGGAAAAAATGATAAAATACGATAGTACAAAGTACGCAACGTAGAAAGAATATCACCCGTAATATAAATCAGAAAACGGTAAAAATAAATAACGTTTGCCGAAACAAACAACTGTCACCGAAATAAACAGAGGTCGGAAATTAACCCACGATAATGGCGGACCGTGGCACACCACCGGCACACGTGGAGTAAAATAACCGGCCGTAAAAGGCACAAAAATAATTGCACAAACTGCGCAAAAATATGAGTTGACACTCAAACCAAACCGAAGCTCCGGGCGTCAGCAGGCAGCAGGCGCCATAAAAGGAAGAGGAAGGGAGATCACTCCGTGGCTCTGTCATCGAGATATAGGTTACGTCACGGTAGGGAGGTAGGGATATTTGAATCTTTTGTTTTTGGGCTACAAAGATGGGTGTAGGTATTGTATATGCATACTAAAGTTATGGTAGTTATTACTGAAATGAAAGTGCGATTTGGTATCATTTGCAGATCAAAATTACGGAATGACAAAAATACGGAAGGCTTGCATGCGATAATGTACACTGTGTATATATCTGTAATTTCTTATCACAATAATCAAGATTATACAATTTCACAATGCGTGTTACACAGTATTACAGCGACCGTTAGGCTGTCAAGAATGGGTTTGGCTCCAAGGTAACAGAACAGGTAAATAACAATTTTATGATCAGTGTCCGGAGTTTTACCTGACCAGTGCCTGACACACAGGGCTGATATGCGATACCGTTTGACCGTAATGAATAGTATTTGTTATTTGCATTCGTTTGCCTATAGCTCCCCTTCACCTGGATTTTCACACCCCCGGCCTTACCCGACGAGTTACGTAAATGCCCCAGGCGGGGAGAAAACTACGGTCCAGGTACATGTACAAAGTGGTTATGTTTACCTGTATACGGGATTGTGTTGTAATTTTACATGTGTCGATTAAGTTTGTTTAAAAACACAGAAAACACAATTCCTAAATATAAGAATATATAGACAGAAAGATAAGTTTATAGATGTTGCTAGAATATAGAAACATACGTAAACATCAAGTTTATATGTTTAAACACGAAACCGTATAAATTGTTAAGGCATTCCTCAATTTACACCAACCACGATTGTTATCCAACAACGTCCGTCCATCGTGCGCACATATGTGCGCAAGCAATGATCGTTCAGCTTTTTATCGTTCGCCCATCGTGCACACACCGTTCACACACCGTGCACACACCGTGCACACATCGTGCGCACACCGCACATCGTGTAACGTTGTGCGATCCCACAACTGTATGTTCTGTAAAAAAGACTATAGAAAGATCGAGATTCTAATGTAAACACTTATCCGATGCAGACTATATCTAGCCTCGTGCTGGGCTTGGAACCAGCATGGCGTCATGTGGACATGTATTGCTGTAATGTGAATGCCTATCTTTTGAATACAAGTCTATAGCTGCGATCTGGTCTTTCGTCATGTCATTAGAACCACATAACATGTCTAACACTAGTGCATTATTGATTAATATAATGTATCATTCTTGTGCGTTTTAGACAGATAAATCTCTGTCCGAGAGTTGACGTTTCGAGGTCAAGCACAAGGATTTTGTTCAATTTTCTACAGGTACTTATATGTCGAAAAAGGGGGATATTTCAATGATCATAAATATGCAAGTTATTTCAACTAATAATAACTACTCCTGCAGACCTTGATAAAATTGCACTGGGAATTGTACTTGGGTAGGAAATGGGGGTGCACGGAATAAACTGTTGTGATAGGGCAAGTGACCCTAAACCTTTTCACGTCCTGCTGTTATGTACCCAGTGCATCATCCAGAACGTATTGTGATATGACCTTATGCATACTGTGATAGAGTTTAATGACACAATGATATTGTTAAGTTTGTCCTTTCCAAAACAGAAATTGAAATGTCATTTTGAAGTGTAGGGAAAATATGTTTTTTTCAGTGGTATTACTTCTCATCAAAATACTTGTACAATGTTGCAGTTAGTAATTACTTACTTTGTAGCAAGATAATGTGAAATCCAAAGGTAATTGATTTTTTACTTGTTTAACTATACTGTTTTTCTGAAAATTCAAGAATAATAGTAAAATGATGAATATATTACACTAAGTATTATATTCATAATGGCCAATTAACAGGAGAGGATATCAGAGATAGGGATCTTTTTATGACATGTTTATTTGGAATTTCTCTATTTACGGGACATACAAGTGACCATATACATCTGTTGATACTAATTAGACGTTTTGGATCTTTATATATCTCTCTATTTTTACAACTCCCATTGTTTTCCTAGCGCTTTGCTTGACAATACCTCACGTTTGGCTTTTATATTGAACGTTTGATTGGGAGAGAAAAACAATGGGCCATATTATCATGCCGAGACATATTTAATCCCTTAAAATGGAAGTTGTTAATCACTGCTATAAGGTTCAGCATTTGAGGTAATGACACACGACTGTTGACCCGTTGTCAGTATAATATGATCGATTGAAATGCTATGATTGGTGGCTTTAGCAAGGTATATCATGAGATAGCACTGTAATGTCAGCATCATCAGATACACGCTATCACAAGGAGTTGCATACACCAACATACTCGGCCTCTAGTATACATAAACATATGCATTATACTCATGAACGAACGTCCATTACTGGCCATAGCTTATAAAAGGACGTTTACCATATCAAGCTAAATCGGATCTTAATTCTCTTTTGCAAATGCAAACCTACAGGTGGGGGATCGGGAAAAGAATACACCTGCTGTTATTCACTGCATGTATCGTAGGAAGCGACTAATGCGGTAACAACCTGCAGAATTGGGAATTTGCTTTGTTGTCCTCTACACCCTGCAGGTAGGGCGTAAGAATTGTACCTGCTGCCTCCAATTGCAAGATCGTAAGAGGCGACTAAATTTGGGACCTTATCCCTTCTCTCCTTTCTAAATAACTTTCTTCTTCCTAATGTCTCCCTTGACAATGCCTCTCTTTTGGCCATTTGTTGAGCGTTCGCCCCTGTGAGGAAGGCGTTGGTTTCTGTCCCCTGGCCGAGACATACCAAAGTCTTTAAAAATGGCAGTTTCTACTCCTGCTTAACGCTCTGCAAATAAGGAGTGGGACGACTGGTTCGCCCGTTGTCAGTATAATGTGACCGGGTGGGGCGTCCTGCTGTGTGTCTTCGGCAGTATGTTTCAGTGAGGTAGCACTATAAAGTCGGCATCAGTTCCGCGCTATTACAAGAAGACAAACACGAACATATCGCAGCCTCCCAAAATACACACACATACACTACACGCATGCATCTTGCACACAGGGGAGGCCGTCCTTAAATGACCTTAGCTGTTAATAGGACGTTAAACAAAATCAAACAAACAAACAAAGTGTTGTCCTCTATTCACAAAAGCGACAAAAATAAATCTGCTGCACCCATCGCAATATCTGGGATCTTTATCTTTCTAATTACTTCTAACTAACTTTTATTTCCTAGCGCTCGCCAAGGTGAACAAGGCAATAGGTTCTGACCCCAGGTCGGGACATACCAAAGTCATTAACGTGGCAGTTGTTATTCCCTGCTTAAAGTTCAGCATTTATGGGAATGGCAACAACTTGTGCATCCATTGTCAGTATAATGTGACCGGGCGGAGTGCTGTGCTGGGTTTATAGCATGGTATTTCAGTGAGATAGCACTATAAAGTCGGCATCAGATCCGCGCTATCACAAGGAGACAAACATATCCCGTTTCCTGCATAGACACACGCAAGCACACATACATTTAACACATGGAGGGACGTCCTTAAATGACCTTAGCTGTTAATATGACGTTAAACAAAACTAAATCCAATCTTTTGCAAATAAACTTTCATTTTTTACGCCATTGACTGTGGAACAGTGATTGACAAGTAATTGCTTTACTGCTGACATCATAATAAATATGTCGATACCATAGTTACGTAAGAAAGCACAAAGAAAATTCTGGAATGATAGTTATATTAAATTCATATTTAACTCTACCATTTGTTCTTAGCCTCTTTTTAATCACAATTCGAGTATACGTATTGACAGGTTTTCAGATAGCAACTTAAGTAATATGGATGCCGACTCAGTTAGTCCATCACTATATACACTCTATTAATCTTTACAATAAAATATGATATATAGTGCAGCCAATTCGTTCGATATTGATATATTTCATTAATCCTTTACATATCTTAAGCTATTATGTTTTGGTTTGATGTTGGAAATTTAGTGAAATCTCTTTTTACAGTGTTGTTAAGCCTAAATGACTAACATTGTCGAAGGGCCGTTAAAAAAAAACAAAAAAACAATTAGTTAGTTCAAAACAAAAGCATAGATATATCTGAAGCCAATTTAAATGCGTCTATCGCTCACTTATCCGTTCAAAGCTTCACTATGGTTCCAATATATATGGAACAGCTCGAAAATCGTACATGCAGATCCTGGATCAAATTCATAACCATGAGCTTCGTCTGGCTTTAGGTGTATTCGTACATCACCAGTCGCGAGCCTCTGCATTCAAGCAAATGAACCACCTCTAAGCGAAAGAAGAACAAGATTATTACTACAGTTTGCTTATCAGTTAAAAGCAAACCCAGAAAACCCAGCTTTCCAGTCAGTATTTAATCCAATTTACACACCTTTTCAAACGCGATGAGAAATGAATTCCATCTTTTGGCGTACGGCTTCAAAAATGTTTAGACCCAAAATCAGTCGAAATTTTTACGATACCTAATATTCCACCATGGACAGCTACCCTGATTAAATTTAGAATTACACAATTATGTAAGATCTCATACTCACCCGGTTCAATACCAAAGGCCTTTTTCAGAGAACATCTCGAGATTTCTTTTACATAAAATCTTATACACCGACGGTTCTAAGGTCGATGAGAAAGTTGGTGCAGCATGCGGTGTAGGCAAGGTGTCTTTTTCCTGCCGTTACCGTAATAATGCCTCTATTTTTACAGCTGAAGCAACTGCACTTGGTCTAGCTTTGGATTAAATCGAAAAGAATGAAATGTATTAAGTATTAAAAACCGGAACTTTAACAACAATCTATTGCCCTCCGTATTAACAGAATTTTAGTTTTCTGTCAACTGATCTTGACTTGGATTCCTGGCCATGTCGGAAAAAATGGAAATGAAAAAGTAGATAGAGCTGCTAAGGTAGCACTTAACCTTAATACGAAAGATATTAAACTGCCTTACTCTGATTTTGAATCTTCAATAGGTAATTTTATTAAAACGAATTGGCAAAAAGATGGTCTGAAGAAAGAAACAATAAGTTATTTTCAGTTCAACCTAATGTAGGTTCATGTGCAAAAGGTAGAGCAGACCGCAGACAGGAAGTTGTCCTCTTGCGACTACGCATAGGTCATACCTACATCACACATAGCTACATTTTGCAAGGGGAAGACCAACCTTGTTGTCATGCCTGTGATCAGCCATTTACATTAAAGCACTTTATGATTGAATGCGCTGATTTCATACAAATACGTGACAGTTTTTAATATGTACCCTCTATGAAACGTTTATTCGATGCAGTTTCTGTGCAATCAATCTATGATTATTTACATTCAAGTAATCTCTATAATAAGATATGATATATTTTATAAACCATTCGTTTGCTATTGATATATTTTGACATCTTTACGTATTGTTACCTTTTGTTTCTGGTTTTGAAGTATTCAGGTTTTTTTTAATGTCAATGTTTACATTGTTGTTTGGCCATAAATGACTCAAATTGTCGATGAGTCGTAAAACAATACAATACAACTGTGTCTATGATTAAAATGGGGGCATAAGATCCGTGTTGGTTTCTTCATTGTTACCTAAGGAGAAGAAACAAAAATATGCTTCAGCAGCCGGGTTGGGAGAGGAATATGTGTTTTACATAAGTGATTGTCATTTCAACGCATTTTAAGTTAGGACGTGATAAACATTTTGTGATGTTGACAACAATGCATGTGACACTTAATGACGTTAACTATCGACGATGTCGCGGTGTAAAAAGATTAAAAAAAAACAAAAAAAACCTGACCGATTATGGTTCTTGTAATCTGTGCGCACGATGGACTACAGTGTACGATAGCTGCCATCGGAACCCGTGAATTCGAGATACTCTGCATAGAATCAACATATATGGAACACAAATTATTTCCAGTTACAAAGGATTTTTATGACTTGTTTGAACGACGTTCAACTATATAGCTTTTCTCTATTCAGGAAATATCAATATCCGAATCGAAGACAATTATGCAATATAAGAGGAATGTTTTCTGTAATATCGGCAAGAAATGTTACTCAACTAACGTCGGAACAATAGCGCTTGGAAGGCTTTCTCCCATTGATAACAGCAACGGCTTTTATCGCTACACACCAAGACCTCATTTAGATTCATTTTTGCAACCATCACGAGAAGCTGGCAGTTTAAAAGAATCGGCCACTCGTTTTTATTGTATCTTAAACGTATATTTCGTAATCGAAGTGCCACGAATACCGCATTACAACCTGTGAAACTCATGAATACAGAGCAGCTCAGGGAATTACAAACGTGGCCACTGCAATATCATTTGCACACCCGGATATATTTTATGTGTCAATTTCGATAACAATGCTATTTGAATAAAACTTGTTGCAGTCATTAATGTCTCCACCGTTAGGCTACAGATCACGCAAGCACGTAGTATTTTCAATAGAAATGGCCAAAACCATGTTCTTTTCTGTTTTTGTTGTTTGATTTGTAAGGTTTTACTCTTTTTCATGATATCCATTTACCTTAAATTGAAATAGCTTTTGTCGACACACGTGAAAATATATATTTACTTATATATATGTTAAAACACATTTGTATTTATTCTGTTCGGCGAAATAGAAGCTAATATTGATTATTAGGACCGTTCCATTTCTTTAAGCTTAGACAAATAAATATTTAGCCCGGAGTGTTGTCTTTCCCGTTGCGCTTCCGACGGTTAGATAATTAAACAATCACCCCGAAGGGATCGTTGTTCATTTATGCATCTGCTAGCCGTTCATTGGTCAAGAAACAAAACAGTTGTTTCATGTCTTCTAGGTAAATCATTAACTGCCAAAATAATGTTTCTTTCTTGTCTCGGGGAACAGTTCATCTCTTTGGTCACATCTCCTCGGGGAAGAGTTTGGACTGGTCAATGATAAAACAAATATTTTATTTCCTAACATACAGTGTGAATAGTCATGAGCTAATTTCAGATCTATTTGATAATATCCCCAATAGTGATGAAACAGTCATCGGTATCTCCTTTTTATACGCCCGTCAAATTTGACGGGAGTATTATGGTATGGCGTTGTCCGTCCGTCGTAAACTTTTGTTTGTCCGACAATCTCCTCCTACATTTTTCGACCGATCTCTTTGAAACTTGGTATACATTATTATCATGATATGAAGTTGAATCTCCTTAAAAAGAATTTCGATTCAACCATTTTTCCAAAAGTTATTGGCCTTTGGTTATTTCAGTATTTGATTTTTGTCCGGCAATCTTCTCCTACATTTTTCAACAGATCTCTTTGAAACTTGGTATAAATTATAATTGTGATATAAAGCTGTGTTTCCCCTAAAAGAAATTTGATACGACATTTTTTCCAAAAGAAATTGCCCTTTGTTCATTTCAGTATTTGATTTTTTAGTCTGGACATCTTTTCCTACATTCTTTAAAAGATTTCTTTGAAACTTAGTAGGCTAAATAATCATGATATGTTGTTGTGTTTCCGTGAAAAGAATATTGGCTCGACAATTTTTGCAAAAGTAATTGCCCTTTGTTCATTTCAGTATTTGATTATTTTATCCGGAGATTTTCTCCTAAATTTGTATAGCATGTCGGCTAACCACTCTTTGAATGATGCAGATATTATTTCAATGTAAGAAAGTATATAACACTATATGGCATTCGGCGAGTGTATATTGTTCCGCCCCGCGGTACTAATGTTTCTCTTGTGAAATAAATATGTGCATAAACATTTGAAAGGTTTTACCCCGTTTGTTACTTAAATAACAAATCCTATTTATGTAGGTTTTATGAACAATCAAAACAACAGTACCGAGGTTCTAGAGATGTTCTGGACAGCTGTTGTCGGAGGTATTGTTTTGTTTTGTTTAACGTCCTATCAACAGCTATTCCCATTAAAGGAGTGGTATGGGTTTTTTTATATTCTAACGTCCTATTAGCAGCTAAGATAGTTTCAGGACTTGTTGTCCAAGGCAACAACTATTAAATTAACTGCATTCTGTTCTTGCACAGGAAAAGTAAGGTCTTACAAATTAATACATTATTATTGTTTCACTTCATTATAGCAATATACTGATTAACTAGTATTTGTTGTCGTCTTAAACGTGCGTAACAAAACAATTCCCATGTATAATTATACCGTGGACGACAGGGACAGATACATTATATTTCAGGAAAAGGCGCCTCAAGAAAGGATGAAGAAGGGATTCAAGGATCATAATTTGAAATACTAAGAGGGAGAATATGGCATTTGCCGCATTTTCAGAGTCGTTATTTCCAACATTTTGAGTGGTAAAACACGCAAAAATATTTGTCAACATGCAGTGAGTTACAGTAGGCCTATACATTTCTCCTGAACTTGCATGTTATTAATCGAAAACATTACTTAAAAATGAAAAATATCTTTACATAAATATTCTTTCAAAATAATAAGTATAAAGGACAGACACCAAAAAACACATTTTTATACAACATTTACCATAATCCTTATATAAGTTAAGATAGAAATAGTTATATAGATGCCATTGATTGAATAAAATGAAATATTGATATTTTCTATAGTACAACACAATGCTATAACTTTCGGTGAGCCGAATACCGGCGTTCGTCAAGACGACCCGCTTTCGGGTCGATAATCTATGATTGGTAATCATGCTCAGGCAGATTACAAAAGCTTTTAGCAAATGGATCGGCTACCTTTAATCGACTATCGCCAATCTTGGAATATATTAAATATATGGATACGTATATCGTCCTAATAACTTCTAAATAGGTCAATAAATATCTGCATAATAAAATGTACTGCATCGTCTGGTCAATATCGAATTAATTTCGTCTACAAGACCGATGCCGACGAACGGTGTTGGGAAAAAGGTTATCTCTGACGTCACTTTGTGATGATAAAAAGAAAATTTATATAAGATGCTGAAAAATTGATTATAATAATGACAAATATACAGGTGTACTTCACAGATTAGTAATACTTATTACATCTGCACTAAAATCAACCTCAGCTTCCTTTTTATTGCCGAATGGAACGAACAAAAACAGTTAAGAGAGAATACATATACAAATTCTTAAATACTGCAATCCGTGCAACAGATTTATTTTAATAGCTTTAGTGTCCACAAGTACAGCACAAAAATAAATAACCAAATTCTGCATGGTTTCCCGTTCTATTCATATCTGACTAATCGATCAATGGATATTAGCAAGTACATTTTATGTTTTTCTTCCACAACCAAGACTCGTCTTAGGACGACTATATTATCAAATTCAATTTAGGGGAGTAGGAAATGCGATCGTTTGTATAGAGAACGCCTACTGTGACCAAATGCGTGACTGTCACGTATCTGTCGACATGATGCGTGTCTGGAGCACAAAACTATGACTTAATATTTCAGGTATGGACTTTTTGGAGTAATGTAGCGAGAAATAACTAAAGCTGAAACTTAATTGATTCTGCAACGCTCTACATAATTCATTCTGTGACCGACACAATGTCTGTGAAGATCTGACACTTGTAACGATCGCGTGCCGTGAAGATAATATGCATGATGTAACAAAACTTGGAAACTTAACACTAGATAAAACCAAGGCTACATGAAACCCGCATCAAAGAAATATTTCCAAGATTCCAATCTTTCCGAGTGGCATCCTGTTAGAAAGGCTATTGGATAGACACATGCACATGTCTAATGTTCAAACCTGACAGTGGAGGCAATACAACAGCATATCCGATAACCTGACAAACATAAAGAACCAATGTACACCTAGTGAGATGGATATGTGCTGTTGTTTGACGCAGGTGCTCCCATTTGTAGTAAATCCGATGTTGACAAGTTAGATCTGTTTAAGTTTACGGAAGCATAAAACTGTCATTCTCGTGCGAATATTGTTCAGCTTATTGTGAAATGTGTTTTACAACATTTAAGCATACTCTGCTATACAATCTGAACTGTCCAATTGTGTGGGGCTACTTGACCTGTTTTGCGTCGGTTTCTTAAATTACTGTTCCTTTTTCAGCGACGGTTTGGTTGGGTTTTTTTTAATTCCTAATAACAGCTTACGTGCCGGCACTCCTGTTTGTAGTGAATGCATGCACGCGTGTACGTTTGTTGCAGGCAGGGTATGATTTGGTTCTCTATGATGCGTTGTTATCTTGAAAAACATCGATATAATCCTCAATCTGGACAAATCTGAATAGATATTTACTGAGAACCAACGAGTATCCTGATTACATAATCTTCAAAATTAATAGTATCACTTCCAGTAATTCCACAGTGATCAATTATCAGATATTGAGCTCTCGATTTTCTAACATGTCCATTATAGTGTGTGTTTTTAACACGGCAGGAGGGATACTAGCGTTATCGTAAACAAACTAAAACAATATTGATATTGTGTACAACCGTTATCTTGCTATAGAATTGTACATTCGAAAGTGTGATTCCGTGTCTTATTAATACATTTTTAGCTTTACATTTAAAGACATTCAGATGATAAAATGTTTGTTAAGGTGATAATTTGTTACCCATTGTTGTTTAAGCCTGACTTATAGTTTTCTTTTTGTGTTTTTGTAAACGTACTATACGTATTTGCCATTTTACTCTGAATAACGCTGGTGACTTCTCGTTGGCATCTATTCAACTGTTAATTAGTTTTTGTCACCTTTATCCATAAACCCGAATATACATCTAGATTTGGACAAGCGATAATGTCAAAAAGGGTTACCCCGGAAAAAGCGGTGTATATGTATATATGTATGTACTTGTTTGTTTGTTTCCGGACGTTCGACAAATTCTGCCTTTAACGCTGCGAGTTATCAAAGCAGAGATACTATCTACTTTGGATGACACTTCCGAACAGGCCTGATTATAGTACATCTGATAACGGTGTTTTCGCAAATTTACGCTCAGCGAGTATATGTTGCTTTCGTTCGGCCCAACCGACTTCCATAACATGTGACCTTACATTAGGATGGTTATTAAGCTTTATAAGCAAGTCTGCCTATCGCTCATACACGCCGTTAGATCAAAGCGTCGCATAGATAGTGTTTCATCGCGGCGTGAAGTGATATCACCCAGATGCTTGCTTCAGCACATAGCGTGTTCTCCAATTGCACGTAATGAATCTAGGACTTCCAAATAAGGAACGTACGTACCAGACAAAACCGCAGTTTATTTTGTGATATATGGACCTTCCCCCACATATTTATAGAATTTGCTAGATTTATACCATTTTCTATCCTGACGGTTCCTTGCAAGTCAAGTGAATATGTAAAAACAGCAAAATCACCCGAAAGTACAATTGTAACCCGCGGGTATTAACGAGACACATGTATGTACAGTTACCAACGCGTTTTAACGTTACTTTATTCCCTGCATGTTCGAAGAAGTAATAGGTAAATTACATGCCGCTGCATTTAATTTGCCCGTTTCATGATGGGTCGTTCATACATTGCCTTTCATTATTTATTGATTTGGTTTAATTTTGTTTAACGTCCTATAAACAGCTAAGGTCAGTTAGTAACGTTCTTATTTATTGAAAACCGAAGACTAACCTCAATGCATGGCATGCAACAAACCATTTACAGTCAAACAATTGTTATTAGACTGCATCGACCTTCAGGCAACAATAGAAACCTTATATAATAATATAACAAATCTCAAATCTCCTTTCGAAACAGTAAATATCTCTACAATTCTAACTTACTTAAAGACTGGCGCTTTTTTTTCAAAAAAAGATTTAACTAACCATAGCCACTTTTTCTTTTCGAGTTGACTTTTTTTTACCTTTTCGTTTGATGTCATTTCTACTTTTTATTGGCCCTAATGATCTTTTTGGTGCTGATGGGCCGTTAAGAATCCATTACCAACAACAAAAATATGCGTATTATGTTAGACCCCTGTATAGTTTTTAAGCTTTCTTTGCTGTATTCTGTCGAGTTAACATTGAAGAACCGCAACACTATGGATTAATCTGTATTATCATGATTTTAATTTGCGAGTTGCACAGCAGTATATAAAATGTAAACCTGTCATGAATGGGGACAGACGGGTAAACGACGGGATAAAAATCTGTTTTATGGAGTGACCGGTACTTTGGTGTTTTATTTGTGCTTTGTTCTGTTTTACGACGCGTCGCGAATTTGAGTCATTTAGGGCAAAACAACACAATAAATTAAGCGTTCATCAAAATGAATATATATAACGAGAAGGCGAAATAGGGTACGAATATAAAAAAGTACATCAACAGAGAACGAATTTGATGGAAAATATATTAGCCTGGTATTAGACACAGAGAGTTGAGTGGTGATACCGTACAGCCGTTATGTAAACGAACAGAACCTTGCATGCTTGTATATTGCGTTTGTCTCGGTGTATAGCTTCTAGTCTGGAATTGTTCCACCTTCGCAAATTAGGCAAGTGCCCGGGGTTGACGAAAACTACGGTCAAGTTACATATTCAAGGCGACTTGTATGAGTTGTATGCTTTTAATTTGTTTGATTTCCTATTTAGATTTAAGGTCATTTAAAGCCGTGCCTCAATGTATTTAATGTACGCATGTGTGTTGATGTAGTTTATGTGATGAATTAAAATCCTTTCGATAGAGTGGGTCTGATGCCGACTTTAGAGTTCTACCATGCCGAACGCTCCCAGCTCATCATGACCCAGGAGTTAAGTCTCCAAGGGTGGGGCAGACCCCAAGGACATCCTCGAAGCATATGTGCATTCATTTCTTTATACTAAGCAATTGTATATATGGTTATAGGGTGGGGATCTCAACTGTTTCCAAGCTGTGACTAAGAAACTAGGTCACAAGGGGTTCAGTCAGACACCAGGGTCTATTCTATTATCATGACTGCATTCGTCTCTTTATGCCCAGCATTTGTATATATAGGTTTGGGGAGGGTATCTTAACCGTTTCAAGTTTTTGACCCAGGGACTATGTCTCCAGGGGCGGGGCCAGACCCTAGGACCATCCTGGAAGCAACTGTGCATTCTTCTCTTCATACTCTGCAATTGTATATATGGTTATACGGTGGGGATATCAACCATTTCCAAGTGATAAACTTAGTTTGGCCCCACCCCTTAGCCCGGGGGTCAGCCCCATCGTTTGTACAATTTTGAATCCCCACCACCTAGGGATGCTTCCAGTCAAATATGGTTGATATCCATCTCTTAGTTCCAGAGAAGAAGTCGCTTAAAGCAATATAGCCAAATTGCCCCCTTTTTGCCCCGCCCTTCAGCCCCACCATTTGTACAATTTTGAATCCCTGTCACCTAGGAATGCTTCCAGTCAAATTTAGTTAAATAAGAATTGTACCTGCTGCCCCCTATTGCATGATCGTAAGAGGCGACTAAATTTGGGACCTTATCTCTTCTCTCCTTTCTAAATAACTTTCTTCATCCTAATGTCTCCCTTGACAATGCCTCACTTTTGGCCATTTGTTGAGCGTTCGCCCATGTGAGGAAGGCTTTGGGTTCTGTCCCCTGGCCGAGACATACCAAAGTCTTTAAAATGGTAGTTTCTACTCCTGCTTAACGTTCAGCAAATTAGGAGTGGGACGACTGGTTCACCCGTTGTCAGTATAATGTGAACGGGTGGGGCGTCCTGCTGGGTGTCTTCCGGAGTATGTTTCAGTGAGGTAGCACTATAAAGTCGGCATCAGTTCCGCGCTATCACAAGGAGACAAACACGAACATATCGCAGCCTCCCAAAATACACACACATACACTACACGCATGCATCTTGCACACANAGAAATTGTTGACGGACGGACGACGGACGCCACGGTATGGCAAAAGCTCACCTTGGTCCTTCGGACCCGGTGAGCTAAAAAAGTATAACACATTTTAATATCAAGTTTGTTTGCTTGGTTGTTTGTTTGGAGTTTAACGTACTCACAAAAGCCAGGGTCATATGATGACGGGTGATTACGGAGACTACGTCGGAAATAGAACGTAGAATGAAAAGACCAAAGACAGGAAAGATAGGAAACGAAAGTGATGCAATGGGAGCAGCAGATCAACTCTGGTCTTCGCAAAAGACATGTTCTTTTCATGCAGCCTCGAATGTAGAATTAAAAAACGTACTACACGTAAAATTGGATGTAAATTATGCGGGCATTTGGAGGTATTTCAACTCTCAATCATGAAAGAATCTAGTTCCATTTTGTGATTTTTTATAGCGTTGTTACATTCTAACGGCCTATTGACACAGAATAGGATCATAAGGGCCAGTACAAATGTATTGGACATGCTGAAGGAAATAACATTAACCAAACAAAAGGTAGACAAATTTTAAGTGGTTATTTTTATTTATACCTTTCTGAACAGACCAACAGTTTTCAGATAGTTAAGTATGATAGTTACACTTTCGAAATGATTTTTGAGATATCGTTAAGTATTATAAAAATATTCTCGTGTTGGCTGAAGGTCAATGTACTCTAACAGGTGCTTTACTGTAAATGGTTCGTGCTATGCATTGACGCTGGTCTTTGCGCTACACTCAATAAGAATGGGTAATGTGTGAATGACTCCTCTGGCGATGGACAAGGACAACCTCGTACCGGCGACTTTCTCTATAGCTCGGATACCATTCATCGATTTGAGGTTTTATTGAATATAATTTGTTGTCTACGCATTGATTTGAGTTTTACTGGCATCCTGAAACTAAACCCCATTGCATGAATCTCTGCTGTTTAAAGACACTGTGGTATTGTTCCACCAAACTTGCTCTCACTGAGCTACGTCCATGACTTTGCCACGGGCGAAGCATATCAGTAGCCATGCAGTCAAAGCCACATATCGACCATTCTTACTCTCGATGTAGTGGTCAAACGGTCAAGCTAACGAAGCAGAAGTTGTATCTTGTTTGTTTGCCAACATCCGTAAACAAGGCTAGGGACGTGGGTTGATATAAATATTCATGAATAAGTATCCTTTCGTAGGAAGAGGAACAATGCCGGCTATCACAACAGTAAATGCATTGATTACTTTATGCGATTTTCCAGATTTAGGCCTGTATTTATAGATCATTACAATGCTCATGCATGAACTCCCTGCTTAAACCGGTTCTTTTACAACACACAGGAAATCCTGCAACCAATCAAACTTTGAAGTAAATACAGTGAATCAAATGTTTGGCTGAAAGTCTCTCCAAACTTTCTATAAAGTCGGCATCAGATCCACACTATCAAAAGGAGACAAGTACACCAACAAGCCCCGTCTCCGGTACACACACACGCAAGCACACACACACACAACACACACGGAGACACGTCCTTTAATTACCTTAACTGTTCATAGGACGTTAAACGAAATAAAGCAAAACCGAACATCCAAACTTTTTCCAGATAGTTAAAAAATGCAAAAATTGAAAGAAAAAAAGAAAACCAAAATCAAGAAAAGAGTTAAAAAAGAATCGGAGTTCGAGCATGGAAAATGTATTACTTATTTTTGCCTTGAACACAGCAAAACAAAAGACAAGCAGGGACTGCAAAAACACAGAAAAAAGCACATCACAACCACCATCAAGATCGAATTGAAACAACCAATTCAAGGAAAAAATGAACAGTACTGCAACCATAAAAGTACTTTTTATGAGACATCAAGCAATTATATCCTTTATGACGTCACATTAAAGAACAAACAAGTCTGGTCAATCCTTTTTGCGCACAGCTGAATCTAAGTGTGCTACTGGGCGAGGGTAAACTCCTAATGATTAAAGGATATTAGGTCCGATATCTTCAAGGGTACTACGTTAATTGTAGACTTTTTTTTTTTATCTTGGGGCAGCTGCGAGTGAGATGATCATTTTGTAACCTTGTATAAAACGCTAAAAATAAAATAATAGTTTTTGAGATTTCTTTAGAGTGACGTCATTATTCTATTTTATTAACGTCAGTTGCTATAAAGCATAAGTATATAAACGCGCACCAAATCTATTAAAGCGTTGGCATGTGGTGCCATTGTCAGTATGCTTTGTTGAATCCCAGTGTTTGGTTAACATCGTATATAGTTTATAATAATTAACCGGTCACGTCCTATGTTCAGATAGTTTTTACAGCATTGTCTGTTGTTCTCACGTGCTGTGGTTGCATATATTTTACAAATATTATCATGACTATTAAATTAATTTAGTTGGTGGTTGTCAAATGTTTTGCTCGCGACTTTACAGCCCCTGGAGGTTTGCTGATATAAAGTGCTGAATCAAACTGCAAGCTATTGTAGGAGGTGTCTTACATAGGAAATAAGTTTTTTGTCATTGTCAGTTCTGCCTAGTGTACATTAGCAAAACTAACAAAACATCTGCGTCCCAAATTACAACACTTACAACAACATCATTTCTTTCGCTATTTCCTACTCTTTTGTCAGCGGTGTCTCCCGTTTTCATAACACCCTGACTGTTGCGAAGACGTTTAAGTATAAACAACCGAACAGAAATAGTTAGACATGGAAATTATTTTTAGAAACGAGAGCATATGTTGATTCTTCGTATTAAATCTGACTGGTTAAGCTTGTGATAACAATTTATAATTGGATAGGAAAAGGCACAGCCTCGTACCATCCCTGTCATCTAGGACAGAAGATTGCGGACAACAGCACAAAAATAGCTCGATGTAGTTTATAGTGGTCATTTGGAGGACAGGCTATTTTGTTTGCATGCGGATTAAGTTCGAATGAACTCATTAGGAATTTTTGACCATATGCTTCTATGCTTACGCGGCGTTGCGTTCCTGTAGGTAGAGCCTTAAATGACCATAGCTGTTGATAGGAGGACGTTAAACAATACTAAACCAAACCAAGCCAAACTGCCCGGCGTTCCAAGCTAACAAGAAACTTTGGCTGCCATTATATACTGCCTAGGATACAAGATGAATGATAAGATTTTCAGCCGAGCTTTAATCCGATATATTCGGAAAAGTTATATGTAAAAGATAGGGCGTAGTTTAACGTTTACATTTGTAAAGTTAGAATAATTGCCGTCTGCTAATATACAAAGCGTACACCTTGTCTCTGTGCCTTGTTTAATGTATAACATGTCAATTCCGGATTCTTCTCCCAAGTTCTCATTACTGTACCAAACTGACAGGTGGATCGTCCAAACGGAAATAACGTATCAACACTGCTGTTATAATTACCTTAAATGGAAATGACATGTCAACGTGTTTTACAAATCGACTAAACGGAAGAGACCTGTACAAATGTTCTATTGAATATGTAATCATGCATAAATAATCATTCAAACGGAAGTAAATTCTCAGAATGCAATAGTTATTGTCTTGTACTGAAGTAATGTTAAACTGAAATTATCACGGACGTGATGTATAAAACTCCTTTCGTTCCCTTCTCTGGAAGTCACATAATATGGAGGCAGGATGGTTGTACTCTGCCTTTAGCACACATGCATGTATGCATTACACAAGTGAAGACATTTTTAAAGTTGGCATCAGATCCACACTATCACAAGGATGCCGTTATACCAACATACCCTGTCTCCAGCACACATACACACATGTATGCATACATTACACACATGGAGGGACGTCCCTGATGGACCTTAGCTGTTGATTTAGCGTTAAACCGGATAAAAACCAAATCTTGCGGTTATAAAATATCAGTATGACAGATTTTCTAACACTTTCATTGTTTCTAGCTGTTTGGTGGTCAATAACTTGGTTTAAAGTGATTCAGTTGTCTTGGCAACGTAGATACCCAACATTAAACAAGATGAATTAATAATCACAGTCCCTTATCTAGATGTAACGATGGAGCATAAGTGGACTACTAATATCGTGCAACAAGCGAAATTTAGTTTTGTTTTGTATATAGTTTCGCGTCTTATTAACAACTAGGTTTATTTAAGGACGTGCCGTATTACATGTATGCGTGCACGTGTGTATGCTTGCTGGGGCCCCCCTTCGGATAGTGTGGATCTAATGCCGATTTTATAGGGATAGCTTACTGAAATACCATGCCGAAGACACTAAGCAAAACATTCTGCTCGGTCACACTATACTGACAACGGGTAAACAAAATGTTGCCATTTCCGTGAATGCTAAACGTAAAGTATGATAAACAAAACTTTCATTGTTAAGGACTTTGGTGTATGTATGTCCTGGGGATAAAACATGTTGCCTACTCGACTTGGACGAACGCCCTTTAAGACATGTAGTGAAATACAGTATGGATATTTTCCTCGAACTTGCAGGAGAAGTAACAGCATTAAAAAAAATGATTTCTGGAATGAAGTATTGTTTGACTTCTGGAGACCTTTAATCTCTGTTGAAAGACTTGAGAGCCCGCCTTTCAACCATTTCTTTCCTCTAGTCTATTCAATACTAGGACAGGCTATGATGATCATCTCGATCAGAATGTAGTCCCGTTTTTCTCTAACACGAATTACATTTTATTTTTGGGGTCTTTCTCTTCATTGCACACAGCCATTCTCCATGATCAATTTAAATCACACCTAGCAGAAACAAATACGGAAAGAAACTTATTTATCATATATATGACATTGTCCATGTAATGAATATTTTGATCAACAACATTTCTGATTAATTTCATGGGAGGAAATTCGAACCGGCTATCAGTTTTCCGATGGGAACAAAATGACGGGGGGTTTTGATACAGGAAGAAAAAAAAAAGTTCATTTCACCTGATGCTTTGTCCTTGAATATCAAACATGTCTAGAACAATTTTTTTCAATGCTGCATATCTCAAATTTCATAATTGAAGATACTAAAACTTCCCAATGTTTTTGTTTCATATATTAACATTCCCCTTCAGCATATTAAAATAACTATCTTTCTAGAAAACCAGTATTCCACAATTGTAAACTGTCCTTAACTCTCAAGTAGCATTCACCGCTCTCCGGCAAATACGGCTTTTGATCAAACGGTTGTCATTCAGTGATTTCAACTTTATTGACTTATTGTCATGTCGTCATATAATACTGAATTTATGTCCAAGACTTTCTGACTCTTTCTTGTAAATGGAGAATAAAAGAAAAATAGAAAGGATGATGTAATTGTTTTCGCCATATTCGCGAACCGCTTTATCAAGAGTTCTTTCAATTGATACGCGTTAATCTTGATTAACGTCCAGTCTTTAGAGTCTGTGCTTTAACCATTGTCAGTGTTTATTGGTCAACATAGCCTTTAAATAAATAAGCATTCCATTGTCGGTTTAAATCCGCAAAAGAGAAGTATTTCCAAGCATACCACTAGAAAACAAAAAGTTTTCAGGTATGGGTATATATATCAAGTACAGATATCCAAAATGTTGCGATGGGGGCAGCATATCAATTGCGGTTCTTCAATATCCTCTTTGCAGAAGACACAGGAGAAATACCCCGATTCTACAGAGGGCCAATTAAGGATTGAATCCTGTTTTATTAAGATTTAAAGACAAATTACAGTTCATATTTAACTTGTCTCAAGATCCTTTGAGATTTATACCCCATAAACAATAACAAATCAGGAATTTTAAAATATGGCCGCTTTCGTGACCCAGTATGACATTTTCATACAGGACGAAATAAAATAAAAAGAGGTTAATAAATGTAATAAAACCTATAGTGGAAATACAATGTATTCGGTGTTTTGCCTTAAGCGGAACAATGGTCCCTTATTTGTCGTTAAGACAATCAGAATATAAACAAGGCCAAAATTTCGTAAATAAGGATAGGTTTTTAGGTCATCTGACCCTATATAGTCATCGTGCTTCGTCCGTCGTCATCCGCCGTGCGCTGTCCATAAACTTTCAACATTTTAAACTTCTTCTCAAGTTCCACCAGTGGGATTGAGCTGAAACTTGCCTGAAATGATCCTGAGATGGTCCTGGCAAAGTTTTGTTATTTTTCAGGTCGGTCAAAATTCCAAGATGGTCGCCATCTTTAAAAAACACGTTTTAAACTTCTTCTCCAGTTCCACTGGTGCCATTGAGCTAAAAATTAGTAGGGATGCAAAGGAAATGAAGCCGACAAAGTGTTGTTAGTTATTGTTCAACCCCATCAAAACTTCAACATGGCTGACATGGTGGACATTTTGTAACATGATTGCGCCATTTTGAAAAATACTTTTTAAACTTCTTCTCCAGCCCCACTGGTGCCATTGAGCTAAACTTTTTTTGGAATGTTTCGGTGACTCGAAAGTGGAACTAAGCTATCAATTCGCTGTAAAATGCTATTCCTCATTAATGCCTAAATGAATATTGCAAACCAAATATGGTCTGAAATATCATTATGGTGGGGGGGGGGGGGGACAATAGTTTCTTTAATAAATCAGGCTGGTTCGACCCCTTGGGGATAAAGAGGGCGTCGCCCAAAGAAAGGGAATCACCTATAATTCTGCTTTAAACCACTACCCGTTCATGCCAAAAGGAGATTAAAACAATTTCAGTATGAAACATCATTTAGAAACAATCGTTTCTTTTATAAATGAGGCAGGTTTAACCACCGTTACAAGCGGGACGGGGCCTTAAAAGGAGAAATCTATTCAGATTAAGGTTTAAATGCTTTCTGATAGCTTAATTGACAAATAGTTACCCACTGCTGACCAAAACTACCATCATGGAAAACAAATTCTTAGAATATTTCATTGAAAGTTGAAAAGTTACCATTTTCCCTGCTCAGTCTTTGTAGTCAGATGACCGTATAGGCCCATGGGCCTCTTGTTAAGACAAGCTATACATTTAATTTTGGTCAGATGATATTACTTGAAAATGAAATAGACTAAAAAGCTATAGTTGACAATACGGTTAAGACAGTCTGTCTTAACATTTTCACCCATTTAAGGGTAAAGGTCTTCGAAACGATTATATAAATTAATGGATGCTCACTGACCATTCAAATCTGTTTTCCCTTTTAATTGCTGATTTAACCACAATAGTGATTTATTTTGCAGTTCTGAATTTATTTTAATGCTGTTTTAACATTATATGCTCTACAATGTTAAAGATAAATGAAGGGAAGGCGTGCATGGTAATTTTAAGAACTTTTTCAGATCAAAATAGTTTAATACCAGAACAATTGTGTACGCTTGTGTGTTTTAAAATTCAGAAAATCGCCTACGGTGTCAAATTGCATAGGTACATATATGTGACAAAAGAAAGAAGAAAGGATATTCTAAAGGAACTATAAATTCGGCATCAAATCCGCGCTATGACCAAGAGGCAAATACACCAACACATCCTGTCTCAGCACACTTACACACATGCACGTATACACAACTCACATGGAGAAACGCTCTTAAACGACCATGCGATATGAACAAGGGTAAACCTTGGACAAGTACACGTCTGTATTATGTTTATTGCTAGAAACAATAATAGTCAAATTATTCTGACAAAGCAATGTAACAACCTGCTTAATATAAAGACTTCAGTCAGAATGCTCATTCAGGATTATTTCGGAAGATTATTTCTCAGTCACGTCCTGGTTCGTTAGCAAAAAGAACGGCAATACTTTTCATACGATATGTCGCTGACACCAATTATCTGTCTCGCCGGAAAAAGCACACGTGTGAAATAACTTGGCATTTCTAACCGTTCGTGTATGCGCATAAATATTCCGTTCTTGTACGTATTGATGTGTGAAAATACGATCTAGGAGGAAAAGGCCAGAACACGGACGTTTTACAACATAATAAATTGATATGTTACGTTGAATCTGAGAGTGAGAAATGTTTTCCCCCTTTTTTCTCCTGAACATTCTCTTCTATGATGTTTCTTTTATCATGACTTTACCTTTTCAAATCTTGACACTTCCATATTGCATAAAAAACATTTCCTGTTTTTTTTTTTTTTTTTATTATTTTCTTTATTTTCCAAGAAAGACAATAGTTGTGACTTTTTTTCTTTCACATTTTGTAAAAGGGACATTTAAGGCCAAAACGAAATATACTGAAGATGAAATTATTAGAACTGTTCATGGCTGACGATTTCTTGGTTGATTTTGGCGGCAATATTTTCCGACAAATTGAAGGTGTTCCTATGGGAACACGCTGCCTCTATTCTTACAATTGGTAATTGTTTGCATGTGAGGCTGACATTATTGATTCGCTTATCAGGACTGGAAATAGGATAAACCAGGAAAGGAACATAATAGTAAGATAGATCGAAAGTGTTTTTTAAATCATTGATAAATCAATCCTGGTCGGGTAAATTAATAAGTATAGATCAGATAACTATATTTGACAAATGAACAACAGGAAATATACCAAGTTCTTGATACCCATATTAAATTAAACAGGTTATATTTCATTGTGACAAAGAAATTATATTTTGACATGACTTTAATACTATGTCATATTTATATTGTAAACGTTGATCTTATATTGCGACAAAATATATTTATATTTATTTATTGACTGTATATTGTTAATCGATAGGTGTTATTTGACGATGTGTGGGTTTTTTTAATTTCCGTATTTCCTGTGTTAACACGCACCTGGCTCATTACCGAAGTGCAACAAAAACAGTTCATTAAATTGAATTCACCAGGGTTAAGCACTACAAGAATAATAAAGTATGTTAACGAGCACAATCATCAGCGTTGAAGGCGACCTTAAATCATATAAAAGATGAACTCATCTTAGGGAGTGCTACAGGATTTCCCGTCGCCTAAGAAGTTCAAGCATTCTAGCACGAAGTGCATATTAATTATTCAACAAAACCTATCAGGATTTTTTCTCTCGCCTTTGTGCTTGGTTTATGGGTTATTGAATTGTTTCTAGATTATTGAGCCTTGCGATGCTATCTACTGTAATCCGGCATCATTGTTTATTCATTGCCGTCGTACAGATGTATCTCTCGCCAGCTGTGATTTTACCATATCATGGCTCCCCAAGCTTCCCGTTTCAGTTGTTGAATCAATAAACGTAATTGAGATATATATCATCAACCTTTATACATAAAGATATGCCTGTATTATCAACATTTTATCTTCTTGGCTGTGCTCAGGAACAGATTCAGAATACATGTACACTTGAGCGAACTTACAGTAGTGCAGTCGTATTTTAGCAGAATGTGTTTCATTTAAGAAATGATGACTTCAGTGGGGGTTTTTTTTATTAATATTAAAAATAAACCGTAATTGATTGATGGAAAAGGATATACCTCGCTAAAACTTACATATGTCCTGTGTGATGGATTCAAAACTGCCATCGGTAGTATATCTAGGATATCTAACGCCTCTCAAACCTCGAAAATTTACCATTTTGAATCGAATGCGTAATGTTTTTTGTTGTTGTTTGTAACGATTCTTTGTTTTTTGTGATGCTTTTTTAAAATTATGATAATATTCCTTTTTTTAGGGAAATAGTATATATCATCAATTTTGTAAAAAGAATGTATCTGTAGTGAAGATCGAAATAATACATTTATGTTCACATGTGAATATATAAGATCCTATATCGATTTTACCTTGACGAATCAGGACGGTATTTTCTATCAAATGCATGAAATGTTAGAAAATGGTTTTAACATTTTTTGTACCTACACAGTAATAATAAAACTACATTATTGGCTACAATTTTGTAAGGAAATCAGAAAAGGAAAGAATTGAAGCTACATATTTAAGAATATAAACAAATATAACAAAAAAATACAGTTTTCACCCCTATGCTTTGCACCTGTGAAATTAAAATGTATATGGTATTTCACAGGAGCACATTAAATATTTCATAATGCTATCATATGAAATATCATTTAAGAAATCGGAAAAAGAATATATGTTAAATCAATATGATAAGAATGAATACCACCAGACCAAAGGATATTTTATGGTACGGAACGTTTTTGTGTAATATTCCTCAAACCATTTTAGTTGTTATGATCATGAACACCCTGCAGGTAGGGCGTAAGAATTGTACCTGCTGCCCCCAATTGCATGATCGTAAGAGGCGACTAAATTTGGGACCTTATCTCTTCTCTCCTTTCTAAATAACTTTCTTCTTCCTAATGTCTCCCTTGACAATGCCTCACTTTTGGCCATTTGTTGAGCGTTCGCCCCTGTGAGGAAGGCTTTGGGTTCTGTCCCCTGGCCGAGACATACCAAAGTCTTTAAAAATGGTAGTTTCTACTCCTGCTTAACGCTCAGCAAATTAGGAGTGGGACGACTGGTTCGCCCGTTGTCAGTATAATGTGACCGGGTGGGGCGTCCTGCTGGGTGTCTTCGGCAGTATGTTTCAGTGAGGTAGCACTATAAAGTCGGCATCAGTTCCGCGCTATCACAAGGAGACAAACACGAACATATCGCAGCCTCCTAAAATACACACACATACACTACACGCATGCATCTTTGCACACAGGGGAGGCCGTCCTTAAATGACCTTAGCTATTAATAGGACGTTAAACAAAATCAAACAAACAAACAAACAAAATCATGAGTAAGTTACGACTATATAGTTTTGTTTCATAGCGTCATGATTGGCATTGCTTCTTTTGTTCTTACTGTAGAGCGTTCGCGCAAGTGGGATAGGCAATTGGTTCTGTTTCTAGGCCAGGACATATCCAAGTCCTTAAAATGGTAGTTGTTAATCCCTCCTTAGCGTTCAGCTTTTAGGGTTATCACAATAACTGGTTAACCTTTGCAAGTATTACATGATCGGGTTGATTAATGTGCTAGGTTTCTTCGGCTTGACATTTCTGCAAGGTAGCAACCCAAGCCGGCATCAGATCCACGCTATCGCATGGTGGCAAATACATCAAAATACCCTGCCTCCAGCAAACATACCGACAAGCACGCATACACAGCACACTTGGAGGAACGTCCTTAAATGACCGTAGTTGTTGATAGGACGTTAAACAAAATAAAACTAAACAAACATTGAAACCTCTTAATGTTAAATATCTGGCCATTCCGTATATTTTTTTATTAGGGTACATGAGCTTTAGCTCAAGTGACCTATTGCTATCCTTCTTCGTCCGTCGTCGTCCGTCGTGCGTCGTCCGTTAATATTTTACATTTTCAACTTAAGCTGAAAAACTGTCAAAGTGATTTCATTGATACTTCAAGGGAATGTTACTGACTACTCCCTGGCAAAGTGTTGTTATTTTTCGGGTCGATCAGAAATTCAACATGGCCGACACGGCCGGCCATTTTGAAAAACCATTTCAAACTTGAAGTCAAGTTTTGCTGGGCCGATTTATGGGGACTGAAACTTAGTAAGAATGATCCACTCATGGTCCTGACAAAGTGTGGTTATTTTTCGGGTCGATCAGAACTCCAATAAGGCCGGCTGGCGGCAGCCACTTGGAAAAACTAGTTCAAACTTAAAGTCAAGTTCTACTGGGCCGATTCAACTGAAACTTGGTTGGAATGATCGACTAATGGTCCTAGCAAAGTTTTGTTATTTTTCGGGTCGATCATATATCCAATATGGCCACCACGACCACCAGTTTGAAAAATCTATTCAAACTTAAAGTCAAGTTCTACTGGGCCGTTTTAACTGAACCTTTGTAGGAAGGATCGACTCATGGTTCTGACAAAATGGTGTTATTTTTTTGGGTCGATCAGTACGCCACGGCCGCCATTTTGAAAAAACTATTTCAATCTTAAAGTCAAGTTCAAATGGGCCCATTTAATTGAAACTTGTTAGGAATTATCGACTCACGGTCCTGGCAAAATGAGGTTTTTTTCTTTTCAGGTCGATCAAAAATTCAATATTGCCGCCAAGGCTGTCATTTTGGGAAAAAAAACTATTTAAAACTTAAGATAAAGTTCTAATAGGCCTATTTAACTGAAACTCGGTATAGGAATGATCAACTCATTGTCCTGAAAAACTTGACTTAACGTTATATTTAACTATTTTTACTAAAATTTTGGTAGCGTTGATTGACATCATTATCTCCACTTTATATTTCAACAACAAAAACTAATACTGTAGGACTCAGGTGACCGTTAAGGCCCATGGGTTTGTTTGTTTGTTTGTTTGTTTGATTTTGTTTAACGTCCTATTAACAGCTAAGGTCATTTAAGGACGGCCTCCCCTGTGTGCAAGATGCATGCGTGTAGTGTATGCGTGTGTATTTTGGGAGGCTGCGATATGTTCGTGTGGCCTCTTGTTCAGATTGTAACCTTAATTATGTAACTAACTTTGGCGAGTGCTATAGGTAAATACTAATCCATTGTAGTATAGATAATTTCCAATGAACTTATTGAATTTTGTTTATTGACTTTTAGGTGTTTTATCTGCTGGGGGCGTTTATTAACTTCGAGTCCGTCGAGGGACTGATGGGGCTTCGACCACCGTCTGCAACATACAAACCACATCCTGTCGGCCCTGTGACCGGAAGTAAGCCAATTATCCATGACCGCCGAGTGACGGATGGATACAATAGTGCCGACGACATCAAATTATTTATTCTTCAGAGGTAAGGATAGGCATTGCGTTTTAATGATGTATTTAATAAACACAAAAAAGAGGGTTGTAAACGGCTCCCTTCACCTGTTTATATACGCATCAATTGCTATACACAATGATTGTTTAGCGTTTAGACATACTTTTGCAGTACTCTGTTGTCACAACTTCTTTGTTATCACGGAATATGACAGAGAGGAATAAAGTGTCTTCACAGACGACGCAAGAAGACGTTTATCACTTCTTTCCAACAGCTTGATCACTTATTAGCTCTCTCTCTCTCTCTCTCTCTCTCTCTCTCTCTCTCTCTCTCTCATCTACTCTCTGGTACAGTCGCCTTAGGCTCAAGACTTCATATGATCTTGGATGTTGCAGAGATGTTACACCCTATACAAATAACAGTTAAACCCCAACAAACGAAGCAGCAACCCTTTCTTGTTTTGGATAATTATTATTGAAATATATCGCTTCAATCAATGAAACGTTGCTTTTAATTCGGACAAATTATCATATAAATGTAAAATGATAAGTAAAATACCTTACATGTCATCCATTTCGACGAAACCAAATCACTATTTCAAAGCGGCTGTGAAAACAATTAAAAACATAACAATCTCGATTCGCTACAAAAAAATATTTATTTACAGAAAGGTCATTGATAAGATCGCATGTCTTAGAGCCGAGTGTAATTTCGATGACGTCCAATTCCAATATGTTATAGTCGACGTTGAAAAAAGGCAGAAAATAGCATACGTATTTTCTCCCTGTCTAAATAAACCCTGTCTTACTTAAATAAAAGCCACTCGATGTGTCATCGTAAATCAGCCGGTGAACGCGTGAGTTCCTATTTTCAACCTTGCGATGGTAATTTCCTTTTCTAAGAGAGCACACTTGTCTAATGTAATTACGGTTTGAACATACGAAATGACGTTGCCGTGGATATGCATCGGCACAAAATACAATTGGAATCTACCGTCTCCGTCTGGACTATATTCTCGTCAGTCAAGGATCTGGTCATCTCTATAAAGTACATTATTTTTGTCATTAACGCCATTTTGTAATCTCGATGTGTACGTCTGGATAAGGGGTCGTGACTGCGGAATGTGCTTGTCAATACGAGGTAGTAGATAGACATAATGCTCTTTGACCCGAAACACCTTAACCTTTCACTGGAAGGTTTTTTTCCGAATGTTCAATTGTATTTTTACTTTAAACTCTGTATCAGTCTTTGATTAAGTTTTTTTCCTTCTTCTTTTAAATCTTCTCATCAAGTTTTAATATTATTTAATTCTGAACGGCCCATCAACACAGAAGTGGTAATAAGGACAAACAAAAGAAATAGAAAACATGGTGAAGGAAATGACAGAAGACGAACGTCAACTTTAAAAACAAATTAGAATCAATAATAATTTCAGACTAATCAAGTTCTTGGATAAATATTGTTACTTCGGAATTATTCTAAAAGTAGCAGATATATCTATAGATTATAAAAAAATCAGGTTCATATTGTTAAATCTAATAGCTTTCGAGTGTTGATCGCATAATTTTATCCAAATGACAAATAATTGTATAATAAACGGTTATCCGGATAATTGTTGTTTTAGATTTGCTGTTAAGGACTCTAACAACTAAATCAGCCAATCAACCAGTGTTTCATACGATTGTAATCCCTACCTTAAATTTGTTCCGGTTAAATACAGTGCCTCTGAATAACTTAAATAGGTAATTGTTGACTAGTTTATATTGGATGTAATCTACAGATATTGAACTTAACGTATAGTTTAAGTAGATTTAAGTATTTGATGGCAAATGGATATAGGGTCAAATGTCGGGGTGTTCCCATCCCACTACGCTGGTTTGGCTTGTAAACTTCCGGTTGTCAACAGCAGACGCATGTATCCTCTTAAATGACACTCAACCCGCCCTTTGAAGCCTTTGTCAGAGTTGTTTCTGTAAATCTAGACAGTTGTGACTCACTAGTGTTGAACTTCAAATATTAACGCTATTAGCTCAAACTCTTCGTAATAACATAAATTTAAGGTTTATACATTAAGTTGGTTGAGTCCTTAACGAGTGTTCCGTTGTAAAATAAACCTAACTGTGATATTTGCAGATATAAATACAAACATTCTTTAAAAGCTGAAACACATATTTACTATACTTGGCCTTTGGTTAAGACCTTTAGAGGTGTTAACATTCGAGTCATGGATTTGAAATCTAACACTCACTAAGATATAGCAATTTCTAAAAATAAATCACGAGTTGAACGGAAATTATCCCCACCATCAAAGGAATAGGACGGATTTGTCCGGAATCTAACTCCATAATTCACAGAAAATGTCCAGCTGTGTGGTATTGAGCATTCCGCGAGCACACAGTTAAAAGGTCTAGGGTCGATTTCAATATGGTTGCAAAATGATGGAGCCAGAAAAAGACACCATTAGCTCTGTGATTTTCGATGGCTTTACCAATGTGCCTCACAAGCCATGAGTGGTTCATTTCCTGACATGGGATTGGAAATCGACGAATTGAACTTAAGGATTAATTACATTTTTGGCCAAACACATGTTTAAAGAATCCGGTTATAGTTGTTCTTTAATATGTGGTATTGATTGGAGGTTTTTAATATTGAACGCTGTATGTATCACCCTCTGCCACAAAATGGTATACACGTTCTTCCAAAAGTTATATGACGTGTCTGGATTTTTTTTAAAGTAATGTAATGTCTTAACGATGACATTGAAAATCGCTCAAAAAATCTATTAAAGAATAGTCATTAATAGTTAGTGATTCCTGTAAAAGGTGAATACTCTTTGACGCTCAAAATGTAAAGAAAAAATATAACAAAGTTAACCAACCAAAACCAATCAAATAAAACGATCGGGTTTAATGGCTGGTTGAGTAAAATAATAAAAAAAATACTAATTAGGAACTGATGAATATCCTATTTTTCATAGGACAATGTTAACATGCGTTGTTTGGTTGTTCAGGGTTTAACATCCTATCAACAGCTAACTTCATTGGTTTAATAGCACACCTACATGGACCAACGTTGGAGCATAACGAATAAAGAATCTAAAAGGAGGTAATTAAAAATTGTTATAGTAAACGTCAAGTTTATTTGGATTCTACGAACCAGTGAGTGAAATACAATATGCGAGACCGTTTGACATGGGCGATGGGGTAAACTCAAGTTTCTTTAAAATATTACATGATTTAGATGCTAATCTCAACAAACCCAATCCATGTCAAAGTCAAACCGCCATGTTTATCCTTCTTCGTGTATAAGATACAACTCATATGATTGCTTCGCTGATAATACACTGACAATGCACTCAATGTGTTTTGGGGGAAATGAATAATGTTCTTTCTACCATTTTCAACAGTTTATTGTTCTTCTGTTATGCCTCTTGTCGTGTATCTAGCGTTGTCCCACATCTTACAATATGGCTTTGCTGTGGTAAAGCTAATGATTTCGCATTACATGGCAAATGCTTACATGTGTATATTCATTTAGTTAAATGATGTTTCCAACATTGTAAACATGATCTTGATATATTAATCCTATCACTAGAGTCACAGAAATGCTATTGTTCCGGTAACGAATTACGTATTGCCAAATAATCAACATTTGCTCATCAATACATTTAAGAATCAAGTACATGGAAAGTTATTAAGAAAATATATGATATTTTATCCAACCTGTCTTCCTTCTTTTATTGACAGGTCACGTCCCCACTCTCCCGTCAGACAAGAGGTGATAGACAAAGTTGCGGCAATGCAACGCCAGACACCGAATGAGGTTACACCAAAGGCTAAAGGTCAGTTGTCAATGTTTAAGAGTGTGCAATTAATCCTTGCAGGATTTTGAGAAAGTATGGCTGCCGTTTTCTATTGCATATGTCGTCTGGTTATATTCATATATCCTCGATTTCTAGAGACATATTTTTGTTTCAACCTTGTGTGTTGACTTTGTGGTATTTTTTTCTCTCTCATAACATTGAGTATATGAGTTATATTAACCAATAGAATTATTGATATGCTTCAACGACAATATCAATGTTAAGGTAAAAGTATCGAATCAAATTGAAAAAGAAAGTACATAACGGTTACAAAAATAAGCTGGCACAGGTGTAAAGGAGCAGTTAATAAATAAGGAAGTGCGTTTGATATGCTACGTCAGATTCAAAATGTCCGTGTTCATAACAGTTCTGACATTATCTCACTAAAACTATTGTCCCATCGCAATGCATCGTGATTATCCATTTTCAAAATACTGTCAAAGCGACATTAAAATAAAAAAAAATACCTACCGGAATGTCATTATGACTGTCTTAGCTAATAAATACATTTATTGGTAACATTAGGATGCATTAAATTCTGTAATGATCGCCTGTAAAATTATTGTCTCATAATTGAGACATTCCTCTAAGATTATAGAATATTTGATATTCTCGTTATTTACTCTTTTAACAGGCATAGTTGAAAGCTGCAGACCATCTGCCGTTCTGAAATGCACTATCCGTTTCCTCAAAGACTATCTCAGAAACAACACAACCATATGCCAGCATATTGAGGTACTATTGTATGAACATTTTTGTTTTTGTTATGCAACCTGGTATTTCAGAACCCAACAACACGACAGGAAAAAGCCTTAAACAGTAATTTGAATAAATGCTTAGTAACCCTTTTGACACATAGATGAAACACATAGTTGATTACAATTATTTATGATGAAATCGCAAGAAGAATATCAAACACGCGTAATTCAACGAGTCAAGCTACAACTATTTGCTTGCTCGAATTAAAGTGTAACGCTCTGACCTCAATATAAAGCATGTATAAGGTGTTTGCAAACGGTTAATTGTTTTGAATAAAAGTATACTAGTCTTTGTAAAGACTGTGTTTGCTACTTTAAATAATAATTTAAATTATTCAAATTTTACGAAGAAGTGCTCCGATTGATCCGGCGGTAACAAAAACAGGAGAATGGGCCGTTCGGTCACCTGAGTTAAAATAAAATTGTTACCTGTTATTGTGATGTTACAAACATGAAAACTTACACATAAGTTAAAAAAAATCATTCGATTAAATAATCAACTATTTTAGTAAAACTTAACCACTCATCAAGGGAGAATCATGAACTGCAATGAAATTCACAATGTTGATAAAGCACCTTAGGATTAGGACCTTTCAATCAAAAAAAGAGTATTTGATTTTAGTAATTGCCTGATCTATAGAGGAAGATTCTTGAAATTATAGCCTTTTTGGCCCAAAAGGTTATGAGTCAAGGACTTAATTGCCATCAAACTGCAATGATATGATTATAACTAATTATTTTCCCATAAACAAAAACGATGTTACCTTACATGAACTTCAGGAAACAAATATTACGGAAGTCTCTTGGAGATTTTGCACCCTTTGACCACTTATGACCCCGCACCTCGGTCCCTTCGTAGGTCAGCCTCGTCTTGAGTAAAACATTCTGATTCCGACCGTGTGCGTATGATTACCACCATGTTCCATCAGAATCAGACAGACGGTTGCGAGGAAGAAGTCGACAATGTGAATTTGAACGCACGACGACTTAAAATATGATAATTAGATTTATTGTTTAAAATTGCGCACTGAAGTATAATACTTGCTGACAGTCGGTATCGGTAGATTACATTGCAATCATACTTTTATGTTTGAGAGCTGTAATAGAATTCCACCCCTTTAATATTAATGCATTTGTAGGAACCTGCGAGATGAAAATCAGGCGAACGTCTTAAAAGTGATCGTTTCTAAGACTGGCCCAATTGTACGAACGCCTTGGAGGCTTTTAATTTATATGATTGATTTTGAAATGTATAGAATGTGCAACATAAAGTTAATGTTCATTTGTTCAGTAAAATTTTAAAATTAAATTACTATGGGATATCATTTTTAATTTAATTGTATTTTTTGGGTTGTTTTTTTTACATTCTTTGCGTTAAGTTAAATGGAAATTAAACAACTGCATTCAGAGTCAAAATGTTAAAAACCTGATTATCACCTGAAAGAAAATCTGGCGTCTACCAAGGCTTCTCCTAAAATGTAATTCACCCTATTTTGAACACAGCCATTCAAAATTCATCTTTTTATAGTGTAGCCAATCGATACTCTCGACAGTTATTATTACATTGTGTACGGCCAGTCATCACAGAACAAGTCATTTCAGCTGATACAATGCCAAAGACATGTTCAAGGAATGTCATCAAACAAACAAAAAGAATCACGTCAAATCGAAGAGTAAAATAGCAAGAATGTCTCTTCTTTGAATGAAGCGAGATAATATTGTATAAGCACTGGTTCGTCTTGTTCTGGTTCTTCTAATATGAACTTGTCCGGGTCGTAAACGTTGCCTAGTGCATCGTCATTAGGTCATTGGGACTTTGAGCCCAAAGTCAAAGGTCAAATATGTGCAAATTTTCTGGAATATCTTGTCGGGGCTGTAACCTTTAAACCATTAAAGTTAACTCGATAACACTGGAATTATAACCGCGTCACCTACAGATCATGTGCAAGCAGTGTATTTAGCTCACTTTGGCCTTTATCTCAAAGTCCAAGGTCAAAGTGGTGATTGTTTCAAACATTTTAAGGTCAAATTTTACTTAAACTTTGTATGCAAGTATGTAATGGCATTGTTAACTTTAGCCAAGCATCATTTGCGACTAGGGGGGTCATTACAATTGGAACTTGTTCATAAATGCATTTTATAATTTAGCAAAAGGCAGTTCTACTAATAATAATGTAAAATAAGTGCGAAGTTAAAGATGTCCTGATGAAACTTGAAGTATATCTGTATCGTCCACAGACGATGTACAGTGCGCTGTCTTCAGTGCACTGTGACCTTGACCTCGAGGCTAAAGGTCAAATAAGTGCAATATTTTCAGGAATATCATGTCTGAGCTGAACATTTTAAACAGTTAAAGGGGAGACATATATTTTTGATAACAAAAACAAATCTCTAGTTTTATATTTTTTTTAACAGACGAACAGTTCTCAGGTAATTTTTATTATTGGCTGAATGTCACTGCAGTCTGATAACAAGGGCTGCTCCGAATTTAATATCTACACAAATATTTTACGACAATGTGCAAAAGTCTGACACAATTTACCATCGAAACTAGAAGTCAAACCCACGTTACTAACACAATGAGTATAACATGTTCTCAAACGTTCTAAAGATCCCAGCTGACCAGTGCTGGTAGAAACTACACATCAGTTTCAATGTACGAAACAATGGGAATGGGCAAAAGGATATATACAATAGTGTGATTTCACCGGAATTACTGTGCGCACATCGTACACACAACTGTGTGATTCAGGAACCAATCGCCCAGTTGTGCGACATGGCGATACCGGTTGATCGATGCTACGGTATGAATAAATGGACCTCACTTAATATTCGATGAGTACATATTGCGTACATATTGCAATTTGCTAATATTCAGCACATGCTTCACGTTATTACAATGACTGAATCTGTCAAAAATCGTTTGGTACTGTCAGGTACAGCACTAGTATTTGTTCGTAGTTACTGTTAAAAGGAGTAGATCTCTGATGAGTATTGCGATTTCACAACTCGTTCACGGTTCACTAGTGATACCAGAAATAAACCCGATTACTTGTAATAAACACGTAAGGCAATCTGCTTCCATTTTATCTGCGTGTACATTTCGTAAATGCATATGACCGTACAAATACACACTTGTCGATAACGGTTGTTTCAAAACAATTTCGGCACGTGGTGTGTCCATTACTGTATAAAAATAGGTAACCAGACCCGGGACAGCAATCTCGTACAAAATATTGCCATCCGTATAAACAGATTTTTAGTTTTCTGTCAACTGATCTTGACTTGGATTCCCGGCCGTGTCGGAATAAATGGAAATAAAAAAAGTAGATAGAGCTGCTAAGGCAGCACTTAACCTTAATACGAAAGATATTAAACTGCGTTATTCTGATTTTAAACCTTCAATAGCTAACTTTATTAAAACAAATTGGCAAAAAGATGGTCTGAAGAAAGAAACAAAAGGTTATTTTCAGTTCAACCTAATGTAGGTTCCTGTGCAAAAGGTAGAGCAGACCACATAGGTCATACCTACATCAAACATAGCTATATTTTGCATGGGGAAGACTAACCTTGTTGTCATGGTCTGTGATTAGCCATTTACAGTCAAACACTTTATGATTCATTATGCTGATTTCAAACAAATACGTGACAAATTTTATAATGTATCCTCTATGATATGTTTATTTGATACAGTTTCTGTGCAGTCAATCTATGAGTATTTACCTTTTGTTTCAAGTTTTTAAGTATTCAGGTTTTTGTGAATGTCTACTTTATACATTGTTGTTCGGCCCTAAATGGCTCATATCGACGATGGGGGGTAAAACAATACACACACAAAACCCGGGAGAAAAACCCCGATTCTTCAGGAAGCCCCACAATTGTTGCCTTTACAACACACTGTAGTGGAAAATAGCAGGTATTTTCTTGATTTCTTCAATGTCCGCTGAATACGTGGAATATATGTGTCACAGATAAACTTGTCATGGTGCGCTATTATTTTTTTGCCATAACACCACTGACGTCATTTCCGGTGTCACTAATGGAAAATTAATCGGTGTGCTGTTTTTATGGTTAAGATATGCCTCTGAATTGATTCATTTCCTTGGTGACACTGATAGCTACTATATATTGACAAGAGATTTAGAGAAAACTGATCATAGCTTAAAGTTCACATGTCAATTCAACTTTGTCTTTAATCCCACCACTGGTAAAGGTACAGAATGTCCTTTATAACTGTATAATTTACTGTTTGTTAATTTCCAAGAAAATTCCGGCAAAGTATGACTTGTGGCTACACCGTGTGTGCATCTCTTTCCTATTGTGAATAACAGTTAATGTTGTATATGTACCATTACATTAGCTATAGGCTCAAACAATCAATTAGCTCAGTAAATCTTTATCTCGTCAATAAAAAAGTGATATTTTCACTTAGTCATCATAACGAAAGATAATTCCATGGAATATCTGCTTGAAGCAGGCTTAAAGGTCGCGTCTATCAGTTTTGCGTTGACAGTGTTGTCGGGAATGCTATACAATTCCCACGACACCTTAAACCTTTAAATGAGATTCCTAGCAGGTCTTATCATCTTTCTTTAGCTCAAGTGTATGTGCTTTTACGTAGTCTGACTCGTCGTCGAGGTAAAGCTCTTTAAAGCTTTGATTTACTGTTTTTTAATGAGATGTTGATATGAATTTAGAAATAGAACATGTTTAATTTTTTTATTTTATTGATCTATATATACATGTATGATTTGGTCTGGTTAAGATGCGTTAGTTTACCAAAACAAACATATTGCATGTTTGATGCCTCTCTTTTGGCTTGATGGTAGAGCGTTCGCCCAGGTGAGGAAGGCAATGGGTTCTGTTCTTAGGCCGGGACATAGCACAGTCCTTAAAAATGGTAGTTGTTATTCCCTGCTTAACGTTCAGCATTTAGGGGAATGGCAACAATTGGTTCACCCGTTGTCAGTGTAATGTGACCGGGCGGAATGCTGTGCTGGGTGCCTTCGGCATGGTATTTCAGTGGGATAGCACTATTAAATCGGCATCAGATTACAATCACAAGGAGGCAAGCACATCAACATACCCTGTCCGCAAGCATGCATACAAACTTTGAAACGAAACCTCGGGTATTTTCTAGTGTTTTCTAATGCATTTTACAGGACTTCGGTTCATAATTTTAGTGTTAGACAGAAATAAGAGTGTTAAGAGACAAAAACGAATACGACACGGAACCTATACACTACCTGTACTTCACTTTACGAATATTTTTTTCCATGAACAATGATTCAACACCAGCATATAATATGACAAATACATTAACAAGGAAATAACTTCATCTTCTATTTGTCAGTAAAAATACAAAATAATATATATATGTTAACTCAGATATAGAATAAGTCTGTGTGGTTATTACTGTTGCAATGACACCATTGAGCATAGATTAAATACATATAAAAAAAATCGATAAAGTGTTCAAAATATTCGTAATCTTGGCATTTGCAAATCTCTACTAAATAATCATTAATACGGTAGTCTTACTTAGAACTAAAAAGTTCCAAGTGATATATTCTATGTACTTTTACAAATGTCAAGCACAAATAAATGGTTTGCAGCAACAGATGGCTTTAGACAGCTCGAGTTGAAACGGCCAAGTAAATATGTTCTGACACCGGTACACAGGGCGTCTAGGAGTTCTACCGGAACAAAACTCTTCATCCGGGAAAAACGGAAATTAAACGTTATAGTGTTGCTGATTTACAATATGGATGTTTATTCATACATTTAGCGTGAATGTACTGAGTGTTTCTATTGGTTTTGAATTGCTGAATAACGAGCATTTGGCGCCGAGGAAATCCCACATCTAAAATCAATCTTGTGCTGTCGAGGAGATTATCATACCGATAACAAGCCAGTACAGATACACTTCCTATCGAACAGCATTCGGTGTCTAAAGTGCTCATGACCCTTACTATGCCAATTAATACCAAATTCTTAATTTCCGGAAATTACAACCAAGAATCGAATTGCTTTTAAGGTTGCAAGCGTTATAAACGGATCAGATTCGTTTGAACTCTGCAATATTTAAATTTCATATATGTTTTTGATTAAGAAATCACCGATGACGAAGTACGTCCGCTGTAATCCTCCTGCCTTTTATGATACACGTAATGGAACAAATGACCGTAAGTTTGAGCTTCATTTAAAATAACAAGTTTCAATAAAGACGTAATTTTAACTCAAAATCGATGGAACTAGGGCAAACTATGGACATAGGAAATATTTTCTTTGGAGTCCTAGTAAAATGTACAATAAGAATGAGACCATGTGTTAAGAAAGGATACACGTCTTCTGCTCCATCAACACCATGCTAGTCTACGGAAAATCAAAGTAATGTTTTTTACTCGCAAGGGGAGCCGAGTCAGTGATAACGAAACAACAAGGCACACCAATGAGCATGCTGAAATAACGCTCACCGTTATATTGCTCAAGCAAATGGAATATTTTTCATTTAGATCATGAACATGTTAACGAACTTGCCAATAGTTTTCGAAGCATTTGTTGCAAGTTTGTTCATTAGTGAGACATCAATCAAAGGCATCATACTAATCGGAACAAGTCCTTGAATACCAAATTCGCTGTGGTATTTAAACACTGTTGCTGACGATATAGGCATGGTACTATCAAGAAAGAGAAAGTCCTGGAGCCTTCAAAAAATAATATTGTCAGTCAGTCGCGTACTTAATTGCAGCTGTATGCGACTGACGAAGTCATAAAATATCTTCTTTAAAGTAAGAACACTGTCAGTATATTTGAAAGTTAAATAGAAGGAAATGAAAAGTTTCCTATTACCGATCTTGATGAGCTGTTAATCAAGTTTCTTAACATGAAAATATGGAGTGGCAAAGGATCCTTTCGTTCAAACGGGAATTGTCATTGGTCTGCTGGATTTCTTTCCACCTCCCGTAAAATATATATTGTCGGGAAACTCGATCATTGTCGAGATTTAATCCCGAATAAATATATAAACCTCCAACTTGGTGGATTTGTTTTTAATTACATGTATATGTTTACAATAGGTTACAGGAATATAATTGTCTGCTTTTTTGATATTTATTTCATAAAAGGACGTGAAACAAAATAAACCCAAACCAAAACAAAATCACTATAGGAATACAAAGCTTTCCTTCAACTAAAAGAACATGTCCACTTTCTTCAAAGATTGTATAGTTTTGGTTCATAATATGACGCCAGACCATATAAACAATTCAAAAAAAACCAATTAATGACAGCAAATAATCTCCAATGACTGACTCTCCGAAAAGGAAATATTTCTTAATTTGTTCAACACGTCCACAGAGCAAAGTGACGGTTATTTTTTTGTATCAATAATGTATGTCATTAAGGGTCAAACGACACTTTAAATACATTCACAAAAATTAATCAAACAAGGGGCGGTTCATCTGTCAAAAGGTAACACAGGTGTCCTAAGGTGATCTCAGCGAGGACGGAAACCTCGCATAGAGTAAAAAGGCAAAACCTCACTTGACGTTGAACCCGAAACAAAATAATTCTCTTAAATGTCCCCTCAGGTCGCCAGCAGATCCGCACTATCGCATGGAAGCAGATACACAAACACACTGCATCAAGCACACACCATATACTACACACATTGAGGCAAGTCCTTAATTGACGGTTACTTTTACTCTTAATAAACTAAATAAGTCGCACCTACTGTGTTGGCGCTGTTTTATAATCTGTCTTTGTGTGTTAACGCTTGGTTTACTTTTTGTTTATTGACTTGTATATATTGCCAGTGTGTATTGACGCTTTGGTAAAATTGTTTATATTGTCGGTGTGTATTGATGCTGTGGTAAAATTGGTGTTTGTGTATGTTGAGAAGTTTATAAACATTTTTTCCGTGTTTACGCTACAGAGTGGTATCAGACAACAAGATGTGACTTCAAACACCTGTAACAAAAGTATGTCTTAATCCAATGATAAATAACTAACAATCATCTCCGATCTCAAATTTCCGTCTTTGAAAGAATTTGTATTCGACAATTTTTCCCAAAGTTATTGCCCTTTGTTCATTTTTGTCCGGCATTCTTCTCCTACATGTTTCAACCAATCTCTTTGAAACTTAGTAGGCTAAATAATCATGAAATGTTGTTGTGTTTCCTTGAAAAGAATTTTGATTCGACATTTTTTGCAAAAGTTATTGCCATTTGTTTATTTCAGTATTTGATTTTGTCCGGCAATCTCCTCCAATATTTTTCAACCAATCTCTTTGAAACTTGGTATACATTATAATCCCGATATGAAGTTGTATCTCCATTAACAGAATTTTGATTAGACAGTTTTTACAAAAGTTATTGCCCTTTGTTCAATCAGTATTTGATTTTTTGTCCGGAGATCTTCTCCTACATTTTTATAGCATGTCAGCTAACCTCTCTTAGAATGATGCAGATCTTATTTCAATTTAAGAAAGTATATAACACTTTATGGCATTCGACGGGCGTATATTGTTCCGCCCCGCGGTACTCTTGTTTTTGGTTTGAAACCTGAAGCCAACGTGAAACGAGTTTTAGTTTCTATATGGTTATCCAAGCTAATCACTGTCGCTAAACCGAACCATTAAAGGAAACCAAACAGAAGCCGCCGTACATCGTAAATGTTAGGGAACGGCGGGCACTTCTAGAGATTCTTGAGCTATCCCTAATACACGCTTGATTAATTGAAAACACAAAAATGCCATGGCGATGTTCGCTTGCCTCGAGTTGAGACATGATTTAAATAAAAAAAACAACATTAAACAAGATACGAAAATAATGTAACAACTGCTGAACTATTATTCAATCAACGAGAAAAACAATTATCGACAATGACTGCTTTCGTGGATGTGTTAGATATTTGTGCAACGAAGGTCAAATCGTAGTTGGAAGGTCAAATGCTTTAACACTGTATGGTAAACATGTTGAAGAGATCATTTCTATAAATGACAATTCTATTAGATTTATATTGCTCTTCTCGTCAGTTTCTATATTGCATGTTTTCATGCTATATCCTGAATATTTATTTGTACATGTATTTCAAAATGACTACAATTACATATTTATATCCCCGCAACGAAGTTAGGGGGTGTATACTGGAATCACCCTGTGTGGTTGTATGCCTTTCTGTCGTTCACAGTAACTTGTCCGGAAAACTCCTCCTTAACTGATAAATGGATTTCATTGAAACTTTGCATGAATGATTGGTATCTGATGTGGTTGTGCACCGGCATTTTAATTTGGGATTTCGACCCTTTTTGATGGAGTTGTGCCCCTTGGTGCGAAATACTTGTTTTATTTAGATGAGCAAAAGCATGGGCCCCAAACCTCTTGGTTATATAGCGGAGAGCTTATCAGGCTGGTCCCTAGATTTGGAGGAGATATCTGCATACCATCTTTCAACAAAACTCGTACATATGGGGTAATAAGTTTTGGTTTGCAAGTATATTTTGGCATCGAGAGGGAGTAGAGGAAGTATGTGAGTGACCTATATACTTAATATAATTGTACAGCTCTGCCAAGAAAGAAATCATTACTGGTGGGATACTATATCGCTTTGCATTAGTAAGCCTTTAGCTTACAGTTTTGGTTTGTATAGAAGCGGGGGTCTTAGATAACATATTAGACAGTTCTATACCTATTGATTATCATAGTAGATTATATGACATGCGTAAGTCCACGAGAACAGTTTTTTCATAAACTTAACCGAACCCTTTTTGTATTTCTTTGGAAAAAGTAAGATTGATGAAATAAAGAAATGTTGCCAAAAGCTAGTTGGATTGAGGTACAAAGATGGTAAATCTGTTGCCATTTATAGACACTTAAAACTAGGCCAGATAAAAGAGGCTTTTTCCAAAGCAGGTAATAGGTTAACCCTTTATCGATATTCTCTTTAAATGCGATAAAATCTACGTATACAAAATCAAAATAAAAGAAAAGCATTTGATCTGGAAAGATGTTTTAAAGGTCTGGAATACATTAAATACTAAAGAAGAAGTAAGAACAAATAAGAGACAATATTTTTAGTCCTCAAAATTATCATTAAGTATTTACTGAAATCTGACAACAAATCAAAACGCATATTTCATGAAGATTGGTACAGTCGTGGAGTTACATTAGTAAATTATCTGATTAAAGATTGAGATACACAAACATTCTACAAGAAGAATAAACTTTACGATAAATGCAACATAGACAGTCTTTTTACAGCTTCTTAGTTTATTATCAGGGTCTGCAGTGGTCAAGTCGTCTGACATTCTGCTACCGTTTGCCCTCCACTACTAGGTCGTGGGTTCGAGACCTATGTGGGACAGTCGCCAGGTACTGGCCATAGGTCGATGATTTTTCTTCGAACTCCAGAATTCCTTCGCTACCAAAAACTGGCACGTCCTTAAATGTCCATAGCTGTTAATAGGAAGTAAAACAAACACACAAACAAACAAACAAAACCAAAAAACTTTATTATCAGAATTAATAAGATTTATTATAAAAGAAAACAATATTTGTTACAATTCTTTCATTTGCTTATTTTACCGTTTTACCTCTAAATCTAGGTATTTTTACATACATAAAAATGAGACTTAGGAGGTTTTGCTTACATGATTTCTAATGCTACTGCCATCCGTCGTCATGCGTAGTCCATCGTGCGTATACATTTTTACATTTTTGACTTCCTTTCCAAAACCACTGAACTAATTTCATTTTAAAAAATCAAAGAGTATATTAAATGGATCTCACCCCATGATGGGTGTGGGTAAAAGGAGTCTTATTGGCAAATATTTCAACAATCTTCTTCTTCAGACCCAGATATGTCCGACACAGCTACCCTTTACTGCTGATTAGGGTCTGGTGGTGATTTTTCAAAATTATTAATTTCAGTTACCCCGAGTCAAACATTTCTTTCTGGAGAGGGGGTTAATTTAACTACAAATGATATCGAGAAATAATATTTTGGGGTATATTTTCATTGAAATGCAATTAAAACTTTGTTAGAATTTTAATCATGTTATGATAATTGGATGGTATGAAAATTAACACCCTGGCTCATCCCGTGGTCCAGATGGGCGGCATGTGAGAAAGGCAATGGGCTCTGTGCCCATACCAGGACATACCAAAGTTCGTTAAAAAAGTATCGTGTGTATCCCCTGCTTAACGTGCAGCATTTGGAATGATGGCAACAACTGGTTCACCCGTTGTCAGTATAATGTGGCAGGCGGAATGCTTTGCCGAGTTGTATTTCAGTGAAGTAGCACTATAAAATCAGCATCAGATCCGCGCTACCACATGGAGGCAAATACACTAACATACTCTGCCACCAGCACAGACACACACTCACGCATACACAACACACATGGAGGCACATTTCTATGTAAATACCCTTTTAACCTGTTTATAGGACGTTATACCCTTTACAACCAACAAAAGGGATCAAATAAGCAAAAACGTATAGTATTATTCGTCACTTTTCATGCATAGATAGAAACATTTGATTAAAATGATGACAAATGAGGAAAAGACATTTCCGATTACTTTTTGCGTAACTTCCAATTCAAAATTTCTGTAGTTTCAGGTTTGATTAAACATGATATATTAATAACAAAGGTTTATTATATTTGTTTTTGTTTTGTTTGTTTTTGTTTAACGACCTATTAACAGCTAAGGTCATTTAAGGACGGCCTCCTCTGTGCAAGATGCATGTGTGTGTATTTTGGGAGGCTGCGATATGTTCGTGTTTGTCTCCTTGTGATAGCGCGGAACTGATGCCGACTTTAAAGTGCTACCTCACTGAAACATACTGCCGAAGATACCCAGCAGAACGCCCCACCCGGTCACATTATACTGACAACGGGCGGACCAGTCGTCCCACTCCTTATTTGCTGAGCGTTAAGCGGTAGAAGAAACTACCATTTTTAAAGACTTTGGTATGTCTCGGCCAGGGGACAGAACCCAAAGCCTTCCTCACAGGGGCGAACGCTCAACAAATGGCCAAAAGTGAGGCATTGTCAAGGGAGACATTAGGAAGAAAAAGTTATTTAGAAAGGAGAGAAGAGATAAGGTCCCAAATTTAGTCGCCTCTTACGATCATGCAATTTGGGGCAGCAGGTACAATTCTTACGCCCTACCTGCAGGGTATTATATAAGACTCGTCTCACTGATAATCAACAATAACCTCATTATATCATTATTGTCAATTAAGAGAGAGAGAAAGTATTATAAGATCTATAGAAATATTATTGGAGGCATTGACCCTTCCCTTCTCCTTTAATAATTAATAAAGAATCTTCCAGTTTTGGTCTCAAACACAAACAGAAATAACCAAATGTCTTGATAATGAAATCAAACCATAATAAAACATTGTATTAACAAAATTACGCTTTCAATGAATGCTCTTCTAATCTTCATATATATATGTTGTCAAAATGGTTTATGCAATCCGATTCAGAGAATAATGAAGGTTTCATTGATATCCTTACCATTTAAAATAAAAATACATTTGTATTCTGCGATGGAAGCTAATGTTCGGATACAATTTGCACATGGAGGCACGTCTAATCGTCAGCATTTGGGATAATGGCAACAAGTTGTTCAAACGTTAATTTTAATTTGAACGGGCGGGATGCTGTACCGAGTGCCTACCTTAGCTGTCAATAGGACGTTGTACCCTATATAACTAACAACCTTAAATGACCTTAGCTGATAAGTAGTGTAAATTAAATGTACCGTCATACAATTTTCTAGCTACCTTATTTGGCCGTATCTCTTACATTTAACAGAACACTCTTGAACATCAAAATCTAATAAAACTTTAAACCGGAAATACCTTTTCTTCTTTCGTGATAAGGTGTAGTGTCCTCATAACGGCTGAGGTGTCATATGCAGACAAGTAAGCACTCGTCTTCATATTGCCTTATTGCCCCCCCCCCCCCCCCCCAAAAAAAAAAAAAAAAAAAAGAGACGAGAGATTGAACGGCGTTTTTTAAACTTTCGTGCCGGTATATTGCATGTTTGATATTGATGTAACCGATTTATTTGTTCTTAAATAATTTATTTATTTCCTACGTTTTGTATATGAGTCGTCCTTTAAACGACATTGGCGCAACAGCCCTGTTTAAATAAAATTGGCGCCAATAATTAACCGAAGTCTTTGAGCGGTTGACGCAGGGGGATTCTCTATGTTTTCTTAAACCACCTGTCACGTCACGAGAGTTTTTGCTTTCACACTTAAATGAAAGGCATTTCTGCTGGTAGTGTTCATATATTAGGTTGCATAGCAAATGTAAATATATAGAAATAAACAATCGAAGAACCTTGCAACTGCCAAAGCCAGATAATTATTGTGTCAAGAAGATATATTGTTCAAATAAAATCACCCTTTTTAAAATGTAACCAGTTCTTTAAAGCCTATATTTCTAAATTACCCTTTAACGAATAACCGCTTAAATACAATATGGTATATATAGAACGAAAACGTATAAAAATGCGGACAAATCTAAACAGCTGTGAGATGAATATAACAAGACAGATAAAGATGGATTTTCTTTAATATGACACCATCAAAACATCCTCAGCTCGTAAATCACCTCGCTAATATCGTTACATGGTAATACGGTATACTCGTCGCGAATAAAAGTAGATGAAAACACCGGTAATTCGATGAATTATTAATACCTCGGCCGATCGTAGACATGATTGATTTCTCAAATCGATAAGCCTCGATGTGGAATCGGAGAAGAGAGTACAATTACATGGGCTCTAATTTGATTTCCATGGAAGCTGCCAAATGGTGATCCAATTTTCCGGTCATTCCGACGGTAGCTGGTTTACTTTATTACATACACCCAGCAAGTGGTAGGTCAACCAAGGTCAAATTAGGTAACACGTCATCAGAGGGCAATTCGTTCTTCGAATTGTTGAAACATAAGCAATTGCCGCAACTTGCGTTCTTTAGCACTGTTTTATAAAGTTTTAAGGTTTACATTATTCAGGTTACCAATTCAAACGACGTCTAAAGGAAACATTTCATAATCCGACAACACACAGGAAACGATTGCAAATAAATGTATGCAGATGTGATAAGGGAAAATGATAAATGTGTCAGCGCCTAACAAGATTTACACAAATACACTGCAAAGCTTTCCGAAATCTCACTCTTGCAATTTCCTAGGCCTTCCTTTGAGTAATCTAGAAGCGATTCAGGCCTGTGATTTTGCCATAATAAATTGTTCATTATCAGACGATCGGTGACAATGTTTTGATTAGTACGAAGGGGGCTGTTTTTTTTTACAAACAAGTAAAACTAAGTCATCAATTTAATATTACACACTCATTGACTTTTAAGGAACTATAAGCACTAATATTTTGTTCTCTTAAATATTTTTATAATTCGTTCTTTTCCCGTTTCACTACTTATTCTAAATTCAGTTTCCTGTTAATGATGTAGAAATGTATGTTTCTCCTAACAATTCATTTTTTATGCATTTTGTTACTAGAACGATTGTACCTACTGCATATCATAGGAGGCAATTAATGTACCCCCTACACACATACAAACACACACACAAAATCCCCCACCCCACACACATACACCCACACATACACACACACACAAACACACACACACACACACACACACACATACACACACATATCACTCCCTGCAAAATCAGGGTTTTTTCCTCTGTACCTCCTAAGTAATCTTCGAGGGGGGCGGGAGGACACATTACTTGCCTTGTAGGAAACACGTGTAGTAGGATACAGCAGGACTGTTTTTGGTTTCCTCGATGTCCCCGCTAAACAGGAGACAATGAAGGAACCACCCCTAATTTCGCAAGAGGGGGAACATTAATTACCAATTATTATCGTGCAGTTTGATTTAGTAGTTCTTTTTACTAACCTACACGGGCTAGTAATATTGGTTTGTCTCAAACGGAGGATCACATGATGCAGTTACAACATAACGAGGCGTTAATGCAAGTTTTCGGTTTATGTGTGCAAACTTCAATTGTCTTTTTTAAAATTAAATGGATTAACATTAACATTTGGTTTTGTTAAGCTGATCACACGTTGATCAATTCTACCAACAATAACATTAAGGCGTTGATCACCTCTACCCAGAATGACAGTATGGCGTTGATTAATTTCACTGAGAATAACAACAATAATCAGTTGCACTAATGAAGTTTATACCTGCATCTAATGTATTGATTAAACTGTATTACTTATTTCTCACCAGGAACTTGAGACGTGTATATTGGCGAAGATAGACGCGTGTGACGTCATCGCTACACGACAGGCGTACCTGATACTTAACAACGTGAAGGCTCTGATTCCCACATCCGGGCGACATGCATGTGGAGCTCCGACGCATGCGCTGCCAAAGTCATCAGAACATAAACTAAGTATGATGATAGTCCATTGCCTCATGAAGTACATGGGTTATACCAGTGAATCTTGTTTAGGTCACTCTTTGAAGTGGCGAAGACCTCCTTATGCTCTGCTATTTGCTTGGCTTCTGTTTTGTGTGTTGCTTTTGTGTGGAAGTATGGACACTATGATCAATTTCTTTTCAATTTTTAATCAAGTGAAGGATTGAATATTCATATTTTGAAATGAATTTTAAACAAGCATACAATGTTCTAATCCAATCGTAGTTTGTCTTCCATTTATCGAAATATTATGACAATGATTTTTGTTACTATTAAATCAGTACGTCACAAATTGTTTCTTGAAAACTTGCTGAAAATTTTAAATATTTACCTGAAATTTGGTATTTACCATAAAATCTGAAATTTTAGCAGCATCTGGGAAAAAAGTTCTTAATCAATTTTACATCGGAAAAAAATATTTTGGGCTTAAAACTCAATAAAGGTATTTTTCTCTCACTTATCTGTAAGAAGTATTTTAATCTACAATAAAATAAGGACATATACTAAACAGGTTGAAAAGTATAAACTACCTTGCAAATGGACACATTTGTACGGTTTTTGAGTTTGCGTATATCAAATAAAACCTAATCTGCCAATTTTATCATTTGTTTGTTTTACAGATTATTCTCCTTGCTGCGTGGTGAATTTACTTCAGTGCATGGCAAGAGCGTACCAAATGTTACTTCAGGACCGGAGGTCATGTGATGCCATAACGGATTTCACTTCCTGTTCTTCTTTCTCTTTCCGCTCCTATGACAGTCAGCCTGCGGAAAAGATATTCCAGTCGATAATGACACTCACTCGGACTTGTATCCATTCCCGGAAACCGTAAACAAACTGAGCGGAATGAGGACACGAGCAATGCGATGAGTAATTACGTGTTACTTGATCGAAACTATGATAGGTATTGGATAACGGGTAAATGTCTTTTCGACGCAAATTTTATTTTAATTGAAAAAGACCCTGGTTATCAACACAAAGCACAAAAGAGTTAAGAATCTAATCAAGAATGAAAATATACATTGTGACGTATTTGTACAGACAAGCAATCGATTCAAACCGCAGGAGGGGATGTAACTCTTGTACTACATGATACTTGCACTGATGAACAACGACGTTATGCTAGAATTTTAACTAAGTCATCTTACAAAACAATACCCGGTTTTTTTTTTTTTACTTAACCTTACCTTCATTAAGTTTTTGCAAATGGATCAATTGTAGATACAACATAACTGATTGGTTGATGCAAGTACAATCTGTTCGCTTGACCCACTGTATAAAGAGAACATTGAAGGAGAGTACTAGTTGTTATTCCTTGTGGTGATTTTATTGTAAACTGAACCTATGTTAGAGACCATTTGTAGTGTCCCTATTGTAGTGATATAATTTTGAATCGAATCTTTACTAAAACAAGATGTAGAGATACCAGTTTGATGATTTCCACGGGGGTCTCGTACTTCATTTCAGTTGTAAAAAGTTGGCCAATCAACACAGTGGTCTTTAGGGCCAATAAAAGGTAAATAAAACACGTAAAATGAAATGACATCAAATAAACTAAAAGATAAAAAGACAAATGTTAACTTAAAAACCAAAAGTGGATATGGTAAGTTATATTTTTAGGTAGGTTAGAACTGTTTTGATATTTACCGTTTCGAAGGGAGAGTTGTTAGATTACTATAGAATTGTTCTCGTGTTGACTGGTCAATAAAATAGCAAGTGCTTTACTGTAAATGGTTCGCAAGAAAACTTTGAAGAATATTTCGATCAGTGAAATACTAGCATTAACTCATAGTATTACCTCACAATGTCAAGATACATTATGTTGGGTTCCCGGACATTTGGCATTACCAGGCAATGAAAAGGCAAAACGCACCGCCAACGCGGCTTTATTGCTACCACCTATTACTTTTAAACTGGTCAATAAAATAGCAAGTGCTTTACTGTAAATGGTTCGCAAGAAAACTTTGAAGAATATTTCGATCAGTGAAATACTAGCATTAACTCATAGTATTACCTCACAATGTCAAGATACATTATGTTGGGTTCCCGGACATTTGGCATTACCAGGCAATGAAAAGGCAAAACGCACCGCCAACGCGGCTTTATTGCTACCACCTATTACTTTTAAACTGGTCAATAAAATAGCAAGTGCTTTACTGTAAATGGTTCGCAAGAAAACTTTGAAGAATATTTCGATCAGTGAAATACTAGCATTAACTCATAGTATTACCTCACAATGTCAAGATACATTATGTTGGGTTCCCGGACATTTGGCATTACCAGGCAATGAAAAGGCAAAACGCACCGCCAACGCGGCTTTATTGCTACCACCTATTACTTTTAAACTTCATTTTACAGATTTTAAATTGTTTACAAATTTTGTTAGATCAAAGCAGCAAAATAATTGGAATTAATGCATTGACAACAACTAAACTCTTTAAAACCCAAATTCGGGGAATGGTATCCAATTTTTATTGAAAACAAATTTACTAATTAATTAGTTCTTAATATTCATCTCAACATCATGCATGTATTATTACTATAACATCAGCTTCGGAATAAGTACAATGGAAGTAAATATAGTCGAAACGTAGAGCATTTCTTAGCCCATGCTACAACAAGCCATCCCCCAACAAGACATCATCAAAGGAGGGCTCTCTTATATCGTTTGTTATCAACTTTCTTTCTACTTATCCATATCTTTGTATACTGACACGCACCATTCTAAAACCCTTTATTGTAAATAATCTATATGTATATATCCTTGTATTCTGATACGCACCATTTCAATACCTTTATTGTAAATACTTTGTATGTATTGAATGAATAAATGTTCCGCGATAATAAACTCATATATATATATACGCTGATCGTATCGACACATAGGCTTTCGACATGATTGACCATATAATGTAATTTTAGTATAAAGAACATTTTTTGTTTCACTGTTTTGTTCCTGCACATACTAACTCCGTCGCCGAGAAGAGTCTTGGTAACACTTAATACAATAATTTACACATGCCACGCAGGTACATTGTCTAAAGCAAACTGTTTACGACGAAATTTAAAGAAACCATATATATATATAACTATATTTTTGTGTCTTTAAAGATATCAAGATTTGGTAACATTTCAATAATTCATCTAATTTCAATTTCAAACACGCGAACACACTGAAAATCGATAATAGTAATAAACTTATCTTTTGATTTCATACGATCGAAATATACTCTTGCCTGATTGCTGAAGTAAAATTTTTGATATTCCGCCGAAATGAAAACTTTGCATAGGTAGGTATTGTGTGCATATAATGAAATAGGACGTAGAGCCTGTTGTGTAGTGTGTATGTTTAAACAATGGGGAATAATTACGAAAAGTCGTTATGGTGTTATATCATTTTCGGTCATGTACATGTGTTAAGTTTGAACATTTTGTAAATATTTTAATATACACATAATGAACGATTCTCGGAAGTATGTTTTCAGTCAATCTGATCAAAATAATTCAGAGATAATGTAGCGGAATTAACGTCTTTATTTTAGGAAACGATTGCATGTTTACTTATACTGACGTTTTTACGCCTATTGAAGTTTCAAAATATATTTTGTAATTGAGCGAGTACCACGAGTTAACTCAGTTATTACAATGTTCGACATTAAAAACACTGACTATTAATGATTGACTAAAGTTAGATTTTATGACGTCTTTAGAGTCCAAAAGCATCGTACGATTATTTATAGTCTTAGTTGCAATACATTCAACCACCCACTCACTTGAGTTTGTTGAGGATTTCTCGCCCAAAGATAACTATTAAAACTAAAAAAGAAATGAACTATAAAGTAACATGTGTCGTTATTGAACTAGGTGACGGCATTGAGGATGTGAAAGGGGAAAACAGTTATGAAATAATAAAAAGAGAAATTAAGGGGAAAAAAAAACATGTTTAAAATGAAGCCCAGACGACTTCATCAATTTCCCTGGTGGCATTATATGATTACAATAAATACGAGATGGTATCTTTTTATGAGATAAAAGTGACATAATTTAGAAGTGAGATTACAGTTTTCGTACTGAGCGTGTTTTACTGTTGTTAAAACTGTTATACAATTATTGATATATAATGAGGAAAACAGCAAATAATGACTAAATGCTGCAAAACGAGAATAAACTTTCATTCTTGCAGTTGCCTTTACTACATAAGTGAAACGCTGCAGGTAGTTTTTGAGGAATTTCTGTAGAATGGGGGTTTCGTCAGCGCTTTTTAATTTGGGATTTGTTGGGGGGGTGGGGAGGGGGGTAGACGGTGTCTTCTTAGGCACCCTTAATCCTCTGTCTTAGATAATTCGAAGTGTTAAACCCACTTAACACAAAAAAAATAGTTGATTTGTCAGTAACATTGCTAATCAAGTTTACAATAGATTCATCTATATATTGATAAAACACAAAAACTGGCAATTGCATTGAGATTTAACCGGCCGATCGTTATTAAAAAAGTCCCTGGTTTCGTATGAAAATCAAGAATATGATTTTGAGATAACACTAAAAGTGATTTTTAAATATTTTAAACATTTTAAAAACAATGTATGTCTACATGTATAACATTGTTGATGTGATATTGGTTGTGAACCTGACATGTACTTATTACCTTCACTGATTGTGTAAAAAAAATGTACATTATGAATAAACATAATTGTCCTTGTATTCGTTATTCCGTACTTTATTTATGTATTTGTATGCAGAGTAATCCACAATTATCGTTATTAAGTACTTAGAAAATAGTTATTTTATTGTCTATCCAGGTCGGATTCTGTTTTAAACAATGTGAAGTGTATCTACTCTGTCAGAGTTTGTCAAGACTGTAAAATGCAAATTGCGATTTTACGGGGAGAAAGCCAAAGCGTCAAATGTTACCAACAAGAATTATATTTTGTTTTCCGCCAAGTCATACGGATACGTACTTAGTATATCATAACAAAAAGGCTACCGTGAAGCGGTACATAATACGCCCGTCACACGTTAAGTGAGCAGATATTGCATCATTAAAAAACATATGTGTGCGTAATTGATGATAAAGAGGAGAAATCAACATATCTGGTAGATCAATGGGTGCAATAATGAATGCAATATTAATGACGCGCCTTCCTAACGGACGTCATTCTATGTACATGTATCTGTCACCAAGTTTGCATTCATATTGGCTAAAACTGCAATCGGACAGACGTTCAATCGTTATATTTACATTTCCTCATACGACATGTCGTCTATTTATTAGTCGGATGAGCTTAATTTATATTTCCTGCTTTCGCAAAACCTCACTGGTCCAATTCTTGGAACAGCCACAGACGGCCATTATCGGACCGCAAACTTTCCAAACAACGGTCGCCATAAAAAAATGTAACCAGTCGACAACTGTTAAATGCAGTTAAATGCTCTAGTTATATGTGCAGATTATTCTAATAGAAATGTAACTTCCTATTCTGGTTGTCTTCATTGTCTGCAAAACCCGTCAAAATGCGACTTGTAAGAACCAAATGACAACAAGATGGCGGCTATCGTATCGGTGGGAGTGGTTGCTAATACTGACGTCACGGAAACCATTGGCATGTGACCAGATAATGCAGACTGTAGTTACTGTCCAATAACTTCAGGATGACTTTCCATTGAGTAAGTGGAAAATGGGAAGGACATATGTAAATATAACATCTTGGAATGCATATAATACTGCATTGCATGAACCCTAAGGGAATAATACATCTTTCAAATTACAGTTAGATAATAGTTCTCGTGGTAATTAACCTTCCTAAAGTGTATCAATTACAGTCTGAAAGTGTTGGTTTTAAACTTCTCCAAGCTTTCATGGTAATAAACCGTCATATGCAGTTTGAAGGTAATCTACAGGAACTTACTCGAGATATCGAGGGGACACTTTTACAGAAATCTCTAAAAGGGTATAACTCAGTCATTAAAAGAAAGATTATTATGGTTATCGAACTTGACCAAACTGTTATCGTCATAATCCTTCCCATGAAGTTTGCAGTTGATTCGTTTTAATTTACTAGGGATACGGAAAAAGTAGATAGAGCTGCTTAGGCAGCACTTAACCTCAATACGAAAGATATTAAACTGCCTTACTCTGACTTTAAACCTTCAATAACTAATTTTATTAAAACTAATTGGCAAAGTAAATGGTATGTGAAAAGAAACAATGAGTAGGTTCATAAGCAAATGGTAGAGCAGACCGCAGAGAGGAAGTTGTCCTCTCGCGACTATGGATAGGCCATACCTACATCACACATAGCTACATTTTCATGGGGAAGACCAACCTTGTTGTCTTGCCTGTGATCAGCCATTTGCAGTCCAACACTTTATGATTGAATGCGCTGATTTAAAACAAATACGTGTCAGAATTTATAATGTACCCTCTATGAAACGTTTATTCGATACAATCAATCTATGATTATTTACATTCAATTAATCTCTATAATAAGATATGATATATTCGTAAAAACAATAAAAAAAAATTACACTGTTGTTTGGCCGTAAATGACTCAAATTGTCGATGGGCCGTAAAACAATAAAAAAAAGGGGGGGGGGGATTTGATAGGGCTTGTCCGAGCTCTCATAGTCATTAATTTCCTATGAAGCTTTAATTTAATCTGTTGAAACTTACGGACACGTTGCGTGCCCGCCCGCTGATCACGTGATAGTATCCATCAACATGTAACATTTAGTTTACTCAATATATGACATATATATTTTGTGTTTTTTAAATCAACAATTGCCAAGTTCATTACATGTTACTGAAACAGTGTCCGGTCGATATATCGGGTATTTTTCATGATTTATTTTTTTGGTTTGAAATTAACTGCTTAAATAACTGGATTTTACAACTACAATTGTATGATATCCGAATGATTTGTGGAATTATCACAAGAAAGCGAACTGTTGTTAGCTAACGATTTATGTGTGCTGATAGATGCATTTTATATCCTGAAACAGTCAATGTGTATTTTATGTGGTTACACTGTAGCTCAGGTTACGAGTACAGTTAATGTGTGAACGAGTTGACTGACAGATTTTAGCTACGGTATACTTATGAACCAATGTTTCAGTTATCCAAACAGTCCTACATATGTTTGTGATAACAAAATGAATAAAACGTTATCAATGTAGGAATCAATTACCACATTTGGGACTGACACTTTATATAACACTGTAAGTTGGCAGTCACCAGCCTATAAAGAGCCCAGAAAATTCTAAGTAATACGAAACAAGTTGAGGCTACCTCCCCTTAATCGGTTATTTTCAGGCGTTTGTCGATAAAAGAAAATGTAAATGAATGTATATCTGATAAAATGATGCATTGTGAACGGGCCCGTATGAAGATGTCTTGAGGGTTAATAAAGTATATATAAAACATGTAAAAGGATATAACATCAAACAAACGAAAACATGAACAGACAAACGGCATATTAGTGTATCACAGGAACATGATATGCACCTGTGCGTCAAATATCCGTACACTTTAATATGGTTTGCCTTGGTGTCTCATCAAAAAATGCTATCCACCTACCCTACTACCTACTGTGGCACCTTGGAGTGATTTAATCTTATTCAGTGAACGTCTAATCTATGGTTTGCTTAGAGACCATTTTAACCCGATACCTAAGTGGACTGCCCTACGTGCGTAAATTATTCATTTTAACTCTGGAGTAACCATGTCGCTGATGCCGGTGCATGCAATGATGTAGGGAGTTCACCTATTTATGCAAAGAAAAAAAATGTCATAGTTTTTGTTATTCTTTTTGTGATTCTGGTTCCTATTTTTCTTTTTTTAAATTCATATATATGAACAGTAAGAGACTTGGTAACCAGTATTTCAAGTATCTCTCGCTGTGCAGAAAGGTGTGAAAAACTAAGTCTATTGAAGAGATATAGCCAGTATTTAATAGTTATCCCAAACGTGTGTATATTTAAAATAAGTACAACTCGTAATAATTTAAAATAATAAATTATTCATTCTAAAAATCTCAACAATGATATATCACTTTAGTATTGTCATAACTTATTATTATTATTATATGCTTAAAGGCCGTGATTCAGGGCAATGTGTGTATATTGGTGTTATCTAGGACATTCACAGTATCAATTCTGCCACTAAAACGCACATACCACATAAAACAATTACTGTACATCCAGACGACAACCCTTGGATGACGGGTGAAATTAGCCATAAATTTAGACAGAAACACAGATTTCATAGAAAAGTTTAAGATAAAAATAGAGAACAAGACTGGACTAAGTTTAGAACTTGTCGTAATGACATTATTGATCTTATTAGGCAAACTAAGGATAATTATCTAAACAAAAAAGGCAAAATTATCTTGTTGACAAATAAGTTCATCCAAAGAAATGGTGGCAAATAGCAAAAACTATTCGTAAAACTAATTTACCTAAACCTAGGTCAATTAAGGGAACAACAACAAATAAATATATTGTACAGGTAAATCATTTTATTTATGAACTATTGCCTATGCCCTCTACTTGAGCTGCACATACATATCAATACATAATAACAACCAATTGGATGCATATTTACAAATAACCTAAAATTTATTTACAAAAACGTCCAGCAAAGAACTTACGCTAGGTGCGCCACCTAGCAAGTAGTAAGTTAGAGTTGTTCCCCTTGACTACGCTTTACCTAAACCTACGTCAATTAGGGGAACAACAACAAATAAATAAATTGTAAAACATTTTCTTTATGAACTATTGCCTTATAGTGAGATTTAAACATGTAAAGGAAATGAGAAAATATGATAAAAACATTATAACTCTATTTAAAGTCAACTGGCGTGACTATAATTGAACCATTTGACTCTTTAGAAGAACTTAATACACATTGTAACATAATTACACTGCATGTTAATATGCACGTAAAAATATTGATCAACTAATTAATCCCAGTAAAACAATCAACATATTCTCCGTCATATGATTATGTCCTGTTTAATTGACTTAATTAGCAAATGAGGTATCAGTGAACACTTTTGGTGTTTTCGAATGGAAATAGTGGTCGAAAAGCACAGATTCTGTTTTCCATCTACCGATTTTTCTGACAACATTTGGATTAAAGTCATTCCCTATAGCACACGTAGCACAAGTTGGACGGAACGACTTGGCAGAATAACCGAGGTTCTCAAGTCCAGCTAATTGTACTGTTTCATTTAGAATACTAGCTACCGTGGAGGAGTTAATTGCTTTATACGGTTGACGTAACCTCAAAAAAAAAAAGTCATGGGGATCCCGCAAACTGTCCGTTTTTTCAATGTAGTCCCTGAAGGCTCCTACTGGATCCAACACGAGTGAGGTTGAACTTGTACTTCGAATCCATCCCTTTTTGTGTCATTTTTTTATCCCGCAAAAACTGGAATTGAAGGGAACCATCGTCCTGAAAGTCGAGTTGACGCGTAGAGAACACGACACTGCCATCTACTGTCTTAGTCCTGGGGGCAATATCAGCAGACAAGTTGAGTAAAGTTATCGCTTTTAAACGCAAATCTTTTATGCACAACTCAGAGTTATATCCCCATGATTGAAACAAACAAGTAAATTCGTCCACATGCATTACCGTAGATTTGTTTACAGGGGCCTGAGTATAAGCTCTCACAAAAGCCTGTGTCATTTTGAATATTGACGACGACCGTCCTTGACTAGAAACTCCTATAGCGTCATACATCGCGTTTATCGCTGCAACAGCACACCATTTATACAAAATTGGTTCCCCTTCACCCAAAGATGCTTCATACAAAATGATGTCATTCCTACAGGAGAAGGAGGATTTTGAAGAATTTGCTATGTTTCCCCTATTGGGCCCCACCCTTCTGGCCACACTCGCTGTTAATACGAAACTGAGACCTATTTGCCCAAGGATGCTCCAGACTAACTTAGGATACAATCCCTTAATCCCTATGGTAGAAGAATTATAAAGGTTTAACCTCTATTTCACCTATTGAGCCCACCCCTCAGGTCCCAGGGGGGCCACTCCCACCGTTTCTACAAAATTAGTTCCCCTTTACCCAAGGATCCTCTACACCAAATATGGACCAAATCCTTACATTCCTACCGAAGTGGAAGGATTTTAGAGAATAATTTTTCTATGTTTCCCCTATTAGGCCCCTCCCCTCAAGCCCCTGGAGGCCAGACCCACGGTTTATACAAAATTGGTTACCATAGGATGCTTCAGACCGAATATGGAACAAATCCGTTTATTCCTTCAGAAGATGAAGGATTTTAAAGTATTTGCTATATTTCACCTATTGGGTCCCGCCCCTCAACCAGACACGCTATTTATACAAAATTGGTTCCCCTTTCCCCAAGGATGCTTCTGACCAAATTTGGTTAAAATCTACTTAGTCGTTCATGACTAGTATCGATGTTTAGGAAAAGTTGTCGGACGACGGACACCGGATGCCGCGCCATGGCATAAGCTCACCGGTCCTTCAGACTAGGTGAACTATTAAGGGGAGGGGGCCAGTGATTGTTATGGCTCAACATTATCCAAACTATAAGTGTGCTGGTCAACATTTACTCACCGGAGGGACGGAGATATAAAATAGTGATAAAAAACTCTATCTTGATAACCGATGTAGCACAACGTAACCCGTATTAACATAGTACGTTATCCGTATCAACTAAAATTGAGCATGTTCGTAATCCGTATCACTAGTATTAAGAAGGAGTTTATGCACAAATGTAATGTCCAAACATGGGAGATTTTCTCTCTGCCGTAGGCCGTATTTAGCACCAAACTAACCTTTTGCTCCGACGTAATCCAAACAGCAAATATTACTCTAACGTAAGCGAAATAGCGAGTATCGGGATAAACTCCATAACTGTGTCGGATAATATGTTATCTGCTGTTTGATTGTTAATCCTTTGTCATATCGATGTTAATTTTGCTCTTCCTGTTGTTTAAGAGTTTGTTTTTGCTTTAACTCAGTGAAAAAAGGCACAGAGGCGAATTGATGAATAATAAAACCATGTTACCACTAGAAACCTGTCTCAATACTTTTTTCGTTTTCCAAGGAAAAAAATCGCACGTCTGACTATTAAGGTTCTATTATTCTATTATGGCCCTTTCCCGAGGGAACTGTTCTCTTATAGTGCTGTCTGGGGAGGTATAGTGCCCGAGCCCCCAGACAACACTATAAGAGAACTGTTCCCGAGGGAAAGGGTCATAATAGATTTAGTACATCACATGACTGCCATTTGTGTCGCCTGCTTCGTTTTCATACATTGCTGAGCCTCTGCAAAGCAATCGGCATTCCGGTTCCGAATCTCGAAGCCATTTTGGCAGACGACAACAATGAACTGAAAGTAGAATATGTACAGCGCCCCCTAGGAGAAGGTGCGCAACTCTTGGCGTCACGCTACTTTTCCCGCAGTCTCAGCGGTCCAAAAAAAGGTATAGTGTCCGTCTCCATGTATAGTTCCCGTCGTCAAGGGCGGATGCTAACTATACCAAATAGAGCAAGGGTAGTTATCCAATAGCTATCCTAGTAATTATCATGTGATGTACTAAATTATGTCATTATGCAATTTGTCATATTGCTTGGCACTTATAAGAATGAAGAAATGTATCATCTTATATAGCGAGCGATTTTTTTTATTAATAAACATACATTTGAAGACTAGGTTAATAGTAGTGGCGAAATTGTTCCTATGAATCAACACAATAAATACATTAAAAAAGTAATATCTTTATAGGATGCATCAGTTATGCAAATGTTTATCTTTGCTAAGGATGATATTAGTGATTTCAGCTTTGGAAAAATTCCATCACATTGGTTCACAGCTGCAAGGCCTTTGAATTACCGGCATAAAGCCAGGGGGCAACTGTTATCTTGTAGAATTAAAGCATGCCAAACTTCATTTTAAAGTGTCGTAAATAACACACTTCACTATAGAGAACTATTTTGGATTTTAACTGATCAGATTTGACATCTGTATTCTTCATAAAGAACTAGAGGGTTCAATCTCGAATTGAAATGTATGTGTCCATTAGTCTGAAAATTATTATGTTTATTCTGAGACTGACGAGGAAAACATAATGACCAAGAGGCGGTCTTTTTTATTCACATTGGTCTTTAGTTGTGTATGCTTACTTTTTAGGCTGAGTGGAACAAGAAAAAAGGCGACAGGTGAAATAGTGGTACCCGTCACATCCTGGCAAATATTCGCTTGTTTCGTACACGGTGTTGTTTTTGTATTACCCATTTCGAGTGAACGTATATGGATTCGTATCTTATCAAGACAAGTCGCTCATTGCAGCTAACATTTAAATCATTCGCTTTATCAGATATCATAAACTTATCCTTGCGAGGAAACTTTACCTACTTATATTTTTGTTACCTATATCGGGGTGCGAAAACATATTGTTCATGGTGTCTTGGAAGATTCGTCTACGATCCGTTCGTGGTCATGGAAAATAATCTGTGTGTTTTGTTTTATTTTTTGTATTGCTTTACGGCCCATCGCCGATTCGAGTCAATGAGGGCCAAACAACGATGTTTTGGTAAAAAAACATTCACAAAAAAATGAAAACATAAAAATCAGAAACAAAAAGTTAAAAAAGTGTAAAAGATGTCAAAATATATCAATAGCAAACAACTTGATTATAAACCATATCATACCTTACAATAACGATTCTTCATAGAGGGTACATTATAACCTGGTTTTATATTTAAGTCATTACAACTGAATGCATTAGTACATCTTTATATGAAATTTCCTCAAAACCAGACAAGATTTATGTTCTAACTCAAGTTGGACCACAATATCTGACTTTCAACTAATCAGGGGCCTCCATTGAGTTGCCATGTTAACAGATTTGGAAATAAGTAATATGTCATATTACAGGGTGTAATTAGACAATACTTTAATTTTCATTCCACTATAAGCTTTTATAAACCTAGAAACCAATTTTTAACAATTTATGAAAACTACACCATAGAATATGATAAACTAGCTGTACCATTTCTTCGGACCGCAAGGGTCAAATGACCTCATTCTATTAAGAAATATTTGTTCTTCCTCAATAATGTCTTTGACCAAATTTTGTACAATCCACTCGGGCATTTAGGGGGTATTAGCGTCTTAAAGCAAACTATTAGATAATTCTCCTGTTTTGGGCCCGATCTTCCTAGCCCCAGGTGTCGAACAAGTCTCATTTATTTAGGAAATGATTGCCCTCCCACAATGAAGTTTCAGAGCATATTGTGTTGAAATCTTCTCTGGCGTTTAGGAGGAGATGCATTTTAAACCAAATTTAGCTAAGTTCCCCTTCACCCNATAGTAAGCGGTGTGTGTTTAACACAAAATATAACTTTGATTGATGTATTAATCTAGATGGCCATGCTTCACTTGATAAGGCAGTTACCTGTCATCAGGAAACATATGCTGTCGTCATCGTTCAAGAGATATACATTAAAGGATGGAACTGCATCTCTTTCAACATTGACGATGGATGTGGTAACATAGCTACATGCAAACATGTGGTATTTACGTTGAAAAAGTTACCAACTGGAGGAACAAACCATATTTTACAGAAACACGGTCTTGTCAGGGAACAAACTTAAATCAGAAAAAAAATAGGAATTCCCGCCATAATTTGAATTCGGCGTCACCCAATGGTTAGTTGCCCGAATTCACGGAGACCTTAATCTTTTCTGAGAGGCAATACATACTTTCTAGTTTAGGTTTTTAACAACATTTTTTTTCATTGACGCTTTTATTATAAACATTTGCTCATACATTGACGTTTTCATTAAAAACTTCATTTACATATTGCTCATACATAATGCTATCACTACAAACTTCATTTATATTATCATCACAAATAACATTTATATTGCTTAGACAACCATCCCTACGATTCACTTCTGTTGACTTTATCATGTCAAATCAAGAACCCGATTGGCAACGTAAGGTCAGGTACCAGATGAGTTTGGCAAACTCGTTAGAGTTTTTAAACTGTCGCCACAGCTCGCAAATGCGGTTACATCCCTAGATGTGGAAAAAGTCTGACGAGGATAAATACAAAATTGAAAAATATCAAAATTTCAGCCACAGGTGTGAAATATAATGTGACCGGGTGGGGTGTCCTGCTGGGTGTCGTCGGCAGTATGTTTCAGTGAGGTAGCACTATAAGTCGGCATCAGTTCCGCGCTATCACAAGGAGACAAACACGAACATGTCGCAGCTTCCTAAACACACACGTATACACTACACGCATGCATCTTGCACACTGAGGAGGCCGTCCTTAAATGACCATAGCTGTTGATAGGACGTTAAACGATACTAAACCAAACCAAACCAAACCAAACTATGTGACCTTGAATTTAAAAGGTCACAAATTTGGCAGCCCTTCCTCCCAGCGTTTTACTGATCAAATATCAACAGCCTGTGCCATTTGGTTAATGAGAAGAGGTTGTTTAAAGTAAAAGGTTGACGCTAGATGGACGACTGGCCCCCTGTGAACTTGAATAAACTTGGAAGCCTTTTATCCCAGCATGATGTTACTAGGCTTCTTGGTTATTGAGACAAAGTTGTTTTAAGTAAAATGTTAACGCCGGACAGACTTTCCTGAGCTTGGTAAATGTTCTATAATAAGGCCAAAAGTTAAAATTTGCAAAGCAAGTCATAAGTAAACACAAATTGTTGTTTGTTATTCTAGTCGATTTTGCTTTTACAACACAAAATCAAATCCAAACTCGAATTTTGTTTTTGTGAACAAAAACATATGTCTCCCCTTATTAGCCAATAGATAAACTTCGGTATAAAAAATAACAAAGGGTCATATCTGTTATATAGTGGGGTATGAGACCCGAATTTAGAATACGACACTCCTACTTCGAAGATACATTAAAACTATAACAAATTTGGTCAACTTAGGTGAAATAATATGGAGGTTATGCCATGGACAAACTTCGGTATTTAATTTGTATTTCCCATGGAATTCCTAGCTAGGTTTATACGCAGGTGAACTGTGTGCTTACATCATTGTATGTCTTGCACTGAAAAATAAATTGTTTTATATGCACAAAAACAGCCAATAAGCAAGGTGAAATGAAAATTTAAATTTTGATCTGCATTCAGATGGCATTCATTTGATCAATTTTATATCCAGCGGTATTAAAGGACTACGTTATATGATGCATATAGCTGTGCATGATTTTTATTCATATCAAGGTGACAAAATATTCTGAGTTGTGCAAATAAAGTTAACGTCATGGCACATACATATTACATGTTAATTTATGGTTGATCGTATCCATAGGACGGGTGGTACTGAGGCAATCCATACGAAGCGTTTGTCGGATATTCCGGAGTGCTTTTTTGATGTCCCGTGTTGTCGACATTGGTGAATCCTGTAGGGCCGACAGATGGATATCCACTGGTATCGGCTTGCATAACGAGCATCTGAGGAGTTCCAGTGGACACAACGCCAGCGGTCATTATCGGCAAACGATCTGCAACGGCGCTCAAAGCGAATGCTGCGATGGCTGCGATAATATGAAATACTCCTGAAAGGCACCCTAGATAGAAGGAATAGCCGGGATCAACCGAAACCGACACTGACAAACTAGCCTTGAGTGACACGAATTTCGCTAACGATATATAGACCCATAAAGCTCCAGCAAGGATAAAACCACCTGCAATGTAGGAACAATGAATATCAGCTACCTGCTAATTAAATGTATTTGATTTAAACATAATTCACATTTACCAACTTGAAACGTGTATTTTAAGAGTGGTGCTTATATTTTGTTTGTTTAACGTCGATGATATATTTAAAATGAATACATCAATACATATAAAAAAGAAATTTTAGTGATAAGTCCGCTAGTCAGTAGTAAACATGTACCACGGACATTTTGATATACGATGTAAGCTCTTCAATACTGAATCAACTGCGACATATGAACAGCTACCTAAGGGAATTAAAGATGTTTCTAACAGGAAAGTGTAAGTTAACGATCGAGAAATCAAATCGTCGAGCTGATGTTACTGCTTAGTAATAAACTACCGTCAATATACATGACAAGATCGAAGTAAGGGGCAGGTGAATAAGTCACGCTCAAGAGGGTCTATACTCATTACTTGGTTAGTTAACCAATTAACTAACAACATATTTACCCGACAAGAACCACATTACAGACGTCCGCTTGATAAAAGACCGTTCAGGATTGGAATTCGGGGAGACAGCGTGAGTAACACAGATGATCATGGACACGAAATTGAAGAAACACCCAAGGAGATGTAGTCCAACAAAGGCTATGTAACTAACTGAAATGCAAAAATGCAAATGCCACGTGAAAGCTGATGATACATTCAACTTCATTACTAAACAATGTGTATTGATATTACATATGACTAACTCGTTATATTTTTAATCATCTATATACTGCTTTATACCTCTTATTAGTAGAAATATAATCCCATTAACACATGTTGCTGGTTTAAGAATAGAGCAAAAAACGACAAGGACAAGGATGGTTGTTTTTTTTTTTTTTTTTTTAAATGCATTTAATTGTACGTCTACACGCAAAACTTGTATTGTTACATTTTCACTGAACGAGCATATCGATGCTCATTAGGCTTGTGGTCAGTCGGATTATAACGGTTATCCGTTTGTTCATGATTATGAAATAAAAAATGCAGAAGTATGCGGATGATAAATTGTCGAGAACCATATCATCATTGCTTACACATGAGCGAAATAGTTCCCACAACAAAACTGAAAACTATTTGTTAATACAACAAAATTTATAAATTATTTGTATTAAAATATTGACCATTTTCGCTGAACAGTTTATGTAATTGTCCCTTTTTATTATTGTCAGGCCGTTAAGCAATAAACTAACTAACTAATCTGGTCCCTGCAGGTAGGGCGTAAGAATTGTACCTGCTGTCCCCAATTGCATGATCGTAAGAGGCAACTAAATTTGGGACCTTATCTCTTCTCTCCTTTCTAAATACCTTCCTTCTCCCTAATGTCTCCCTTGACAATGCCTCACTTTTGGCCATTTGTTGAGCGTTCGCCCCTGTGAGGAAGGCTTTGGGTTCTGTCCCCTGGCCGAGACATACCAAAGTCTTTAAAAATGGTAGTTTCTACTCCTGCTTAACGCTCAGCAAATTAGGAGTGGGACGACTGGTTCGCCCGTTGTCAGTATAATGTGACCGGGTGGGGCGTCCTGCTGGGTGTCTTCGGCAGNTCGCAGCCTCCCAAAATACACACGCATGCATCTTGCACACAGGGGAGGCCGTCCTTAAATGACCTTAGCTGTTAATAGGACGTTAAACAAAATCAAACAAACAAACAAACAAACTAACTAATCTGTTATGACGTTCCAATTCAGTGAATATGGAGTAAAAGTAAAACATTACACCAAACCAGATCGTCTTTACAGTGCGTTGTTTGCATATTATCACATATGATATCGGGCATTGCGATGAAAAAATAAGGAAAATGTGACGTCATGATAAGGTGACATGGCTTTTACGAAAACAGACCAGAAGGCCAGTATAATCACTTACTTTCTCATGGACAGAGAAAATATGTTTTGGTTTACGTCTACATCGTTTTTGGCAATGTGTTAAAAAGTATTACTAGGTTTAGATAACCAATGGTCGCTTTGATGATGTACTAAGTCTGTTTGTTATGCTTTTTATTGTGAAGAGCATTTCCTGTTTTGAAATGTAACGCAAATATTATTGAGATATTCACCTCATAATTGTTCAAAAAATGTTCATGTATTCATTTTTTGTGAATATCTATTTTTTCAAATTGTTGCTTGGCCCTAACTTACTCAAATTGTCGATGTTACAATAACAATAACTTACATGACGGTCTGTCTCCTTTAAATATATATGTTCCATACGATATGCATTTCACCTCTGGTACACAGACAGAAAATAATCCGATTTCTAGTGTTGTTTTTCCTGAAACCGTTAAGATGAACCAGTTCGGTGTCGCTACTGCTACTGTCTGTAGAATGAGAAGAATCAAGGCAAGAACGCCGCCTCCTATGGTTACTTTAGAGATCATCTTTACTTCGTGTAGACAACCCTTCAAACGTTACAAAAGCTCTGGTTCAGGTGATATTTTCATCCGCGTTTATACCTTACGTAGCTTTCTTACAATTGCGCAATACACAGGAGTGTTGATAAGTCTGATCTTGTGTGCTTGCATAATAAGCCGTGACGCACAACACCTATACATAATGAAAGCCGTGATCTTTTACAGGCAAAACGCATGTCAACCATACGATAGTTTTTATTACTTAGATTAAACTTAAGTCAACCATTCTAATTACCACCATACCCTGCCTCCAACACACATGCGCGCAAGTCCTTATATGACCTTAGGATGTAAATAGGACGTGAAACAAAATAAAACCAAACCAAACAAATCTAATTATATTTATATTTTTGGAAGGACAATATAAATTTCTCAATAAAAAAAATGATGCAGTCAATCAACCATCCAGCCATCAATTAATCAACCAACCGATTACAAACAAACAAAATAGAATGCTACAAAACACGCCTTCATCTATCTCTTAATATATTGATTTTAATAGATACTCTCTATAAGGTTACAAACAATATGAACAATATGATGCTGACGACCTTTATAGAAAAATTATTAATTATTTCTGGCTGATGTTCCTAGTTGAAATCAATAAATGTCAGTACTAATATAACTCTGACCAATTTTACACACATATCCAACAACCAAAAACCAGAAAATTCAACACACAAATCACCGTCACATGAAATAGTAGGAAAGCAGAGGTACGTTTGGCCCGATTGAGAGTTGGACAGACTTGCTTAGGACTGAAGACCAACGCTATTGTTTCGTTTGTGCTTCTACACCACAATTTCACGTGTACTCATCTAAAATAGGTTTGTGATAAATGTACAATGAACAAAACACGAAAACACTTTTGAGCAAGTACCTGTGACATCTATTTGTAAGTGCATACAGAAAATAGGCCTCTATGATAGAATATAAAGTTTAACGTTTTAATGGTCTATGATGTGTGTGAAGTGTTTTTCAGTTTGTTTGTTGACGTTGTATGCCCAAAATGACCTTGTATCGAGTGTCCGTTAAATCTAAATAAAGAAACAGCCAAAAATCAATAAAATCAATACACCAATTCCCCATTTAGAAATCGATAAATTCAGCATACAGAAAACAGAAAGTCAACACAAATAATCAACATTTAGAAATCAATAAAATAAACATCAATAAATCGATAAGTAAACGCATTAGCCAAACACATAAACTAAATGTAAACCAATAATGATTTAGGATTTTTAGCTGACCTGGTCCGAAAGAGGCAAGTCCTTAAATGACCTTAGCTGTTAATAGGACGTTACACAAAACAAAATATAAACCTTATCCGAAGGACAATGGTGAGCTAATGCCGTACCGTGGCGTCCGTCCGTTCGTCCATCAACTTTTCCAATCAAATGGCTACTAGTCCTGAACAGCTTTATGGATTTTGACTGAAGTTGGCCTGAAGCATCCTTGGGCAAAGAGGACATTTTTTTGTATAAACGGAGGGTGCGTAAGGCCTCACACAACTAAATCATTCACTATATGTTATTACTTAGCTTTTGAGCTAATAGCTTTAATATTTGAAGTTCAACAATAGTGACAACTATCTAGATTCATACCTGACAAAGGCTTCAAAAGGTATTTTTGGCGGGTTTAGTGGCATATAAGAGCGCTACAGGCGTCTGCTTTTGACAACAGTAAGTTTACAAGCCAAACTGGTGAAGTAGGACGGGAACACCCTCCGACTGTTGATCCAATATCGATCCGCCAATACATATTACAATCTACCAAAATTATAAAAAAAAATCTTAAGTTAAATAATTGTAGATTTCAGTCAATGTATAATAAGTCGACAATAACCCATTTTAATTACTCAGAGGCACTGTATTTAACCGAAACAAATTTTAGGTAGCGACTACAATCGTATGAAACACTTGCTGATTGGCTGATACAGTTCTGAGTCCTGAAGGGTAGGGCCAAATAGGAGTATTCGAGGTTTAAATATTTAAAATCCTTTCTTCTTCTTTACCATTTGAGAGATTTTAACTAAATTTTACCTGGCTGGTTTTATTTTGTTTTACGTCCTATTAACTGCTACACGTAATGTCATTTAAGGACATGCCTCCATATGTGCTGTGTATGTGTGCTGTAGACAGGGTATGTTGTTGTGCTTGCCTCCCTGTGATAGCGCGAATCTTATACCGACTTTATTGTGCTATCTCACAAAAATACCATACCGAAGGCACCCAGCACAACATTTCGCCCGGTCTCATTATACTGACATCGGATGAACCAGTTGTTGCCATTACCCTTAACGCTGAACGTTAAGCAGGGAAGGGGGACCAAAATTTGTAAATGAATGCTCTCTTGGCCTCTTGTTTTAGAACAAAAATCATCCGCTTAAATTATTTATGTTACAAGAAAAAGAATCGTCAAGTTCGGGGAATGGGGGTTTCATTAAAATAAATTTTTAAATTACGCTTGTTTCATCATTATTAATTTAATTTTATTTCATATATGTTCAGTCAATCTAATTCAAGCTAAATCTGTGAATCCGGTTCTCTTCTATACACTAAAGTTTTTGCTACACTGATAGCCAATGTGTATTATAAAGGAACGGGATCTATGAATTGCTGTCAGCCAGACAGGTGCATTAAACCACGAACATGTAAACAACATTTACATGTGCTAGGCGTGTATCAATTAATCACCGAAACATCCGGGAGCGATATTCCTGGTAATCATTATACAGGCGATGTAAGGTATCTCATTAAGTTACGATCTTAAAGGAATCTGATCACTGTAGAATAGATTTTATATATATGGTCACCGAAGTCTGGCGAAAAAATGGTTTGTTAACCTGTATTGGCTATGTTTGCCTTCAGATGCTATGTACGTATATGTATATTTTCAAAACAAATCTATGTGGTGAATCGGCAGTGTTCTGTAGTGTCTACTGCATAATGGACATCACAGAAACTAAAATTGATTTGCTGCACCGATCGGAACACTTGGGATACACGTATTACACTCTCTTTCTCTTTTTATTCGGTGGTATCTCTCAACCCCTTACAAACAATTATTATTTTTATTAATACGCTATGGCCCATCAACACAGGATAGGTTATTAGGGCCAACAAATGGTCGACAAAAACAAATGCAAAATAAAAACATAAAACAAACTTAAAGGTAACAGACAAACATCAATTTAAATATTGAAAGTGACTATGATGACTCAAAGTTTATTAAAAAGACACAAAAGCTTTCAAATGGCATAAATTTGAAGAGATAGTTATGGTTTCGAAAAGAGATTTAAGACATGTAATGTTATTATAAAAATGTGTTCGAATTGATTGAAAGTCGATACAATCTAGTAAAAAGTGCTTTACTGTAAATGGTTCCTGACACGCTACGCACCGAGGCTGGACTTCACGTTTTAATAAATAAGAATGAGTAATGTATGGATTACCCATCCGGAGACGGGCAAGGACAACCTCGTATCGGCGCCTCTCTCCGTAGCTAGGATGCCATTCACCGATTTCAGGTATAATTGAATGTAATTTGTTATCTGCGCATTGATTCCAATTATTTTGCCACTGTGATCTTGTAATAATAAATATATTAAATAATAATATATTCAAATCAATAATGCTATTTTCTTTATTCATAGCTATCATTTTACGCCTGGATACTTATAGCTAAGCGTCTGGAATCAGTCTGGATACAGTATAAAGTGACCAGGTGTGGTGTCCTGGTACATGTAGGTGTCTTCGGCAGTATGTTTCAGTGTTTGGTTTGGTTTAGTATTGATTAACGTCCTTTCGAAAGCTATGGTCATTTAAGGACGGCCTCCCCTGTGTGCAAGATGCATGCGTGTAGTGTATGTGTGTGTTTTTTTGGAGGCTGCGATATGTTCGTGTTTGTCTCCTTGTGATAGCGCGGAACTGATGCTGACTTTACAGTGCTACAGTTGTGGGACCGCACAACGCACCAAAAATAGCGTGCGCACACCGTGCATACATCGTTCACACACCGTTCGTACATCGTCCACACATGGTGCGCACAACTGTGCGATTTAGCAATCGTTCGCCCCGTTGTGCGCTTCTCTCCGCACAACTGTGCGATTTGGTATCATTTGTAGATCAAAATTACGGAATGACAAAAATACGGAAGGCTTGTATGCGATAATGTACACTGTGTATATATCTGTAATTTCTCATCACAATAATCAAGATTATACAATTTCACAATGCGTGTTACATAGTATTACAGCGACCGTTAGGCTGTCAAGAATGGGTTTGGCTCCAAAGTAACAGAACAGGTAAATAACAATTTGATGAGTGTCCGGAATTATACCTGGCCAGTGCCTGACACACAGAGTTGATATGCGATACCGTTTGACCGTAATGAATAGTATTTGTTATTTGCATTCGTTTGCATATAGCTCCCCTTCACCTGGATTTTCACACCCCGGGCCTTACCCGACGAGTTACGTAAATGCCCCAGGCGGGGAGAAAACTACGGTCCAGGTACATGTACAAAGTGGTTATGTTTACCTGTATACGGGATTGTGTTGTAATTTTACATGCGTCGTTTGAAAACACAGAAAAATACAATTTCTAAATATAAGAATGTATAGACAGAAAGATAAGTGTATAGATGTTGCTAAAATATAGAATCATACGTAAACATCAAGTTTATATGTTTAAACATGAAACCGTATTTATTGTTGAGGCATTCCTCAATTTACACCAACCACGATTGTTATCGCACAACGTCCGTCCATCGTGCGCAAGCAATGAACGTCCAGCTTTTTATCGTTCGCCCATCGTGCACACACCGTTCACACACCGTGCACACATCGTGCGCACACCGCACATCGTGTAACGTTGTGCGATCCCACAACTGTAT